>NW_022985032.1:367995-768963 GCF_010015815.1 Dothidotthia symphoricarpi CBS 119687
TTTATATTAGAGATATTTAAATCTAGTACCTAAATAGTAAAAATAGTATTCTAGTATAACTAATTTATATACTAATATAGTAGTAGAACCTACTACTTCTAAGTATAGCTACTATATTAGTACTATAAAGATTACTACTAAGTCTACTATAGAAACTACTATATTTTATAGTATAATATCTTTTAACTAGATTTCCTATTTTAGTATAATTAAGACTACTAGAATACTTATACTTAGTAAAAGTTAGCTTTTTAGTAATAAGGCTCTAGTAGAACTATTTCTATAGTAGAAATAACTTTAGACTTTTTATCTAACTAGATTATAAAGAGTATAGAAAATTAGACCTTTAGAAAGCTACTTATAAAAAAAGTAATACTAAATAGTATATTTAAACTATCTTATTTATAGAACTCTTAAAATATAAATAGCTATAAATTAATAAGGTTAAGTAGTTAAATATAATTAGTACTATAGCTATAGATTAATAAGGTTAAGTAGTTAAATATAATTAGTACTAAAGGTATATATACTAAATATTATACAGATATAAAGTACTAATTATATTTAACTACCTAACTTTATTAATCTAGTCTTATAAGATCTAACTTTTACTACTATTAAGGTAGTTCTATAACTTAGTAGATATAAGATCTAACTCTTACTACTGTTAAAGTAGTCTTATAACTTAGTAAGTATAAAATCTAACTCTTACTACTATTAAGGTAGTTCTATAATTTAGTAGGTATAAGGTTCTATATACTATAATTATAATATATTAGCTTAAGTATAGAGTTAATATACGTTCTTATATATTAATTATAAAATATAATAATATTAGTAGTTATTAGATTTCTAGTTCTTTTATATTCTTTAATAGCTAAGTATTTATAGTAAAGATACTAATTAAAGGCTTACTTTTAATTAATAAGTATTATCTATATATTAGATTCTAATATTATTACTTTAAAGTATTATACTATTCTAGCTTTATATTTTATCTAAATTAACTTAACCTTTTCTTACTTATTTTAAAAGACTAGACTATTAAGGTTAAAAAAAGAGTTAAAGTATAATATATTATTTCTTCTTAATTAAACTAGCTAGTAGGCTATATTAATTACAGCCTACTTTAAAGGTAGTTTAATAATAGAACTTAAGCCCTCTATAATAAACTTTATAGCTACTAATTTATTAAGTACTAGAAAAGAGCTAAAGTATAATATAATATTTCTTCTTAGTTAAACTAGCTAGTAGGCTATATTAATTATAGCCTACTTTAAAAGTAAGTTAGTAATAGAATTCTACTTTAATAGTAAAGTAGATATTTATACTAACTTTATATTAGTCCTTAACTTTAAACTTATTAAAATACTATTTAAGAAAGTTAATAGTAACTTTTAGGTTATAGTACTACTTAGCCTACTTATTATTTTTATAATTAAAGGGCTAGTTATTTTTATAATTAAAAAGTAAGTTATTTTTATAATTAAAGAGCTAGTTATTCTTATAATTAAAGAGCTAGTTACTTTCTAAAATATTTATAGTTATATATAGTATTTTTATAGACTTCTAATTCTTACCTAAAGTATTAAAGATATACTTAAAAGAAAAAGTGCTAAACTTTATATCTAAGGTTAAATATATAGAATATATACTTAGATAGTAATTCTAGAGAGGTTATAATAACCTATATATTATTAAAGCGCATTTAGTAAATATAAAGAAAATACAGCCTATATTACTTATTTATATTATATAGGTTTAGAATATATATAGTAGGTTTATAGAAAAGCTTATTTTCTACTATATTATACTATAATATAGTAGTAGTATATAGAGTATAGCTTACCTTATTAATATTTTATTATAAGGTGTTTACTAAGTAATAATATATTCTACAGCCTATTCTACTTAGAAAGAGTATATTTATTAATAATAAAGTAAGATATATATATTACGTTCCTAACTTAATAATAAATATAGGCTATACTAATAAGATCTATAATCTTATTAATAATTATCTATTATATAGTATTATTTTCTTTATTTATTTTATAAAAATATAGTAGCTAGCTATTAATTAGCTTTAGTAGCTATACCTTTTAGTATCTAACTATACCTACCTACTTAGAACTATTATATAGGTCTTTAAATAATATAATAACTATACTAAATAACAACTATATTAATTACTTATAGATATTTAGTAATAGGTTTATATAGTATATAATAAATACTATACTATATAAGTTATTACCTTAGCTATAAAAAAAGATTATACTAAGTTTTAATTTATTTAGAAGAATATAATTTTAAAATATTACTATATCTTATAGTAAAGTTCTAGTATACTAAGTAGTATTAATATCTTTTATTTTATTTAGCTTTTATTACTATTAAGAATTTATAAGTATACTTATTCTATTTATAAAGTTATATATATTATTTTAAAAATTATTATTATTTTAATATACTATATTATTCTTTCTAATAAGGTCTATATACTTATTTCTACTCTACCTTATATAAATATATTATTTTTAAATAAGTATATTAATTTTTATACTTTTATACTTATAACTAGTAGATATAGTAAACCTCTTTACTATATAGAGAAATTACTTAAGTAACTATTAGGTATAGTAAGATAAAGGACTAAAATCTTATATATTTTACTTAAGGTAAAGTAGGTAATAATACTAGATAGTATATAATAGTAGTAGGTCTAGATCTTCTTAATAATATAGATTCTTATACTTATATATAAACGCCTATACCTATTTTTTAACTTTATTAATATTATATTTTATAAATTAATATTAGCTAGTATATTAAAGAAGTTAGTAGTATTATAGAAAGTTATTAAAGTATATCTTTAGTAGGAACTATTATATTACAGGTATACTATATAATAAGAAAAATATCTACTATTTATATATAGTCTAGTTAGTATAGCTACTAGTTATATATAAAGAAGTACTAATATAGGCTAGAATAAAAGTATAAAAAAAGGTTATACTTTAGTTTATTAAATCTTAGTTATACTATAGAATAACTTATAAATACTTTTTTACTTTATAACTCTTACTTTAGTATTTCTTTTCTTTTTATAAATAAAATATTAATTTTAGGATATTATAGTTTATAAAGTATATAGTATTAATAAAAAAGCTCTTTAGAAAGTATATAGTAAGTAGGTTAAGAAGTATAGATTAGTAGTTAACTTTTCTATTTCTTTTTAAGTTATTAAACTCTTTATTTTTTATTATACCTTAAGAATACTTAATTTTATTAATATAAGCTTTAAAGTTATAGTTAACTTCTACTTCTAGATTTAAGCTATTTAAAAAGAAATAATTACCTTTTCTTCTTTATATTCTAGAAAATATATATATTTAGTAACTTTATTTTAACTTTTTTAAACTGTTTATACCTATTATGTCTATAATAGTAGGACTATTTCTAGTAACTAATATAATATAAGCTTTTAGCTAGAAATCTTATTTAATAGCTTTATTATATACTACTACTTTATAATATAACTTATATAGCTTAGTTATAAAAAAAGTAAGCTATATATTAGTATATATCTTATTAAACCTACCTAGTATAATATAGGTAGTAAAAGTATTAAAGGTATTACTTTTTATTTTAGAGTATAGATTTAATATATAAAGTATAACTAGTATAATACTTTAGTATTTTCTTAGGTACTTAATAGTACTAATTATATTTAAGGTAAGCTATAGTATAAGGTTATATATATTTTAGAAATATCTATTACTATAGTATTTATAAAACTAACTCCTATTAAATATATTATTTCTTAATCTATAATTAGGTATAGATAGATTAAAAGTAGCTCTATATAATAAGAGCTACTATAACTTTAATATATAACTATACTAGAAATAAAGGCGTAGTAAAAGAGAAATATATTAAAATATATATCTTAGCTAACTATAATTATTATACTATATTTTACTATATAAGGAGTAAGTAGATACTACTAGAAGCCTATTAATAAATACTATATACTTATTTATATAGTAGTTAATATATTAAGGTTTAATTATATTTCTAATAGTATTATTTAATACTTTATATCTAATCTAGATAAAGTCTTCTATATTAATATTATAGTATTTCTAGATTACTTTATATATCTTCTTTACTTTCTATCTTAAAGTACTAATAAAGGTATTAAAGATCTTAAGTACTTATTTATAAATATTATTAGTAAAAAAGTAGTTTTCTTTATAACCTATATAGTCTATAGCCTTTATTACCTTATATACTTAGTCTACTATTTCTAGTCTATTATTATTATCTACTCTTTATAAAGTATTATTATATAGTAAAATAATATACTTAAGTAACTCTATATTAGTATTAGTTAGGCTATTATTATTATTTAGGCTATTAAAATCTAGTATATCTAGTTAGAGTTAGTTTTAAGAGTTAACTTTAAGCATATCTACTTCTTTTAATATAAATAGAAACTCTTTATTAAAGTACTCTTTTTTATATTTATAGTACTATTAATAATTAATAGTATAGTAAGTATCTTAGTATAGTAGTAGTTAGTACTTATACGAAACCTTTATAGTATTATTAATAAAGTCTAGTTACTATTAACCTATAAGTTATAAGCTACTATAGAGTATATTAAATATAGTAGTATCTATTTCTATAGGTATACTAGGTAGTTATAAGATATATATTAAAATACTAAAAAGAATAAAATACCTTCTATTAAGTAGTAGTAAATACTTTATTAATTATCTTATTATAATTACTAACTAGACTATTAGAGTTATTATATAAGCTTAACTAGAAGAAGATTATATCTTAGTTAGCTTGAATTATATAAAAGACTAGTAATATACCTACTTATTATTATTTCTAGTATTGATATAGTATATCTAAATAATATAAGTTAGTATAAGTTTTATATACTATATATATTAAAACTCTTAGAAGTATAAATTTCCTTCTAAGCTACTTTTATAATTCTACTATTTTCTTCTAACCTATTATACTTATCTATAAGATACTATATAGAAAGATACTAAATATACTATCTACTAAACCTATATAACTTAATATAATATTAGCTACTAATATAGAAGCCTATAATATACTATATATACCTTCTACTACTCTATTTAAGTCTAGTAGGTCTATATTTAATAATATTATATATAAGTATAACTAAACTAAAGATAACTACTCTAATAATAAACTTACAGTGGGGTGACACAAATAAAAAGTCACTTTAAAAGTCTACTATTTCAAGAGCGTATATCTTAGTTAGTAGTAGAGCTATAAATATAAAAAAAAGAGATTTAGAAAGAGAAAATACAGATTTATAACTTATATATAAAAAACTTTTGCTTAGTAATCTCTAGAGGATAGTTCTTTGGCAGTGTTTAAGAGGAGTAAAAAAGAGTCTAATAAAAGTAGTAATAAGTATTTTTTATAGGTATAAAATTAACTTAAAATAGTATAAACTTTCTTATCTATCTATTAATATTAGATTCTGAGTTTTTTAGGTATAGTTACTTAAGTAAAAAAGATAGAATTTAATAAAGTAGTAAAAGTAGTTAAAATAGAATAATATAATAAGTAATAGCTAACTAGTACTTAGTATACCACCCTTTAGCGTCTATAACTGCCTTATAACGCCTAGGCATAGATAAAATACAGTTATCTATACTCTGTTGCGGGATTAAATCCCACTCCTTGTGTATAGCCCCCTCAAAGGCCTCTACACTAGCCTTACTAGCTCCTACCCCTAAACTAGTACTTATTCTATTATCTAGTCTATCTTTTAATAGACTCCAGACATTTTCAATAGGTGCTAGATCTGGGCTGTAGGGCGGATGCTGATAAAGAGAAATTTTATTTCTCTTAAACCAAGCCATTATATTTGGCGTTTTATGAGTTTTAGCGTTATCTTGCTGAAACTTCCAGCCTAAATAGATATAAGTATAAAGAATTTTTTAAGAATTTAGAAAAAATTAAAGGAGTAAAAATAGAGGTTAAAAAAAATAAAAGAGTTAGAAATAAAGAATAATAAACTTACCTTTTTTAATAGCTGGTTTAACGTGGCGTATTAAAACCTTTCTTAGGTAGTCTTTATTTGTATAAGACTTAGTTGTAAAAGGCGTTTTAATAACCTCTAATTTAGAGCGTCCACCTATCCAAATTGCTCCCCAAACTTGGATAGAAATGTCCCGGGCTGTAAAAAAGTCAGTTTTAAAGCTATAAAAAAGATAGTTAAATGAAAATAAAGAGAAAAAAAAGCTCTAAAACTTAGCTTACTAGAAAAAATTTTAAACTTACTTGTATTAGTTGTATCAACCATTTGGTTGCCAACTCTGTTATTTCCCTTCTTTCTGTAATATTCCTTTCTAGCACCGTGCCCACGCTGGATTGCTGACTCATCAGAAAATACTATCTTATTAAGATTTATATTTCTAATGTTTTTATCCTGCTCTTTAGCTAGTAAAAGCCTCCTTTTAGCTTTATATCTATCTAATAAAGCTTTTTTAGAAGCTATATTAATAGAATATCCTTCTCTTTTAAAAAATCTTTGTAAGCTTCTTTTGTGTATAGGAAGGTTATTTTTAACTAATACACTCTTATTTTTAACCTTAGGGTTATTTATTATAGCCCTATTAATAACTCTTTCTTCTCTTTTAGATAGCTTAGAAACACGTCCTTGTTTAATAGATTTTAGAGGCGTTATATTAAGAGTTTTTTTGTTTATTCTATTAATAGCGTTTTTAATAGACTTTAGAGGCTTTTCTAGCGTTATAGCTATAGTAGAAGTAGAAGTTTTAGCTTTTAAAAGAAGCTTAACTTGAGATTCGAATTTTGAGAATTTTGGCTCCATTTTGAAAATATTGCTGAGGGAATAGAAGTCTAGGATTTTTTTTCCAGAAGATATCTATTATATACTACTATTTTAGCGTGTAATTACGTAATTTTAGCTTACTAATTTACTATTACTAGATTTAAAGTTAGATTTAAAAATCTTTTAGTTAATAGATTTATACTATAAATTAGGTGACGTAATGCTTATTAAGCCTATTTTATATATACCTAAAAAAAACTTAACTTTATACGTCTAAAAAAAAGTTCTAGCTAGTTAAAATAAAGTAAAACTTTAGGGTCTACTTCTAGCTTATATATTAATTTTACTAGATAGTAATTATACTTACCTTTAATTACAGAAATTTTAAGCTAGGTTTTCTCTTTTAAAAACTTCTTTTTTTATATTTATAGCTCTATTACTTACTAAGATATACGCTCTTGAAATAGTAGACTTTTAAAGTGACTTTTTATTTGTGTCACCCCACTGTATATTTAAGTAATTTATTAAAATATTTACTATACTAGCTTATTCTTTCTACTATATTAACTTAGACTATACTAATATCTCTATATAACTTATAAAGAAAATAAAGGTTATAAATTATTTACTAAAGAGAAATATTATAGTATATAAGTAAAGTATTTCTAGTTATACTATAGACTATAATAAGTATAGGTAAGTTAAATATAGTACTATAATCTACGCCCTTATACTCTTTTATCTAGGTAGAATTTATACTACCTAATATATAGACTAGAATATAAATAATTATATTAGTTAGTTAGTTTAACTAAATACTAGTACTATATAGATTAAAGTAGTATAGAAAAAAAATACTAGTTTATATTTAGAATAGCTTATAAGAAATAATACTTATAGTATTAAGTATATTTATACTTCTACCTTAGTAAATAGTATTATATATAACTAGTACTTTCTTATATTATTTACTTAGTAAAACTATCTTAACTTAGATACTATAATATATAATATAGGCATATATAAGTATTTATAGTATAGTCTATCTACCTTAAGAGGTTTATACTTTATATAAAAGACTTAAATTATATAAAAAATTAAAATAGTACTAAATAGAAGTATAAAGAGCTATATTTTATAAATAGTAGAAGTTTTATATAATAAACTTCCTAAGGTTACTATTAACTAGAGGATAATTCTATAATTTAATTAGCTAAGATAATAATAATACTATATATTTATAGTAGGCTAGTGTTTTCTATCTTATATATTTATTTCTTAGTTACTACTTTTATAAATTTTATTATCTATTTTATATATAAACTTTAGCCTATATTATACTACTATAACTTAGTTAAGATATTATAAAAAGCTTAAAGTTTCTAGAAAGCTATAGTTATACTAAAATACTAATTACTAATTAGTTACTTTTAATTTTACTATTTATAGTAAAAGCTATAAACTTTTATAAAATACTAAGGCCTAGCTACTAGAGTTTATACTTAATGCTATAAGCTATTAACCTCTATTACTATAATACCTTATACTTATATACCTAACTACTAGCACTTATTAACTATAATACCTATACCTAAGGTAGTAAATATTTATAAGTTACTAAAGGCTAGTATATTATAGAGTAAGCTAGGTAGGTAGGTAGAGTAAAGAAAGGTACTAGTAATAGTAGAGGTATAGTAATAAATTACTAAGAAGTACTTTTTATTACTAATACTTAATTATACTAATACTTAAGTAGGTCTAGTAAAACTCTTTATTCTAATAACTATTAGACTACTAATACTAGAAAGTATATCTTATTATCTATAAATAGTTAATTATACTAATATATATATAGGTCTAGTATATACTTTTTAAGGCTTAGTAATAAGGCTATTAATATTAAAAAGTACTTACTTATTTTAATAATTAATTATACTAATACTTAAGTAGTTCTAAATAAACTATAACTCCTAAAGAATAAACTAGGTTACTAAAGCTCTAGAGTATAAACTAAGTTATTAAAGCTCTAGAATATAACTAGGTTATTAAAGCTACCTTCTTTTTTTATTTTTACTATATAAGACTTAACTAATATAAAGTAAGCAGTACTTATACACTTAGTATAACCTTAGAGTATACTAGGTATTAAAGCCTAAAGATACCTAGTTAATATCTAGAGTATACTAGGTACTAAAGCTCTAAAGATACCTAGTAAACCTTTAAAGTATACTAGGTATTAAAGCCTAAAGCTACCTAGTTAAATATTAGAGTTAACTATTTAAATTATTTTTTATAAGCTTACTAAATATCTAATATACTACTAATATAGTTTAACTTTATTTTTTATTATAGCTAAGTAGTTTAATAAGCTTTATATTAATTTACTTTAAACTACCTTATGCTTTAGTATAATTATAGTCCTATACTAATAGTTCTTTCTACTTATATAGTAGCTAGCTATATTAACTCTAGTTAGCTTATCTATATAGAAATAAAATACTTTTTAGTATTTAATTATAAAAAGATTAAGGTTACCTAGTAGTATAGTATCTATAATAGATACTTATACTAAGAACTTTTTCTACCTTTATAGTTACAGCCCTATACTAAATTTCTTTTATACCTATATTACTTAAGCTCTAGCTTATCTAGTACTTATACTAGATATAATAGCTCTATTAGTAACCTTATAAGCTACTTACTTTAGTAAGTAGTAATACTTATAACTTAGTAGTATACTTAAGTTAAATATATTACTTAAACTATACTCTATATACTATATAGTAAAGATATAATAAGGTTTTAAGTTATAACCTACTTAATATTTTTAAAACTATAATAATTATTACTAATTATATAGCTAGTAAGGTACTAAGGTATATATTTCTTAAGCTAATACTACTATACGTAATCTTTATTAGTAGAGTTTAGGCTTTTATTAATAAGAGTACTTAATAATAAAGGTTCTATTTATTAGATATCTAGGTAAGAACTTTATTATTACTTACTATATATTAGTATTACTTAATAGTTTATTTAATTAAATAGGCCTACTAATTAATATAACCTTAGTAGTATAGTATAGTAGGTATATTATTAGACTTAACTTTTAGTTTTTTTTTATAAGAAGCCTGCTTATAGGTAAAGTATACTATAGTATACTTATATCTTTTAATAGTTATATCTTTTAAAAATAGGTTTTTAGATATATTTACTTTACTATATATACTATAGTATATATAAATATAAAGTAGTATATTATTAGTTAATAGATTTAATAAAGCTAGGCTAGTGTATCTATTATAGTACTTATATATATATCTATAAAGTTTTAAAGTCTTTTTATAAAGATTTTATAGTTTAGAATATTATATTATAACTACTTCTAGTATAATTATTAGTTATTAGTAATAAAGTAAGTAATATTAAGGCCTTACTTTTATAAAGGTATAATATAGTAGTTTAAACTTACTTAAAAAAAAAAAACTTAATAGAGTAACTTACTATACTTATTTATTAATTTTATATAGTCTTATATTTTAGATTACTAATAATATAGAACTTCTTTAGGTATCTTTATTTAGTAAGATAAATTACTTAATATCTTAGAAGGTATATAAAGAACTTTAGTAGCTTATATATTAGCTTAATAAAGAGTATACTAGGTATTTAAAATAGTTAGTTTTAGAAGTAGTTAGCCTTTAGGTTAGTATACCTTTAAAAATAGTTAGTTTTAAAAGTAGTTAGCTTTTAGGCTAGTATACTATAATTTTATTTTAATTACTAAAGTTTACTTTCTTAAAGATAGCTTCTTTTATATAAAACCTAAGTATAGGCTTTAAGTATACTTACTTAGGAATTATAGAGCCTATATATATAATATAAGAAAGAACTAGACTACTACTACCTATTAGAGGTAGAGTTTTATATCTAACTACTAAAGTCTATTATACTAAAAGAAAAAAGTAATACTACTTTAATAATAAAGACTTTCTATATAATACTTTATACTTATAGTAAAATTAATCTTTAAAGTACTAAGTTTACTTAGTCTAGAATTTAATAATAATTATAGTTTATTTTATTAGCTATTAAGATTTATTAATAGCCTAGAAGTAGAGTTTATTAAACCTATTACCTTATAAGTAGTAAATTAAAAGACTCTTTTATAGTTATAGCTATAAAATACTTATAGTATTAAAGAGTATATATATTATAAAGCCTTTTATAATAAAAAAGGTTATATAGTAACTCTAGTACTTTATACTACTTTATAGGTACTTTAGAGATATTATAAGTATATTTTTTAGGTATAATTAGTAGTATATAGAGTAAAATAGGTAATTTTAAGAGTAAGTTTAGAAATATATTAGATAATCTATAAAAATATATTTAAGTATATTACTAATATATTATAATATACCTAGAAGGCTTAACTAATAGAGGTATATTTAAAAGTATAGTAAGTATATTAAGTAAGTAGAAAGTATTAGTAAAAGTATAGTAGATATTATAAGTAAAGTAAATTAACTTAGTATTATATACCTATACTACTAGGCTTAGGTTATATTTTTTAAGTTTATAAAAGTAATATAGTATATATAGTTATAAGCTAGCTATATTAAGTAAAAATTATTACTATTTTATTTTATATAGGCCTTACTTTTTAAGCTATAGTACTATAAAATATACTTATAATAAAGTACTAAATATATATAGGTATATTAAATAACTTAATAATAGTAGTTATTCTTATACTAATATTATACTAGAATATATAAGAGTACTTATTTATAAGATAATAAAATATAACTTTAAACTTATATAAGAACTAGAACTAATTTCTAAAATAATAAATAATATACTTATTTATAAATACTAGTACTATATATACTATATATATTACTATACCCTTTTCTTAGTATTATTAGCTAGATACTACCTAACTCTAAGTTTAACCTATTAAATACTAAGTATTTACTTTGTATATTATTAAACTATAATAATCTCTATTTTAGGCTCCTCTTAAAGCGTTAAATACTAGATTAAAAGGCTAAAATTTAAGTTACTATATATTTATTTTTACTAGAAGTAGCTTTTAGCTTTACTTTCTTATATTTAACTTTAGACTATAAGTAGTTAATCTTCTCCTTAGTAGCCTCTATAAAAGTAAATAGTTAATTTTTATTATTAAAAGATAAATCTTTATTTATAGTATAAATATATAAAGTATTACTATTTCAAAGGCTAAGCTAATTTAAATTAAAACTTAAATAAAAGTAAATAAGTTTATATACTTACTATAATTAGCTAATTAGTAAAATAGATAAACCTACTATAAAAGTACTAAATAAGTCCTATAAAATTATACTACTAATATATATAAAATATATTTATAGTTTATAAAAGTTTTAACTACTTTAAGAAGTTAAAAATACTAGTACTCTTACTCTAGATTACCTAAATATAGATAGTAGTAGAGCCTAGTATAAAGAATTATAAAATATATTAACTATAAAATAACTAGGTATAGTTACTAAATACTAGTAAATATTACTTTAAGAAATAATAAGAATAATAATAAAAGCACTTCTACTAAGATAATTATACTATAAACTAGTAATATTATAAAAAGAAAGTAAGAATAAAAGTAGTAAATAAGATTTAACTATAAGTAGAATACTACTTTAAGGTATAATTAAATAGAAATAATCTAAATTATAAGGTATTAGAGAGTGTTTATATACTAGGCCTATATAGTAATAGTTAACCTTTTACTAAATAAGAAGAAGATAATATTAACTCTATAAATCTACTACTAGGTTATTCTACATAATTATACTAATTAAAAGTAGGTATAATATTTAGCCTTTATACTTATCTAATACTAACGTAATTATATATAATAATATATAAGAAGTAGAATTAAGGAGATTTAGAGGCTTATAGTAATATAGATATATAGAGTTTTTTATATACTTAAACTAGATAAAGAGCCTTTATATTAAAAAGCTTTAAGTATTTATAACTTAAATATTTATATTATTATTATAATATTCTTACCTAGCTTAATATCTAAATACTATTATAATAGTAGAATATTTTAATAAAAAGTATAATTAATCTAAAACTATAAATTCTAGACTCTTACTAAATAAAATTATACCTCTAATATATAGTAAGAAATATAGGTAATATATAATTTTAAAACTATATAGAAAGTATACTTAACTTAAATTAAGTAACTTTAAACTTCTAGTAGCTTATATTACTATATATATAGGACCTTTTATTTTAGAGTATAATTATCTTAAATTTATTACAGCTTAAGGAGAAAAGAATTAGAAGTAGTAGGTTTATTTAGTATATAACTTATAATAGTATATAAAGAATACTTATAAATTTAATATCCTTATAGTAAAGTAGTTTATAATAATATAAAATACTATATTATAGTACTAGCTATTTATATCTAAGTATTTTAATAGTAAGTAGCTAATTAAATAAGCGTTATAGATAATATAGATAAACTATAAGAAAGCTACTACTTAAGTAGAAAAAGGTAGGTTTACTAGAACTTATATAAGATTTATTATACTAATATAGAAGACTCGTAAAAGAAAAAGAAGACTAAATTATATATAGGTTACCTAACCTATATAAAGAAGTTCTAGGTTTTTTAATTAATTATTAACTAAGGGTATTTAGGGCTAGTAAATTATTATATTATATTAGTCTATATAAAAGGTTACTCTATATCTAATATTTTACTAAAGTTTACTAGAGAAGGTGTAAAGAATATATTAAAGTAAAGATATAAAATAAAATAGCTATAGTTAAAGAGTAAAGTAACCTACTAAACTTAAGTTAACTAATAGTACTACTTATGTAAAGTAAACTAAGAAAGTATACTTTTTAATATTAAGCTTTATTTTTAAATATATAAAGCTATTTCTAACTTCTCTAGTATATAAGAATAAGCCTAAGGCTAAACTTTATAATAGGTTTAAGGACTTAGTACTTTTATATAGTATAACCTTATACTCTAATAAAGGTATATATCTTAGTAGTTATAGCTTATATAATCTAAATAGGTAGCTAATATAGAAATACTTATCTAAATTAAAAAAGTAATAGTTAAATACTATTACTAGTTATCTTTTAGTAGAGTAGAGAGTTTCTTATAGAACTACTATATTTACTACCTAGTTTAATATAGATAAGCTAAATAATATTAAATCTTTAGTTATATACCTTTCTAGTACAGAATTATAAAAGTTATAAAATTATTAATATTTAGCCTAGAATAGCTAGCCTAGTAAAGATACTAGATTACTATAAGTACTTAAAGATAACTACTTTATAAATAAAGTAAATACCTAACTAGGTTCTTAACTACTATATAAAGTACCTAATTATATATTAGTAAATACTAGTAAGTATATTAGTAATATATATAAAGCTTAGTAGATCTTTAATATAAGAAATATTTTTCTATAAGATATATAGCTAAAGGTTAGAACTTTATAAAATATATTAGTATTAAAGATATTCTACTTTTTAGTAATAGATTTTCTAATAATTTCGTAATATATAGTAATTTTAAAGAAATTTAAAGTATTAGTTTAGAAAAAGTAATTATAACTAAATATAAAGTTATAATAGACTTTACGTAATATATATAATATATATAGCTAAGCTAATAGTTAGTTTAATATATATAAAGACTCTAGTAGTAATAATATAGAAGAAATTTCTAAGCTATTTAATATTAGATCTAGTAGTAGAAAATATATAATATTATTAAAAGCTATATTATTTTAAAATAATTACCTCATACCTACTAACCTAGGTAATATAAAAAAGAATACTATAAGTAATAAAAATAACTAAAATAATAGTAATATATTTAAGACTAGTATAGATAATTTAGATATATATAATAAATAAACTAGGTCTTTATAGGCTTACTATAGTATCTTAAAAAATAGAGCTTTAGCTTAATAGCTAATAAATAGAATATATATCTAAGATTTTTTCTATATTTACTTAAAGTATATATAAGTAACTAGTTAATATTATTATAAATCTTTTAGTTTAGCTAAAAACTTTCTTAATTAAGTACTTTAACTTAAAGTATAAAAAAGTGCTTTAGAGGACTTTATTAATTACTTCTATACTAGTATATAGATTTCTTTATATAGGTAAAGACTTATTTAATTAAGAATCTTAATAAAAAGAATAAAAAAGTGCTTTAAAGATTCTTACCTATTACTCTAGTAGTAACTATACTAGTAGTCTAGTCTAATATTATAAAAAACTATATACTTTAAACTATTAAAAAGGCTAGCTTTAACTTATTAAAATTTTTTTAACTTAAGAGTATTATTATTATAATAGAACTAGAGTTTACTATATTATATACTTTAAAACTTTATATAGTATAGTATAAAATACCTAGTTTATAATTAATAATAAATTTATTATTTATAATATAAGTAGTAGAATAGTAGATTTTATTTTATATAAAGTTATAAAACTTTAGCTTACTACTATTAAGAAGGCTATAGTAGAAAGTAGTAATAAATATAGTAGTAGTTTTATTAATTATATATTTTTTATAGCTACTAGAATATTAGCTAAGTACTATAAACTTTATAAAATTTACTAGTATATATACTAAAAATATTCTTTATATATTACTATTTAAAAAGATAGTTAGAATGCTATAGGACTTTACTTTAAAGGTTAAGAGTAGCTTCTTAGAAAAAGGTATACTATATAGCCTTATATAATACTATATATAAATCTATACTATACTTAGTAGAATATAGTACTAGCTTTATAACTATAGCTACTATAGTAGTAATTATAGTAACTATTATAGGTAAACTAGGTAGTATAGACTTAATAGTTTTAGGTTATTAAAATAATAAGCTAGTAACTATAGTAGTAGGTATATATATAACTATAAGTATAAGTAGTACTACTACTATATCTACTATAGCTATAGTAATAGCCTTAAGCCTAGTATACTTATTTATATTTATACTAATATAATATAGTACTAGTAGCTAATATATATTAATACTACTTAAAACTAAAATATTAAAAATATATTTAATTACTTAGGATAATATATTTTACTTATATATATAAGGGGCTAACCCTAAGGGTAGTTACTAGTATAAATTAGATAAATTTACTAAGAATCTATAGTACTAGTTTTCCTCTACTTATAGTTCTTTTAGTAGCGTACTAAGAGTTTCTAAAGTATAGGTAGTAGTATAGGTATTAGTAGTTAGGCCTACTAAGCTCTAAGGCTTTACTTACTAAAGTTCTACTAGGCCTAGCCTATTATATAAGCCCCCCCCTAGTAAAAATTCTTATATTTTAACCCTACTATAATATAATATATTAACCTATTACTAATATTCCTGCCTATATCTATATATATATTTTTAGCTTTAACTTATATATACTCTTACCTCTTTTACTCTTCTTTATTAATATAGTTAATACTTATACTAGTACTATTTTTAGTAGTAAGTAGTCTACCTCTACTACCTTTATACCTACCTAGCGTAAAAGGAAGAAGGCTAAGATAAATACTTAGAGGGCTAATTTTACTAAAGCTAAGGCTAAGCTCTCTACTACTACTTCTATATCTATATTTAACTTATTTAGTAAAAAACCTAGTATAAGTTTTCTATCTAAGTTTTACCTATTCTCTTACCTATTTCCTAATATTATCTAAATAGATACCTACTTTATAGCCTACTAACTACTCTACTTCTATAGTTAATATTTCCTTTATTAGTAAGCTTAACCCTCCTTACTATATTAACTATATAATATATCTAGCTACCTAGAGTAAAATTTATAAGTTTAATAAGAGTAGAGCTACTTACTATTACTACTTTACTAAGGTAAATTCTGCTTATTATACTCTAAGTCTACTAGAATTACTTTTTTCTTTTTATTTATAGCTAATATTTCTATAGATTTCTAATAAACTTAAGCCTACTATTATTTATATCTATAAGCTCTTACTACTTATTAAAATAAACCTATAGTTCTTTAAGTTACTTAAAGATATTAATAAAAACTTTATCTAAAATCTAAAAAAGGCCTAGAATAAGGCTTAAAAGCTTACTCCTAGCTAAAAGAAGTACTAGAATAATTATACTTCTAACTTAGTTACTAAGGATTTACTTTATAGAATTACTAATAAGTTAGGCTTAATATACGCTAGTATTTAGAAGTAGAACTAAGGCCTTATAAACTTAGTAAGTCTTCTCCTTAGTATTTAAAACCTTATTTTTTACTTATTTTTTTAGCTAATTTATAGGTTTTCTAAGCCTTTATTATTAATAATTAGACCTACTCTATTACTTAGGCCCTTAAGAGGGTTATTAAATTCTAAAAGTTAAGCTACTTACTTACTAAGTTTAATTCTCTACTACTTTATAGCTATAGTACTAGTATCTTAGCTTCTAGTTCTTATAGTAGTAGCCTTTAGGCTTCTACTATTAGCTCTTTTAATTATTTTTTTTAGTCTAAATAAGAGGGTTTAGTCTCTATTATTTTTAAGTATACTATCTTTTAGGAACTTAAAGCTACTAGTAATAGTAAGCCTAATAGATATATTAATAAGTAAAAAAATAGTTTCTAGGCTATAAATACTAATTAGAAATAGGTTCTACTAGCGTTTTCCTAGGTTCTTTAGTATTTATAGAATAGATACCTTAGATATTTACTAGCTTTAGGCTAGTTAGCCTTTTACTATTTCTCTCTTTTCTTTACTATATATAGGTAGTTAATTTTATCTTTATTAACCTATTTTCTTATAGCTTTTATATTTTTTTATTTTTTCTTAGCTATTTATATTCTTAGCTCTAGTAAAGGTACTTATTAGTATACTACCTATAGTTTCTAGTAGTACTATTACTAAAATTACTACTTCCTCTACTATACTCTACTATTATTAGGGCCTCTAGTATTATTATAGTTTATTAGAGAAACCCTTATAAAACTCCTTTAGTAGTTTACCTATTTTATTTTATTTATCTTCTAAAAAGGCTAATTAGCTATTTAGTACTTTAGCTTCTTTAAGGTTTTTTATAAGTTTTTATAAAGTTATAGTATAATCTTTTTACTTAACTAGATATTATTTTCTATATCTCCTACTATAGTATTTCTATCTTTTACCTATAATTTTTTTAATTTTCTAGTAGTTTTCTAGTTCTCTATTAATATTTTTTAATATATTCTTAAGTTAGTAATTATTAGTATCTTATCCTACTAGGAGGTTTCTAAAGTATAGCTATAGCCTATCTATATAAAATACTAGGTAGATACTAAGAGAAGTATTTAATCTTATAGTATAAAGAGAGATTACTTTCTCTACTTAAAACTTTATATTTTTTTAGTCTAGTTTCTTACTTAGCTTACTATTAAAAAAGTATTTATTATACTATAGCTATACTTAGTCCCCCTCTTACAGTTATAGTACTTCTTATTAATAGTAATTAGCCTAGATTTCTTAGAGTTATTAGGCTTCTACTATTCTTACTTATATATAATTTAGTATTTTTATAAATTTTATAGTAAGTACTTTAGCTAACTTCTCTAGATTATTAGGCCTTTAATATTATTACTAAATTACTTATTCTATATTTTTCTATACTATATCTATATTATATCTATATTATAGAAAGAATAGGCTAATACTAGTAAATACTATATTTCTTCTTTTAATAGTAATTTAAGTAGTAAAATATATTAATACCTAGTTATCTTATTTCTAATTAATATAGGCCTATAAGTAGAATTCTATAGTACTATTTATCCTTTTAGTAGTACTATTAGTTTCTAGATAATAGCTAGTAAATACCTAATAAGTAATACCTAATTTTTTATAAAGGGTTCTTTAAAAATCTCTAATAAACTAGCTACTATAGTTAAATATAATAGTATTTAGAAGCTAATAGTAGGCTATAACTCTTTTTATAAAAGCTTTTATTACTATTTAAGTATTTAGGTCTTTTAATAGAATAAGTATTATATCTTTACTTAACCTATCTATAACTACTATAAGATACTAGTACCTATTACTTATAAGTAAATTAATAATAAAGTTTATTAAGATTTTCTTTTATACTTTATTTAAGAGAAGGAGTAGTTTTAGTAGTTTTCTTTTTAGTTTTCTTTAAGGCTTAGTTCTTTTATATATATTATAGTTTTAGATAAATTACCTTATTATAAATAATATTTCTAGAAAGAAGTAGTTATAAGCTAAGATTATATAGGTATTTTTATAGCCTAGATAGCTTATAGCTAGAGATTTATAGGTTTCTAAGATAATTTTAGTATATAGTTCTTTAGAATCTAGTACCTACTTTTACCCTTAGTAATATAGAAACCTTCTTTTATTAATAATATACTCTACTAATAAAACTTTTAAGTTTAAGTTTAGAGAAAACTTTTTCTAACTTATTTCTATAGCCTTCTTTACTCTTCTATATATTAGGTTATTTTTAGCTATAACTTTCTATATTCTCTTAAGCTTCTTTAAGCTATTATAGGCTAGAGTAGAGTTAGTAGTAATTTTAATAGGTATACTATTAGGTTCTAGTAGAGGGTTATTATTTACTAGAGGTGCGTTATTAGGTTCCTAAGGCTATAGACTTTATATTTAGTAGTAGAATAAAATACCTATAATAGGCTAGGCCTAGTAAAACCTTAGTAAGTAAAGCCTTAGAGCTTAGCTACTCTAACTACTAATACCTACTAGAAATAGCTAGTATACTACTAAAAGGACTATAAGTAGAGGAAAACTAGTACTATAGATTCTTAGTAAATTTATCTAACTTATACTAGTAACTACTCTTAGAGTTAGCTTCTTATATTTAAATTTACTTATAAAAATACTTCTAAGTATTAGTAGTACCTTAGGAACTACTAGTAATATATCTATTAAAAGAAATACTATAGTTACTAAGCTAAAAGTAGAAGCTTTATAGCTAGTAGAGATAGGCTTTATATAAAAAGTAATTAAAATATACCTATAAACTATAGTAGGATAAAACTTAGATAAATAGAAAGTTTTATTAAAACTTTAGCTAGTTTCTTAGAGTCTCTAAGAGAATAAATAATAGATAATAAGGTTTATAAATATACTAATCTTAATAGCTAGTTTATTATTAGTAGTAGCTAAAAAATAACCTATTAAGGGATTTAATAAAGAGTTCTTTTTAAAAGAACTATATAATATACTATAGATACTAACCTAGAAAATTAATCTTCTTAAAAATAATATACTACTACTACCTACTTTTTCTAAATAGAAAGTTTAATAATTAGAAGAAAGGGTATATAAACTAAAAGCAGTTCTAGAACTAACTTTTTCTATAGTAACTACTAGGACCTATATAAAAAACTTTAAAATACTAGATCTTAACTACTTTAATAGTAACTAGAAGGACTATTAAAGGTTCTAAACCTAAATAAACTATAAGCTAAAATATAATATTAAAGGACTAAAATTAGGCCTTAGGTATATCTTTAACTAATTAAAAGAGCCTATAGCTAGTATTACTCTATTATAAATAAATTATAATAAAATAGGTACTATAAAAGGCCTATAAATATTTTAAGATAAATAATTTATAAATAACTTATATACTAAAAAGGCTAGGTAGAAACTTTAAACCTT
Organism: Dothidotthia symphoricarpi CBS 119687; assembly: GCF_010015815.1. Taxonomy (NCBI): domain Eukaryota; kingdom Fungi; phylum Ascomycota; class Dothideomycetes; order Pleosporales; family Dothidotthiaceae; genus Dothidotthia; species Dothidotthia symphoricarpi. The sequence continues at coordinate 388,575 of NW_022985032.1, forward strand.
TTAGTAGAAAAAGCTTTTCTTATAATACTTTAATATAGAATTTATAAGGCCAGCCTTTAAAGTAAAAAAGAAAAGTAATACTAATAACTTAAAAATAAGGTATCTTAGTACCCTATAGCCTAACCTATAAAACTAAATAATATCTATAAAAGTACTAAATAACTAAACTATTTAGTTACTAATAACTTAAGTAATTACTATTAAAGAAAATCTTTTTAGAGCTAAGATTAGGTCTACTTTTTTATATATAAGGTCTCTTTAAAATAACTTTATAAATTAGGAACTCTTAAAAGCTTACTTTAGTTAGGTAACTAAAGTAATAGGTAAAACCTAGAATAAAGCTAAATAGGTCTCTAAAGAAGAGTACTCTCTTTATAAAAAAAAAAAAACCTATATTTATATTATAAAAAACCTAGATACTATACTAATAAGTACTTTCTAGTGCTAGCTAATTATTTAGCTTAAGCTACTTCTATAGTAACCTATAATATAAAAGAGGTCTTAGATAAAAAAATAGTTAGTTTAAAAAACTAAAAACCTCTATATATAGATATAAGTAGGGGTATAAGAAACTAGATTAAGAAAAAGAGTAGTTCTTATTATTTTAGTAGAACTAGCTAGATAAAAAACTATTAACTATTTATATAATTATAAATAATATAGCTATAGTATTTACCTTAATTAATACTAGCTACTTAACTTATTTAGTTATTTCTTCTAAGTTTATAAGAAATAATAATCTAAAGTATACTATAATTATATAGAAACTTATTATTAGAATAGAAAGAAAGTTCTTCTAGATAAAAGTAGCTATCTAAATATAAATAGATATAGATAGCTATAAAAAAGAAATATAGGCTTATAAGCTAGAAAAAGATAAAGAGTATAACTTTATCTTAAAAAAACTTTAGATAAATAGATACTAGGTAATACTAGTACTAGTAAAGAAATCTATATTTATCTATAATAACTAGACTAGAATATAAAGCTAGGAAGGTAAAATACCTATAGAAATTTCTAAAGCTATTAGTATATAGGTATATTTAGCCTAAGCTAAATAATTTTAGAAAAATAAATAGATCTAACTATACTCTACTTTTATAGTAAATATTAAAAAAGTATTAAAAAAAAAGAAAATAGTTAACTCTTAAAAAAAGCTACTAAGCTATTTATAAAGTAAGTTTAAAACCTTTTTAAAAAAGAAGGCTAATAAGCTTATACTACTAAAAGAGGCTACTATTAACTACTTTATTAAAATTATAAAAAAGAATAGTAAGCTAGTAGAAATTTTATAAGAACTACTATATAATATATTAAGAAAAAAACTACTAGTACTGTAAAAGAAACTTATATTATACCTAAACTATAGGTTTATTTAAGTAAGTAAATCTAGTACTACTACTTCTATCCTATTTATAAAAAAACTTAAAGAAGAGCTATAATTTTATATAGACTACTAAGCTTTAAATACTATTATATATAAAAATAAATATCTTCTTTTACTTATTTATAAGATACTATTCTAAATTACTAAAGTAAAATAGTTTATAAAGGTAGATATTATCTAAGCCTTTTACTAGATATATATAGTAGAGGAAGATAAATAGAAAATAGTATTCTATACCTAATTTAGGCTATATAAATAGCTAATTACTTTATTTAGCTTTACTAATACCTTTAGTATATTTTAATAATATATTAATTAGGTACTTTAAGAAGACTTAGATATATACTACTAAGCCTATATAAATAATATACTTATTTACTTAAATAAATTATAAAAGGATTATAAATACTAAGTTAAAGTAATTATTTAGAAACTTAGAGTAGTAGGCCTATAACTAGATATAAATAAATATAACTTTAGTATTAAGAAGACTAAGTACTTAAAGTTTATAATAAAGGTAAGTAGTAGTATTTAAATAAACTTAAAAAAGATAGTAGTAATCTATACTTAAAAATAGCTAAAGAGTATTAAAGGTATTTAAAGTTTTATAGGATTTATAAACTTTTACTAATAGTTTATTAAAGAATTCTTAGAAATTATTACCTTACTAACTAATCTTACTAAGAAAGAAGTAGTATTCTAATAAAGAGAACTCTAGAAAATAGTATTTTCTAAGCTTAAAAGTACCTTTATTTCTAAGCTAGTATTAGCTAACTTTAACCTAAAACTAGAAATAGTAATAGAATATAATACCTCTAGGTAGGTAACTAGTAGGGTCCTTTTATAGTTTAGAAAGAATAAGCTACTTTATATAGTAGTATACTATTTAGTAAAGAATATAGTAGCTAAGATAAACTATACTATATATAATAAGAAACTATTAGCTATTATAAAGTATATTAATTAATAAAGTACTAAACTTTAAAAAGTTCTAAAGTTTACTATTATTATAAATTATAAGAACCTAGAGTATTTCTATACTATAAAGCTACTATCTAAGAGGTATATATACTAGTTAAATATACTTAGCTAATTTAATTTAACCTTTATATACTACCTAAAGAAGATTAATAGAAGAGCTAATATACTCTTTTAGAAAGAAAAGAATCTACTAATAAACCTAAATAATAAGTATATAAAGATAAGAGAATTCTAGCTTCTATAACTATATATAAGAAGCTAACTCTAACTTAAAGAAGAAAAAGAGGTAGGTATTTTATTCTACTACTAAATATAAAGTCTATAGCCTTAGAAACTTAATAATATACCTATACTTTATAATAACTCTTTACTAAAACCTAATAGTATACCTATAAAAATTACTACTAACTTTACCTTAGCCTATAATAGCTTAAAGGAGCTTAAAGGAATATAAAAAGTTATAGTTAAAAATAACCTAATATATAAAAAAGTAAAGAAGGCTATAGAAATAGGTTAAAGAAAGTTCCCTCTAGACCTAAACTTAAAAGTCTTATTAGTAGAATATACTATTAATAAAAGAAGGTTTTTATACTACTAAGAGTAAAAATAGGTACTAGATTTAAAAGAACTATATACTAAAATTATCTTAAAAACCTATAAATCCTTAGCTATAAGCTATCTAAGCTGTAGAAATACCTATATAATCTTAGCTTATAACTACTTCTTTCTAGAAATATTATTTATAATAAGGTAATTTATTTAAAACTATAATATATATATAAAAGAACTAAGCCTTAGAGAAAACTAAAAAGAAAACTACTAAAACTACTTTTTCTTCTAAATAAAGTATAAAAAGAAATCTTAATAGACTTTATTATTAATTTACTTATAAGTAATAGGTACTAGTACCTTATAGTAGTTATAAATAGGCTAAGTAAAGATATAATACTTATTCTATTAAAAGATCTAAATACCTAAATAGTAATAAAAGCTTTTATAGAAAGAGTTATAGCCTACTACTAGCTCTTAAATACTATTATATTTAACTATAGTAGCTAGTTTATTAGAGATTTTTAAAGAACTCTTTATAGAAAATTAGGTATTACGTACTAGATATTTACTAGCTACTATCTAGAAACTAATAATACTACTAAAAGAATAAATAGTACTATAAAAGCTTACTTATAGGCCTATATTAATTAAAAATAAAATAACTAAGTACTAATATATCCTACTACCTAAATTACTATTAAGAAAAGGAATATAGTATTTACTAGTATTAGCCTATTCTTTCTATAATATAGATATAATATAAATATAGTATAAGAAAATATAGAATAGGTAATCTAATAATAATATTAAAGGCCTAATAATCTAAAGAAGTTAGCTAAAGTACTTACTATAAAATTTATAGAAATACTAAATTATATATAAGTAAGAATAGCAGAAGCCTAATAACTCTAGAAAATCTAGGCTAACTACTATTAATAAAAGGTACTATAACTATAAAAAGGAAACTAGGTATAGCTATAGTATAAAAAATACTTCTCTAATAGTAGGCTAAGTAAGAAACTAAACTAAAAAAATATAAAGTTTTAAGTAAAGAAAGTAATCTTCTTTTATACTATAAAATTAAATACTTTCTTTAGTATCTACCTAGTATTTTATATAGATAGGCTACAGCTGTACTTTAGAAACCTCCTAGTAAGATAAGATATTAATAATTACTAACTAGAAAGTATATTAGAAAATATAAATAAAGAACTAGAAAACTATTAGAAGATTAAAAAAATTATAAGTAAAAAGTAAAAGTACTATAGTAAAGAATATAAGAAATAATACCTAGTTAAATAGAAAGGCTATACTATAACTTTATAAAAACTAGTAAAAAACCTTAAAGAAGCTAAAGTACTAGATAGCTAGTTAGCCTTTTTTAAGAAAAAATAAAATAATACTAGTAAATTACTAGAAGATTTCTTAAAAGGTTCTTCTAATAAACTTTAATAATACTAGAGCCCTTAGTAATAGTAAAGTAAAGGCAGAGAAAGTAATATTTTTAGTAATAAGTACTATAGAAAACTATAGGCAGTTTACTAATAGACACTCTTACTAAGGCTAAGAATATAGATAGTTAAGAAAATTAAAATATTACTAGAAAGAAAAGAAAAGAAAATTAGTTAATAAGTATAAAATTAATTACTTATAAGTAGCTAAAGTATTACTAATAAAGTACTATAGGCCTAAAATACTATACTATACTAGGTATCTACTAGAATACTAAAGAAAAAACCTAAGAAACTACTACTATATTACCTTATTTTTACTACTAATAGTAGTATTATCCTTAAAAGTATCTTAATTACTAGTACTACTATTATTCTTATAGATAGGCAGCTCTTAAGGCTTAGAAGAAAGAGAAATAAGCTTAGTAATAATATTAATAAAATACTTAGTCTAACCTTTAATAGTCTTAGCCTAGAAAAGTATAGAAATTAGCTAAAAAAGTAGTAAAACTAAGAAGGAAACTTACTAGAACTAAAATAGCCTTACTTTAATAATTAAGTATAGCTTAAATATTACTAAGCTTAACTATAATAGTATAAAGAAGTAACTTAGTAATAATATTACTAAGGTTATTATTCTAATACCTAGACTAACTAATAGACTTCTTTTTAGCCTCTTATTAAGCCTTAATAAGCCTTAGACTTAACTTATTAAAGTATAAAGTAATAGACTTTATAGATATATTACTAAAGGAGATAGTAAGAAGACTATAAAGAAAGATAACTTTAGCCTTAAGCTAATTAGAAACCTACCTAAAAGTTAACTAGTAGTACCTAAGTAAAGGTAAATATTACTTACTTTATAATAAGCAGTATACTACTTCTAAAAGTAGTAATTATAAAACTACTTACTCTTCTTAAAGATATAGGTTTCTCTATTTTCTAGAAGATAGTAGGTATAACCTAAGTAGATAGGTAGCTAGAGAGGCTAGTAGCTCTTAGTAATAGAGGTAGAAGTAGAAGTAGAAATAACGCTAGTAGTAATAGATAAGTAAGTAGTAAAGTATAAAACTAATAAAATAAGAAGTTAGTAAAAAAAAGAATAAATCTAATAGACTAAATAAACTTATAGGTAAAGGTAAGGCCTTCTTATTACTTTTAGTAGTAGAATAAGTTTACTTTTTTACTAGAGACTTCTTTAGAGAGCTAGTAGCTATAGAGAAGAACTTAGAAAATAATATAGATTTTTTAGGTAGACCTACTATTATAGTAGTAGGCAAAATAGAAGTTAAGGTAGGTAAAGTTAGTATAGCTATAGTAAAAATTATATATAAAAGTAGGTTAACGTATTATATTATAGTAGGGTTAAAATATAAAATTTTTTACTAAAGGAAGGCTTATATAATAGGCTAGGCCTAGTAGAACCTTAGTAAGTAAAGCCTTAGAGCTTAGCTACTCTAACTACTAATACCTACTAGAAATAGCTAGTATACTACTAAAAGAACTATAAGTAGAGAAAAACTAGTATTATAGATTCTTAGTAAATTTATCTAACTTATACTAGTAACTACCCTTAGAGTTAGCTTCTTATAATACCTACTTCTTTCTTCTCTTTAAGTTAGGGTTAGCTTCTTATATATAGCTATAAGAGCTAAAATTTTCTTATCTTTATATACTTATTATTTTAGCTTATTAGTAGATTTTCTTTTTTTTAAAAGAGTATATTAGCTTTTTTATTAACCTTTCCTAGGTAGTATATAAAGGTTAAATTAAATTAGCTAAGTATATTTAACTAGTATATATACCTTTTTAATAGTAGCTTTATAGTATAAAAATACTCTAGGTTCTTATAATCTATAATAATAATAAACTTTAGAACTTATTAGAGTTTAGTACTTTATTAATTAATATACTTTATAATAGCTAATAGCTTCTTATTATATATAGTATAATTTACCTTAGTTACTATATTCTTTACTAAGTAGTATACTACTATATAGAGTAGCCTATCTTTTCTAAACTATAAGAGAACTCTACTAGTTACTTACCTAAAGGTATTATATTCTATTATTATTTCTAGTTCTAGGTTAAAGTTAGCTAATACTAGCTTAGAAATAAAGGTACTTTTAAGCTTAGAAAATACTACTTTCTAAGGTTTTCTTTATTAGAATACTACTTCTTTCTTAGTAAGTTTAGTTAGTAAAGTAATAATTTCTAAAAATTTTTTAATAAACTATTAATAAAAGTTAGTAAATCCTATAAAACTTTAAATACTCTTAATACTTTTTAGCTATTTCTAAGTATAGATTACTACTATCTTCTTTAAATCTATCTAAATACTACTACTTACCTCTATTATAAACCTTAGGTACTTAGTCTTCTTAATACTAAAGTTATATTTATTTATATCTAGTTATAGGCCTACTACCTTAAGTTTCTAAATAATTACTTTAATTTAGTATTTATAATTCTTTTATAATCTATTTAAGTAAATAAGTATATTATTTATATAAGCTAAGTAGTATATATCTAAGTCTTTTTAAAGTACCTAATTAATATATTATTAAAATATACTAAAAGTATTAGTAAGGCTAAATAAAGTAACTAGCTATTTATATAGCCTAAATTAGGTATAGAATACTATTTTCTATTTATCTTTCTCTACTACGTATATCTAGTAGAAGGCTTAAATAATATTTACCTTTATAAACTATTTTACTTTAGTAATTTAAAAGAGTATCTTATAAATAAGTAAAAGGAAATATCTATTCTTATATATAATAGTATTTAAAGCTTAGTAGTTTATATAAAATTATAGCCCTCTTCTAGGTTTCTTTATAAATAAAATAGAAGTAGTAGTACTAAATTTACTTACCTAAATAAACCTATAATTTAGGTATAATATAAGTTTCTTTTATAGTACTAGCAGTTCTTCTTTTAATATATTATATAGTAGCCTTTATAAAATTTCTACTAGCTTACTATTTTTCTTTATAATTTTAATAAAGTAGTTAATAGTAGCTTTTTTTAGTAGTATAAGCTTATTAGCTTTCTTTTTTAAAAAAGTTTTAAACTTACTTTATAAATAGCTTAGTAGCTTCTTTTAAAAGTTAACTATTTTTTTTTTCTTTAGTACTTTCTTAATATCTACTATAGAGGTAAAGTATAGTTAGATCTATTTATCTTTCTAAAATTATTTAGCCTAGGCTAAATACGCCTATATACTAATAGCTTTAAAGATTTCTACTAGTATTCTACCTTTCTAGCTTTATATCTTAGTTTAGCTACTATAAATAAATATAGATTTCTTTATTAGTACTAGTATTACTTAGTATTTATTTATCTAAAGTCTTCTTAGAATAAAGTTATACTCTTTATTTTTTCTTAGCTTATAGGCCTATATTTCTTTCTTATAGCTATTTATATCTATTTATATTTAGATAGCTACTTTTATTTAAAAAAACTTTTCTTCTATTCTAATAATAAGTTTCTATATAATTATAGTATATTTTAGATTATTATTTCTTATAAACTTAAAAAAGGTAACTAAATAAGTTAAGTAGCTAGTATTAATTAAAGTAGATACTATAGCTACGTTATTTATAATTATATAAATAGTTAATAGTTTTCTATTTAGCTAGTTCTACTAAAATAATAAGAATTACTTTTCTTCTTAATCTAGTTTCTTATACCCCTACTTATATTTATATATAAGGGTTTCTAGTTTTCTAAACCTACTATTTCTTTATCTAAGAACTTTTTTAGATTATAAGTTACTACTAAAGTAGCTTAAGCTAGATAATTAGCTAGTACTAAAAAGCACTTATTAGTATAGTACTTAGGTTTTTTATAATATAGATATAGGTTCTTTTTTTTATAGAGGAAATACTCTTCTTTAAAGGCCTATTTAGCCTTATTCTAAGTTTTACTTATTACCTTAGTTACCTAGCTAAAGTAAGCTTTTAAGAGTTTCTAATTTATAGAGTTATTTTAGGAAGACTTTATATATAAGAAAGTAGACTTAATCTTAGCCCTAAAAAGAATTTTCTTAATAGTAACTACTTAAGTTATTAGTAACTAGATAGTCTAGTTACTTAGTACTTCTATAGATATTATTTAGTCTTATTAGTTAGGCTATAGAGTACTAAAATACTTTATTTTTAAGTTATTAGTATTACTTTTCTTTTTAGCTTTAAAGGCTAGCCTTATAAATTCTATATTAAAGTATTATAAGGAAAGCTTCTTTTACTAAAAGGTTTAAAGTTTCTACTTAGCCCTTTTTATATATAAGTTATCTATAAACTATTTATTTAGAAATATCTATAGGCCTTTTATAGTACTTATTTTATTATAATCTATCTATAATAGGGTAATACTAGCTATAGGCCTCTTTAATTAGTTAAAGATATACCTAAGGCCTAATTCTAGTTCTTTAATATTATATTCTAGCTTATAGTTTATCTAGGTTTAGAATCTTTAATAGTTCTTCTAGTTACTATTAAAGTAGTTAGAATCTAGTATCTTAAAGTTTTTTATATAGATTTTAGTAGTTATTATAAGAAAGGTTAGTTCTAGAACTGCTTTTAGTCTATATACTTCTTCTTTTAATTATTAAACTTTCTATTTAGAAGAAGTAGGTAGTAGTAGTATATTATTTTTAAAGAGGTTAATCTTCTAGATTAGTATCTATAGTATATTATATAGTTCTTCTAAGGAAAACCCTTTATTAAATTCTTTAATTAGTTATTTTTTAGCTACTACTAATAATAGACTAGCTATTAAGATTAGTATATTTATAAACCTTATTATCTATTATTTATTCTTTTAGAAACTTTAAGAAACTAGCTAAAGTTTTAGTAGAACTTTCTATTTATCTAAGTTCTATTCTACTATAGTTTATAGGTATATTTTAATAACTTTCTATATAAAGCCTATTTCTACTAGCTGTAAAGCTTCTGCTTTTAGCTTAGTAACTATAGTATCTCTCTTAATAGATATACTACTAGTAGTTCCTAAGGTACTTCTAATACCTAGAGGTGTTTTTATAAGTAAATTTAAATATAAGGGGTTAACTCTAAGGGTAGTTACTAGTATAAATTAGATAAATTTACTAAGGATTTATAGTACTAGTTTTTCTCTACTTATAGTTCTTCTAGTAGCGTGCTAAGAGTTTCTAAAGTGTAGGTAGTAGTATAGGTATTAGTAGTTAGGCCTGCTAAGCTCTAAGGCTTTACTTACTAAGGTTCTACTAGGCCTAGCCTATTATAATATAAAGTATTATTTATAAAGTTCTATAATAAAGAAGCCTATAATAGTAATAAGTTAAGTAGTATAGATATTTAATTTTTTACTATATACTTTTTTATTAATAGTAAGTAATCTATATTATTTATAATAGAGCTATAGGTATAAATATTTCTTTTTAAATCTAGTATTTTTTAAGTAGTTTAACTACTTTATAGCTTACTCTTTTCTAAACTTTTTATTAAGCTTAAACTTAGTAACTAATATTATAAAGTTAATATAGCAGTCTACTAAATACTTTATAAAAAATAATAATATATAACTATACTAACTTTTACTATAGTTAGTATATAGAGTCTTTACCTCTCTTAAAAATTATATAGGATATTACTATTATTAGTACTTAGTATCTAGAATTATAGTATAAGGCTAATAAAGTAGATCTTATTTAATATAAAGTATTAATTATTAAATTATCTCTAGGTATATTATTTACTATTATAAACTTTTAGGTATTTATATATAGTTAAGTTTATTAGTATTTCTTATATTAAAGTAAGAGCTATAATAATAGATATAACTTATATAATAGCTTAAGTAAATACTACTTACTAACTACTATTATATAAAGTTTTTCTTTTTATAACCTTAATAAATACTATTTAAATAAGTAGGTTTAAGTAGCTAATATCTTTAGAATTATAGGTATTTTTACTATAACTAAATATTACTATAGCTTAGCCTATATATATATAACCTTACTTTTATATACCTTTACTTACTTTAACTTATTTATACTTATTTATTAACTTTAACCTTTTAATTTATTTAATTTAGAAATAGCTATTTTTAATTATATTCTTTATTATTTATAGTTTTTATATTTTATTTAAATAGTAATTAATTAGTTACTACTTACCTTTATACCTATACTAATCCTAATTACTTTTCTACTTACAGTAATAAGTATAAAAACCTTTACTACTATCTTTTATATAATAGTATTTACTATATATTTTACTTACTTTACTTTATAAGCTAACTTTAATCTAACTTTCTACTTTTAGTATTAATAATACTAATTATAGTTTATAAAATAACTATATTAATAGCTACTAATAAGTCTCTTTTAACTATATATTTATATATAATAATAGAGTAGGTTCTTTTATAGCTTTAAATAAAGTAAGCTTAGATATAGCTATACTACTAATACTTAATACTCTTAAAACTATAGTATACTTTTAATAGTAACTTTAAACTATTTTAGTTAGAACTTACTTTTTTTTATTTAATATATACTACTATAATATCTTTACTTTAGGTATTTTATATAGTTTAAATAGTATCTGTAAGGGCACTATAAATAGGTAATTAAGATATAGGATAAATAGGTGTTTATTAAGAGATTAGATAAATCCTTAGGGTATAAGCCCTAGAGATTTGTAAGTACTATATACTAGAGCTCTAAGGGCCTTACGCCCTTAGCTTAGAGGTCTACTAAAAGTAGGCTAATAGGAGCTTAGATAGAAATACCTATAATAGAGCCTCCTCTCTTCTTATAGTTTATCTTAAACTACTAGAATTTTTAGAGTAGATAAATAGGTATTTAATTTACGTAGTTACCTTAATTAAACTCTATAAAAACCTCTTATAGAGGGAAAATAGTTTAGAAGAAATTTAGTACTAAATTATTTAAGTTTTCTCTAGGCTAGTCTTTAGATCTAGCCTAAGGGTCTACTGTACTAGGCCTACGTCTTTATTACTAAGTCTTTATAACTTTAGTAAGCGTAGCCTAGTTTATTATAGGTAACTACTAGGCCTCTATAGAGGGTCCTATTTGCTATTATCTCTAGATTATAATCCTTAGAGGTATAGTTATACTTACTGTATATTATTATTAGTAACTTTGCGTTTGTAAGTTTTACTTTATTAGGTACCTATTAACTATATAGATAGTTTATTAGGCTCTATTACTTCTCTAGCCCTGTTCTAGGGGCTTTATAATATATAATTATATAAAGTAAGAGCTTAATATAGAGTTTACTTATAATAATTTATTATTTACTTACTCTATTATTATAGTTAGTATTTACGCTAACTTACGTAATTATTTATAAGCTAGCGTTATTCTTATAAGGTATATTACTAGTAGCCTTTTTAGAGGTTTATCCTGTGTAGGCAGTGCTTACTTTAATATTAGTACCTATTATACTCTCTATAGGGTTTGTAACTATAGTTTCCTTATAGGAGTCTATTAGCTCTTTATAAGTAGTTTACTAGGTATAGTCTTAGTGTCTTAGATAGTATTTATTATTTATTTATATTATAATAACTTTTTATAGTTATTAGTGTACGTAAAGTAAGGTAAAGCAGTATAGTATTATAGTAGTCCTAAAGGGCCTATATACGCGTACTAAATAGGTATAAAATACCTATATATTGCCTTATAACTCTAATATTACTATAATAACCTTCTTTTTATTAACTTACTATGCTTCTGCCTTTCTATATTAGTAATATATCTTTACCTAAGTAGATCTACTAGCTCTCTACTAGTATAGCCTCTTAGCCTACCCTTACTTACTTCTAGTATATAGGCTGTATTAACTTTCTTACTACTACCTCCTAAAAGTGCCTTTCTAATAGTACTATTATATTATTTTTTAAGCTATAGTAGAGTAATAAGCTGTACTATAAATATAAGGCTAGTTAGGGTATTTATAGTAGTTATTCTAATACTAAGACTAGAGGTTATACTAAGGTAAGTTTCCTATTCTATTTTATCTATACCTTATCTATTACTAACCCTAATAGATCCTACCTAAGTTTTATTATACTATTAACGTCCTTAACTACTACTTTAAGTATACCTTATATAAGACTTAGGAGTTTACTAGCTTTATATTTACTACTAACTCTAATATACTCTTTATAGATAACTAGGTATAGACTAACTAGGTAAATACTTATACCTATACTAAGGCTTATTATAAGAGTTTCTTTAAGTATAATTATACTAAGTGCTATACTATTACTAATAGCAGTCTCTCTACTATAGCTTTTAGTTAGGCTTATTAAGTTTCTACTTAGTATAACTTAGAGTAATATAAGGTTAGTCTACTATTATTTTAGTATCTTTCTATTACTAATCTATTCTAGTTAGGTCTTAGTACTACTAGCCTATATTATCCTAATAATATTATTATTTATACTCTTATAGAGGCTTACTTTCTATATAATAGTACTTCTAAGAATATTAACTAGCACTTCTACTACTATAGTACTAATATTTCTAATACTAAGAAGAAGGAGATTCTATTCTTACTATTACCCTAGAAGTATCTTTATTTAGTAGCTCTCTATACTCCTAGTTAGAAGGTAGCTAGTAGTACTTCTAGAAAGGCTTCTACTACTAGCTCTTCTAGTTTTCTAATAGCTAAGTATAACTCTAGCAGTATTAGTTCTAACTCTATAGTATTCTAATAGGTAACTATAAAGGTTCTTTTAGTTAATATATATTTTAGTTTCTTTAGATAGTATAAGAAATAATAATTATAATTTTCTATCTTTACTAAGGCCTATATTATTTTATACTAGTTTATAATTTTAGTTTTAGAGGTAATTATTATACTATAGCTTTAGCTTTCTTTTTCTCTTTTCTTTTAGACGTTCTTTCTAGAACGTCCTTATTTCTGCCTTAGCAGATTATTAACTTCTAGATCTAGTAGGGCTTCTACCTTCTACCTACGTCTCTTAGGTAGCCTATAGGTACCCTAAGATATATCTTATAGGTTTACTAGATAGTCTTAGAAGATTTTATTATAGTAATTAAGATTTTTAAGTAGTTCTTAGGTAGTATCTTTATTAGACTAACCTAGTTACTTTACTCTATACTTCTACTCTTAGGTAGTAGTATTATAGTGTTCTATAATTTCTTTAACCTTATACCTATCTTTAGGTAAGGTATTCTTTAGAAGTTATATAGGCCTTAGCTAGAAGCCTTTTTTAGTAAGAGGTTCCTGCTATAGTTTAAGTAATAATATATTAAATACTAGATATATATACTTTATAGAGAGTAGCAGTACTAGTTTATAAGCTAATTTCCTAATGCGCTTTATAATTATAAAGGGCCTAAAGTACCTAGTATTAAATTTCTTTAAAGGCTACCTAGTAGTAATATTTTTTACTTAGAGAAGTACCTACTTACCTTTAGTATAGTATTTCTTAGAGTGCTTAGTATTATACTATTTTATTATACTCTTCTAGGTATACTTAAGGCTCTGCTTTGCTTCTTCCTATATTTCTTACTATTAAGTAAGTTTTCTAGTAACTTACTAGCAAAGCTTTAGTACCTTTATATTCTTATTCTAGACTTTAGAAGGTTACCTTAACTAGTACTTATTTAGAATTCTATTAAAGCCTTTTAGGTTTAACCTAAATACTACCTTAATAGAGTATTCTTTATATATAAAGTATACTTTAGAGTTATACGCGTATTTAGTATATAGTAATAATAGAACCTAGTTATTCTACTTATAGTTTATATAGATACGTAGGTATATTTTAAGCTCCTAGTTTAGCCTTTTAGTCTAACTATTAGTCTAGGGGTAGAATACTGTGCTTAGGTAATAGTTAATTTTAAGGTAGTAGTATATATCTAACTAGAATTAACTAGTAAACACTAAGCTATAATCTAATAGTAGGGTGTCTAGAAGTTCTTATTTTAAGAATACTTATTTAAAAAGTAGTTTAGCTACTCTTTAAGATAAGATTATTTTAGTTATAAAGAGGTAGCAGATATACTTACTAAACCTATTTACTAATACTAGAATTAAATTATATATATTCCCTAGGTTGTTTTTTAACTTAGGTAAGTTAGTAATAAAGTCTAAGGAGTAATATTACTACGCTGTGTTAGGTATAGAGAAAGGTACTAGTATCCTCTATAGCTTATACTGTTAAATCTTATTTAACTAATAAGTAGTATACCTTTTAATATATTTATAGATATCTAGTTTAAGGTATAGCTAGTAATACTTCCTTATAAGAAGATCTCTAGTCTTTTTAACTCTATAGTAACCTTCTATAGGATTATTATAGTTCCTTATAAGTATATTTTAGTATAGAGTAATATTATTAGGAATTTATACTTTCCTACTTCTATATAGGATACTACTAGAGTTAACTTTCTATAAGGTAGTACTCTTAATTACTCTACTATCTCTTTATATTACTAGCGCTTTATTTATAAGATAGGCCTTATCTTATTCTTAAACCTATCTAATAAAATTAGAAAGCTATTCTAGAATTTCTAGTATATAAGTGTTTTCTCCTTATACAGCTTTATTTATAAGGTATATAGAGGCTAGGACCTAATTATTAAGCTTATAGTCTAATACTATAGCTATATTAAAGTTCTACTTCTAAGCTTTAAATAATTTAGATTAACCCTAACTATTATAGCTTATAAAAGGGCTGTTAAGAGCTAAGAGTAGTATACTACTAGTAGCTAAACTACTATTAAGAAATTCCTATTTAGGAACTGTTTTAGAGGGTTAATAGAGCTGTACTAGCCTACCTCTAGAGTAGTCTTCTACTAAAATTACCTAATTAATTAGTTAAGCCTTAGACTTTTAAAGAGTCTATATTTAAAGCTTCTATTAAAGTGTAGGTAATATTATATTATAAAGTACCTATTATTCTCTAACTATAAGGCCTTATATATAGTTAGAGTATTTTAAGGGACTATTAGCTAAGTTCTCTAGTTCTAGCTTATATTTAACTTTAAAGTTAAATTAAGCTAGCTTTTTTACCTAATTTACTTATTTAGAGGAGAGTTCCTTTATAGTTATAAAGTACTAAAGGTTATTATAATTAAAAAGAACTTAGATTATTAATAGAGTATATTTAAGGTAGTATTTCTACTACCTAAATAATTCTATAATTGCAGAAAGCTCCTTATTATATATATACTATTAAATTAATAGGCTAGTAAACTTATAGCTCTAGAACACTACTAGCTTCTAATAAAAGTTAGTTACTAGCTTAGATATTTAGAGCTAAAGTAAGATTACTGCTATAGTAAAGTCTAATACGTTAGTTAAGACTATTACTAGCTTTACTAGATTAAAGTGCTAGAGTATAGAGGCTTCTATAAACTTTAATTAGATAGAGAGAAAGGCCTTATAAACCTTATTAGGCTAACTCTATAGTTAATACTATTTTATTAAACTCTTTTAAGTTTTTTTTAGGTTTTTCTTTTCTTTCCTATCTACGCTAGCTTCTGTAGGAGCTAGTACTAGAAACTAGGTAGCTATTATATAGTCTACTAGTAGGTATATAATACTAAAGTAGTTATAGATAAATCTTCTATAGAAGTTTATAAAACCTAAGAATACTTAGATATTCTTATATTCCTTAGGCTCTAGCTACTCTCTAATAGTTTATACCCTTACTAGGTCTATAACTATACTACTAGAAGTAACTATAAAGCCTAGAAACTCTATAGATTTTGTTAAAAAAACGTATTTACTTACCTTATAGTATAAGCCTTACTTAATAAGCCTATTAAGAATCTCCTTAATATAGGTATTATAATCTTTCTTATTCTTAAAGTAGATTAAGATGTTATCTTGATATACTACGTAGGTATAATCTACTAGGCTACCTAAGGCTTTATAGATATAGAATTAGAATATTACTAGTATATTTACTAATCTAAAGAGTATAACTAGGTACTTAAAATAGCTATACCTTATTTTAAAGGCTATCTTCTACTTATTACTCTCTCTAATTTATAGCCTATAATAGGCTTTACAGAGGTTAAGCTTAGAGAAGATAGCTACCTTTAATAATTAATCTAATATCTTACCTATAAGTAGAATAAAGTATTAATTCTTAATTATAACTTTGTTTAGTCTATAATAGTTTACGTAAAGTCTTATTATTTTATTAGCTTTTAGTATAAAGAGGATTAGAGCACCTATAGGTAATTTACTAGAATAAATCTATTCTTTCTCCTAGGCTGTATTAAAGTAGTTCTGTAGGATTTCTAGCTTACAGCTAAAGAGGTTATAGATAAAGAGATTTAAAACCTTAGTCCTTAGCTCTAAGTTAATAGAGTAATTATACTCCTTATTAGGTTAAAGTATACCTACTTAATACTTACTAAATATAAGCTACTTATAGTATAGCTTCTTTAGTATAAATTTTAATTTATTTAGATTAGGTATATTATCTTTAACTACTAGATATAGAGTATCTATCTTAATATTATTAGTTAGGATATAGGCTACACCTAAAGGCAGTCTAGCCTAATTAGAGTTCTTATTATATATACTAGTAACTATTTAATAGGCTACTATTTCTAGTAGCTAGGCTAAGTCTAGATAGTTCTATATATAGTAGTAAAGATAATTAATAATCTCTAAGGACTTATTTTTTAACTAGAAAATCTTCTTTTAGTAATAGTACTCTATATCTTAAACTATATCTCCTTCTAGTTATACTCTACCTATAGGCGTAGGCATTCTAAGATCTCTTTATAGAAGTTTCTTACGTAGGGCTTTCTAGCTACTAGGTAGAAGCTTATATACTAGATTACTAGGGTAAAGAATATATACTCTTTTTTCTAGACTTATATTATTTAGTAGTTATTTTATAAAAAGTAACTAAATTCTATTAGTATTATCTGCTTACTATTTAAACTTACTTATTAAGAAGTAGATCTTTAGATCTACCTTTTATAGCTAAGGGTACTCTAGTATAAGGTTATAACCTATAAAGTTTACTGCTTAGAATATTTAAGGGCCTACTTCTTTAGTAGTTTCTCTTATATTACTATATAAGAGTATAAGTTTATATAGTTTAAGAATATTTAAATAGTTACTATTAATAAAGCTTACTACTAGCTTCTAATAAAATAGATTATAAAGAAGATTCCTCTCCTTAACTATATATTAGTTAATAATATTAATCTCTATACCTAAGTTATATAGTATATAGAGAAGTATTATAGACCTATTAGACCCTTATAAGATTATAGTAACTTTAATATAAGTTTATTTCTCTTTTAACTCTAGCCCTAGCTATAATTAGAAAAGATTTATAATTAGGGCTTCTCTTTTCTTAGGCCTTAGCTCTTTAAGTCTTAAAGTTAGTTAGTATTAGTTTTCTAATTTAGTTTCTACTAACTCTTTTCTTTATTATTTTAATTATTACTAGTATTTACTACTTACCTACTACTCTAGTTCTAGGCCTAAAGCAGGGTACTAGTAAATTAGTTCTAGTACTATCTTAAAGGTTTAGAGTTATATCTTTTCTTATAGCTACCTTAAGTTAAAGAGGTAGCTATTTATTTAGGCTTTATAGAGTCTAATAGTTTTAACTCTATCTTTATACTTATAGTAGTCTCTATATTATAGAGAGCCTACTTAAACTCTAACTATTTAGTAATAGTTTCTAATACTCTATTATACTAAATCTCTTATTAATAAGCCTTAGGGGCCTTTACCTATACTAAGAAGATCTTTAACTTATTATCTATACTACTATTTATAAGCTTAAAGAAGCTTTAATAAAGTAAAAATTCCCTATAGTTTAGGTATAGTAAGAATATATTAACTAAGTTATTAGTATACTACTTAAAGTTCTAAAACTTTAAGTAGTTTTTATACTATATAAAAACTAGGTCTTATACTAGCTTCTACTCCTCTATACAGATATTAGCCTAAGTATAGATTACCCTCTTATTAATCTTTTATTAGATTAATTCTTAGTATACTCTATATTAGATAGTACCTATTACCTAGTAGGTTCTAGTTATAAAGTCCTTTAGTACCTAGGTATACTTAAATACTATATCTATATCCTTAACCTACTAATCTACTTATTAGAAGGTAAGAATACAGAATTCTATACCTAATTTAGGCTTAGAGTTTACTATATTAAGTACTCTAATTAGCTTTTCTACTATGTTAGATACTAACTAGAAAGGCTCTACTAAGGTAGTAGAGTATCCTAGGCCTAAAAGCTATAAGGTAACTTAGAGGTATCTTTCTAGAATTATAATATATTCTAGGCTAGCGCCTTAAAGTTATTCTTTTAGAAGCCTATCTAAGATTAATTAAATATACTACTTACTACTTAGTAAGGCTGCTTATATATAGACTCTTAGAGGTAATTTCTAAAAAGGTTATAAAATACTAAACTAGTAGATTACCTCTAAAACTTTATTAATACTACTTCTTAGCTATATTCTAGAGAGAAGTACGTAGCTTATTTCCTTAAGTAGCTAGTTCTCTATTAGAAAGTAAGTTACTTCCTACTTAGAAATTTCTTCTTCTTTATCTAGGCTCTCTACGTCTTTAACGTAGGTAGCTAGGCCTTACTTTAGAGCTAAGTTACTTTTAGTCTTAGATAAGGATACTATTAGGCCTTTCTTAGGTATAACGTTTTATTCTCTTTAAGAAGGTATTATTTTTTTATTAAAGAAAATAGCTCCTATTTATCTTAAATTAACTACTCTTTCTAAGAAGAAGTATAAAGGATTTAAATTATAAAGGCACTGTAAATAGGTAATTAAGATATAAGATAAATAGGTATTTATTAAGAGATTAGATAAATCCTTAAAGTATAAGCCCTAGGAATTTATAAGTACTATATACTAGAGCTCTAAGGGCCTTACGCCCTTAGCCTAGAGGTCTACTAAAGGTAGGCCAATAGGAGCTTAGATAGAAATACCTATAACAGTATCCTAGCTATAAATAATTAATATTATATTATTATAAATCTTTAAACTAGTACTAAGTATAGCTATATAGTCTTTATAATATTCTTTTTATATTATACTAATATAGTAGGTTACTTAAGTAATAATACTACTACTTAGTACTTACTTAACTATAGTAGAAACTTAATTATTATACTTTTTACTACTAAGTATAACTCTAATAGTATTATTTTCTAGCCTAGTATATTTAAGTTAAGTAAAAGCTTTTTTATTATTAACTAGTATAAAGTTATATTTTAAGCTACCTATAAATAGTTTATTTATAGTAATATAGCCTTAATATAGTATTTAATCTATTAGGTACTATACTAAAATATATAATTTAGTTAAAGCTTAAAAGAAAAAGGTAGTAATTATATAATAATTATAAATAAAAGTCTATTTTTACTTATTTTACTTTTTTTTGTTTATAAAGATTTCTTATATAGTAGTAATTTAAAAGTAATAAAGTATATAAATCTTTTAATATTAGTATAAATTATCTAGAATATTAGGTAAATTTAGCTAGATATAGTATAAAAGTATAAATTTACCCTTATATATAGTGTAATTTTACCTAACCTAGTGTATTTTATACTAATGCGGTACCTTAGTGTTTCTTATTAGTATTCTAGATAGTTAGAAGCCTGCAGGGTAGTGTAGGAGAAGCTTAGATTATCTTCTTTTGCAAATAGACACATTCTAAAAGTACCTCAAAGCTTAATGTTATAGACTTAAAGAAGGTTTTTGTGTTTACTTAGAAAGATTCCTGTTTGTTACAATTTCTCTCCGCTCTTCTGCCCTTCTTCTACTTTCCAAGACTTTCTACACCTCGACACTAATCCCTCTGATGAAAAACGGAAACAGCGTCTCTACCGTGTTATAGCTATCTTCCGGAAACCGAGGGCACATTGGCCATAGTGAGCTCATGATACAGCTCACCAACAACGAGCTCTCGATTTCAGCTGTTGGATGAGCTCGTGGTTGAGCTTGCATTGTAGGTTCATCCGTCGCCTGTATTCTCACTTCTCCTTCTGATCTCACTCCGCTCACCTCACTGCTCCAATCTCACTTCTCTAACCTCACCGCCTCCAAACCTACCGCTTCTAAAATCTCTCCTCTTATGTCAATCCTCCCACTCGACTTCACCTGCACCACTCCTCCCGTACCGCACCTCTAATTTCGCGGCTGCCAACTTCGCAACTCCCAAGCTCATTCTTCCACCCTCGCAGCATCCAAACACCAATCCAACAACACTAACAATGCCACGACAACTGTACGTGTCTAGCCCTCACGTTGCGCCTCTCTTCCGCACTTTGTATTCCTACAGCTATTTCCCGCCTGCCGTTGCTCATGTTCTAACTCGACTTAGGCCAGCATGGTAGATCTCTCGGCTCCGATTCTCGCCAGCGCCCCCCACAGCCGCTGCCTGTCTCTGCTGGCGTTATCGTAAGCAGGTACCTTGACATCAGAGCTGCTGTCCGAGAAGATGATCGTAAGGCCGGAGACCCACGCCAATAATACCCGTTTGTCCCCGTCACCGCCAGCGCTCCCCTCCCGTCCATTCTCAAAAACACCGGAGGTCCGCATTATATACCCACGTTTGGAAACAACAGCATGATGTCATCGTTCACACACTCGGTCGATGATCTGGATGTGGAAGGTTACGAGATCGTACCCATCGGCCATATCATTTTCGAGCCAACCATGCCTATGACGCCCTCGGAGACCGATCTCCCTATCGTTGTGCAAGACGGCGAGCAGGTCCCCCACGTTGTCTATGCTGAGGCTCTGCGCGACAACAACGGTGGTGTTGGCGTCGACTATGACAATCGTATCGTCGTCCGCCTCCGTACAGTTGGCTTCCGACCCGACGGAAAATCGTTCGCGTCCAGCACCCACCTCAAGAATGGCCGCCAGTACACTGGTGTTGTTGTCGCTGACTGGAGCATCCTGTTGGGAGATGCATTTGTGCCCAGCATACAAATGCAGAAGACGACAATGCGCAGCGTCTACAGCCAGGTCCTCCGTCATGTCGTCGATGACCTGTTGGTGCACGAGTGGTAATGGTGGGGGCTGCATGTAGTGTTTGGTTGACTATACTTCACATCTGCAATTATGATGGTGTGTATGGTGGCATATTTCAATGAAGCTGGGAATCTATTTCAATGAAGCTGGTGGTATATTTCAATGAAGCTGGGGATCTATTTCAATGAAGCTGGCGGCATATGACAACGAAGCTGGCGGCATGTTTCACAGACAACATCGAGCATGCTCCATATCTTCATAGCGACAAAGAATGTATTCCATGTCTCCAACAACAGCTACTATGCTAACGCTACTCTGTTGAGTATGAAGTCACAAATATCATCATGATGTGAAGCGCCACCACAGCCCGATCCCACATGTAGCCTACGCTTGTTCCTGCTCCCTCGCACGCCGACAGACCCGTAGATGGCGGTCGTATGACACTGATCCCTCAAACACCAAACCACACGGTCTGCAGGACCCACCAAAAGACCCGCTCGCTGCAGCACCGCCCATCGGAGTCTGCACCCGGTGGCTGGACACATGAGAGTGTGTCTTGGCGTAGTCCGAACTGCTGCCGTCGATGATCAGGACGATACCGCAGGCCCCACACTTCACATTCGACAACAGCCTTCGCTCCGCAGAACCCTCTACACCAAGGGAGACCATGTATCGAACAACCTCTCCAAGTCCGTGCTTGTCGGCTAACGCCTGAGCACAGCTAACCGAAAGATAGATCCTGAGGTCAGTAACTGCAAGAGTTAGCAGGGCACATGCAGTTGTCGCGGACAGGAACACAGCCTAACTTACTGTCGTCCACTATCACCCTTGCACCTTCAGTCTGTTTCAAGAGTGCCCCCAACTATTGTTTGGTCCGAGAATGCTGGGCCGGCAGAATAGTTCGAAAGAGTGGCACTGCACGTATAGCATCCGACTCGAAATAATAACGAAGGCGATTTCCGGCATAGTTTAGTATCACTTGTTTATTGTCTTCCATGATAGCCAGATTTCCTTCCAACAGTGCTGCGTCGTAGACTCTCGGAGTTATTGGTGCTCCTATGTAGTTGAGGTCTTCGGGCTGACCAGGAGCTGGCGACGGTGATGGTGCGTTGGCTTTCTTCTTCTTCTTCGCAGCGGACGGTCGGACTTCGAGATCGTTGTCATCCTCGTCGTCGGAGATGACTGGCCTTCGCCTACCAGGGCGCAGCACCCTTGAGCTTCCTTCTGGCAATGTCAATGCTGCACCTTCCCGTGAATTGGTAGTGGAAGTTGATACCCCCTTTGGCGCTGGTTTGGTCGAGGGTCCCTTCCGTGTCATGGTTGCTGAGAGCCCTTTCGGCGTCGCGGCTGCTGCTGTCCAGTCATGCATGGCTGACTGCTCAGCTTCGAACAAGTCGGCTATTTCGAGCATCGGGACGAAATCGTCGTCTTGCTCGCGACCTTGAGGCACGATGGTGGAAAAAACACGTTGTAGTGAGGACGGTTTGGCATGACGAGCCTTTTTCGGGCATTTTGTGGCTGTGTGGGGAGGGGATGCGGTCTCATGACAGTACCAGCATGCTTTGTCCTGTGTGAGTTGGGTTTTCAGGGCAGCTGACATTGTCGTGTACGGCCCGACATGGCCAGACGTCTTGGGTCGTGGTGTCGGGGCACCGCTCGCTGCCAGGACCATGCTCGCCAGGGTGCAGTGAAATCATGCAACAGCTGGACAACTACAACTAAGTTTAGTGTAGGAGTCTTGTGCCTGTATTGAGAGCAGTATATGCCTTGCGTACGCTTCAACAACTTTTGATTGTGTAATTTTGCGGCTTGTAGGAGCCACAAAGGATGTAGCTTACTTCCCGCTTTTACAGTTGACGAAGAGAGTACGAGGTGTAGCCGCGTCATGTACTGTGTGGGTGTCCGGTGTCCCGAACGTGTATGGTGCCGTGAAAGCAATTGAAGCGGCGAAGGTCGCTGAGGCGGGGGGGGGGGGTACCTGGGGCGGTGAGAGTTCCTGGAGCGGGGAGGCCTGGATGAACGGAGAGGCCCGGGGGAGCGGATAGGCCTGGAGCAGCGAAGCGGCTGGGGGGAGCAGATAGACTTGGATGAGCGAAGAGGCCGGGGGGGGCAGGTAGGCCTGGAGCAGCCAAAGTATCTGCTGCCGTGAAGGTGCCTAATGCGGATCGTGTGGAGATGACCGAAGTTGGCCGCATTTGTGCATATGCGTGAACAGGGAGAGTATTTGTCGTTGACGTGTTGTCTTTCGATCGGATAACGAGGACCCCAGTTGCAATGAGGTCTTGGATAACAGGGAACATGACTTTCTGTTTTGCTTTGAGACCCGCATTCTTGCCAATTAAACCCCTTGTCATCCAATTGCAGTAGTAAAAAGCTTTTTGCTCCTCTCATGTCCTCAAATTGGAGCGTTGCGAGTGATGATATCTCAGTCCTCAAGCATTTCTGAATGCATTGCAACGCTGTACGTGCATATCAGCAAGGTAAAGGACGACACGGTGATTGATAAATGTGGAAAGAGCTGTGCATCGTGTGCGACCGAAGAAAGGATCGGTGAGGTGGGGATGCAGGTGAACAAGGGGGACTCTCTTACATCTGTCTCGGGCGGTTGTCTTGTTTTCGGTCGTCATCTTGTTATGGTTTTGGTGAGGGGCCGAGC
Organism: Dothidotthia symphoricarpi CBS 119687; assembly: GCF_010015815.1. Lineage (NCBI taxonomy): Eukaryota > Fungi > Ascomycota > Dothideomycetes > Pleosporales > Dothidotthiaceae > Dothidotthia > Dothidotthia symphoricarpi. The sequence continues at coordinate 412,646 of NW_022985032.1, forward strand.
GGGGATGACAGCAGCGGTGGGGTCTGACGCGACGGGCAGGCGGATCGACACGAGTGGTGAAGTCAGACAGGCAAGCTACGAAGTCAGACTCGAGCGCAGATGTGAAGACTGGGTGAGGATTTACCAAGACAGGTGAGCTGGACCAGTGCGAGTGTTGACGGAAGGACTGTGAGGTCAGTGACGAGGACTGGTAGGAGGATCGGCGAGGATTGGTGTGAGGATGGGGTCAGAGGCGAGGATTGGCGTGAGGATAGAGTCAGAGGCGAGGATTGAAGAGAGATGGTTGATGAGAGGGTTGGCGTAAGGTAAACGAGGTTAAATAAAGACCGATGTGAGCACTGACGTCAGATGATGTGTGTGTGAGGCATGCAGATGGGGGCAAACGCGAAGGAGAGATTGGCGTCAGCCAGTCAAACGCCGACTGAAGTGAGAGCAGGCGATACCAACACGAATGAGAGGAAATCCCGCTCGGTCGTTCCTGGACGCGTGAGGTCAAATACAACCCGACATAAGATAGGAGAATGAAATCTTACTCAGCCGCTCCTGCCCCTACTTCGACAACTCGGATCATTCTGGTCTAGCGCAGCTGATGACGGCGCGCCGTTTATAAACCTCCTTGATGCTCCCACCGATTTGTCTTCTTCTTCTTCACCGCCCGGTCGCTTTTCCTCCGGTATGACATGCCGCGTCGTTGCAAAATCAGCGAAGGTTCGATTGAGCCTGGCCCTTGTGCCGTCTTGCCATTGCTCTTTGGTTCAAGCAGCCGGGAGTGGGGGCGAGGATATGAAGTGCTGGATGGGTTGAGCGACGTGGGGACAGACACGACAACTTATATAGAACAATCATGTCATCACACCTGGGTTATCACACCCAAGTCATTGTAAACCTGGAGTGGCAAACTGTGTCAAGGTTATCATATGCACTGCGAATCTACCTACGCCCCATCTCTGCTTGACGGCCTCAGCCAAAGCTGTCACGAAGATAACAAGTATCCGGGAGAGTGCGATTGCGTCGTCATCAGATACGTGGGTCTTGAAGGCTTGTGTGTGAACGACGGATTGTGCTTTGTCGATGTTGACCTGCGAAGAACAACACCGCGGGGATGAGGGTAGACGAGCCGTCCTGGTACTCGATGTAGAGCGCGTAACGATCCTGTATAATCTCACCTTTGGGACACGCCCGCTGCATCAGCACCGACTCGTCGTCGTGTGAGGATATCAGCTTCACGGGCATGACCAGTTTCATCCCATACGCGGACCCAGCTGCCGATAGCGCCCCAGCAATGAGGGCGAGTGAGTCAGCCCTGCAGGCTATGTCGTGGAGCTTTCTGCACATCCGCATATTGACATCACTATGACTGCCTATGCTGTCTCTGTATATGGTGTTAAGATCATAAACAGCGCGAGCAATCTCCACGACAGAGTCTAGACTATACGTGTTCGCCGCATACTCGTCTACACTGCTTAAGTCGAACGACAGCGTAAGTGGCGTGTCATGACATGTGCGAGGACTGGTTTTGGTTCCCTGGGATGCTGCATGTCGTCCAGCACTCCGACTCCCGCGAAGTCCCCTTGGTGTTCCGTGTCGCTGAGACATGGTATAGGATGTGTCCAGTCTGCTCGGTCTAGGGGAAACGTCTTGTGGTGTGGTTGATATGCGATCTCGCCCCACAGAGATGCGAGCTTCTCGCGGGCCTGTGATGTACTCAGCTCTTCCTCTTCATTTAGCCGACGCCTGACTCTTGGTGATTGGGAGTCCGCTCGAGTCCTCTTGTGTCCAGATTGTGACCCGTCCATGTCTTGCGTGATGATCTACTCTCTAACATCTGTCTCAGGCGGTCGTCTTGTTGTCGGTCGTTATTCTGTTACGGCCTTAGCAAGGGGCCGAGCGGGATGACAGCAGCGGCGAGGTCTGACGCAGCGGGCAGGCGGATGGTTAACATGAGGGAAGGCGAGCTGGGAGGTCAGACTCGAGTCTTGATGTGAGAACTGGGCGAGGACTTACACGATGCCGATGAGCTGGACTGGTGCGAATGTTGGTGCGTGGATTGTGAGGTCAGAGGTGAGGACTGATGTAAGAGATGACGTGAGGCATGGAGTTATAGGCGAGGATTGATGAGAGGGTTGGCGTGAGGTATGGAGGTGAAATGAGGACCGATATGAGATATGAGCACTGACGTCAGATAAGACTGGAAACAGTTTATATAATAGTAAGTACCTAATCTCACTCCAAACAAAAACAAGAGATTCTCCCGTGCCTATAGAGTAAGAATAGTCCCAACGTCTTCGATCTAGTAACGCTTTGCCGCTCTCTCATAGTCTAGGATAACAATGTTCTCAATTCCTCTGGTACTAAGAATACTCACTGGGTAGAGGATTATCCGCCTCTTGCGTGACGATGTCAATGTCGTTTCCGTTGTGTAGCTAGCCACCGAGTTCTTCATTTATGTACGTAGCCTCACGTAGGACTAAGCCTCACCCGTCGCCGCAGCTCTCATGATCGCATACGCGCCATCTCAAATGTCTGTTCAGGATACAGATCTGGGACAATCTCGAACAGAACAAGAACAAGGTATTCTTTCCATCAAAAATTGTATAGTTGCGATACGTCTATCACAAAGTTGCTGCACATCTGTGCTATGTAGAACCTTAGAGAAAGATGAACTAGCGCGGTTTCTCAATTCCAAGTGATTAAATGTACGTCCGTTTCTCCGGACCGCTTGATTGGCTGTCGTCCTCCTCTCCAGTTCGCAGCGTAAGCGACGTGGGGTATGACTCGTCGTCGGATAAGACAGTATTGAAGGTCTAGTGAGCACCGACAAAGCCACTGTCCTAAGCATACCCACTTCCCCGAGGGAGATTCCAGCCCTCAATTCCATGGATTTGTAAAACTTTGTCTGGAGGACATCTTTACACAGACCACAAGAGACGCTGTGACTTGTTGACCCTGTTAAGTTTGAGCCCCTGCTTGGCCATTTCAAACTCTTACTCGAGCAGAAAATAGGCTTTGCACGCCCTCTGTATTAGCTCCAAGCCTCGCTACGCCACAAGAGACTAGCGTAGGATGAGAAGGATTCCGAGGGGTATACCGATGAGGGTGTCAAAGAAGGACCGAGACCGAAAACGGAAGACAGAACCGCAACCCCAGATGGTGAAGATCAGCGACGCGTCAGCTTGAAGTTTCGGCGTACCTCCGGAAATATAGCGCATATCGTACAGTTGTTGATAGAACCGTGTGCCCAATAAACCAAAGTCAGAACAAGCAAGACATAGGAGAAAACGGTAAGATTAATGGATGAATTAGGCTTCAATCACCTAAGTAGACTTTCCAAGCCAGGTTCTCCCTTATCGACCCGCGTCGTCGACCCATGCTGTCGATCCAACTCCGCATAGTAGTCATACGAGCTGTTTGGTGTCAGATCCCCCATACTCTCGTGGCTTCCTTGCGCAGTATTGGTAAGATTGCGTTCCGAGTCCTGACTATGGCGCGGAAGCGTAGGATTACGACCAATGACCCGCCCAATAGACGATGAGGCACTGTGTTTAGGTTCATGGTTGGAGCGTTTGGACGATAACTTGCTATGCGATCGATGAAAGACTCTTGGTAGCGCATTCAGTCTTTTTGAACGTGCATCTTGCGGTAGGCTATTGCCTACATTCTTGCCATTGTTGTTGTCGGGCCAGTCGTCCGAACTGGTGAGCTTGATACCTTGTGAGGAGGAGCTGAAACTGCCTTTTGAATTTTCTTCAACGCGGATGATGACCTCGTTGACGACCAGGATTCTGTTGAACGCGAGAGACGTCAAGATGGGCCAGAAGACAGGGACCGAGGCGCATAGGATGGCAATGTTGATTTCGAGGACGGTGAAAAGGTAGATTATGGTCGTGTGGTAGGTCATGTCGATGGTAGGAAACGTGCCAGCACGGGTCATCACAAGGGAGATGACTCTGCCAATAGACACCGCGACCACAACAGTGCCTAGGATGAACAGTGTGATCAGCCCCGCCCTCCTCTTTCCAGCAAGCCGAAGGACCTTCAGGAACGGAATTGGGAGTAGCAGGATCAGTACGTCCAATGCCATATTGCTGGCTGAGTGGGCTGCGTAGGTGGGAAAAAACACGAGCGCATCTTTGGAACCAAAGCCAAAACAGCTGCCTTCAAGGTATATGTTCCAGTTCTTCTCGATTGGGTGGCAGGGGAAAATTGCGATAACGACAAAACTTCCACCCCAGAGAATGGTAAGGACAATCGTGGATATGATGATGCGGCGTGCAAGACGATACTGAGATGTGTTTGTCGAAGCAGCTGTCTCAGCAAAGAGACGTAGATATTGGAAGAGAATTGCCAGTTTGATCAAAGTTGCGCTGGAACAATAGATGACATTGCTGATATAGACGTCCTGTGGTAGCATGTTAGTTGAGAGATACTTTGGGTCTGTGAGGCCATTCGGGGAGGATAAACGTACCTTGAAGTACGAGATTATAAGAGCGCTGTCGAGGGTCCAAAAATGAAGACCCAAACTACCGTTGGTCACTGTCTCTCGTTAGCCGACGAAAGTGACGTGAGATGACAGCACAAACGTACTCATGCAAACAAGAATGTCTCCTGTAGTATTGGAGATAACTGCCAGGCCCAGGAAGATGTCGTCCCATCCCCAGGTGCGATCCCGGAAACGCACCCATAGCCGTAAGCTGATGGCGATGGCAGCGATCAACTACAGGACAGTGTAAGCATATCGTGTCTAAGCCTTTTTGCAAGGACACTGATATACATACCATGAAGGTTATTGTAACCCCCAAGATTGTCTCTGGTCGATTGATGGTAGGTAGATTCGCATTGTCCGGATTCTGACGAGGGTCCGAATACAAGTAGGCCGACACGCCTGACATGATGGCGGTTTTTCTGTCGTTGTTTGTAGTTCCAGTTCGCTATAGTGGCCGTACGAATTAGGTCTCGAAGGAGTGTGAGATGGTAGTGGTAGGACGCCTCAAGTCGACTAGGCACATGATCTGAGCTTTGGCCGACAGTTCGAGGAGTCGAGTAAACCAGAAGAAGACTGAAATCCCAAGTTGCCACCGTACGAGCGACTGTGGGGCAATATAAGTGTAGGTCAACAGCAGACGATCACCTCCCACAAACGTGATGCTTCCTCAACGAGCCTTAAGTCCAAGCCAGCACCGTATGCACGTAGCGTGCCTCGCCACGATCAACCAATTGACCATTCCCCTACCCCCACAGAGAATCGGTGTTTTATCGTTTTAGCTTACCCTGACGCAGGGTGGAGCGGTCATGCATGGTTACTGAGTAGGTAACGGTTGATGGGTTGACGGCCAGGGGCATCCTTGCCCCTGAGTCGAGTGACGTGAACTTAAACACTTCCGCAACGCTTGACCAGCCTGGACAGGTTTCGTCGCTTGCGGCAGCCCCGAAAGAACGAACGATGCAAGCCGCGTCTGTGTGGACAACTTGACTTGCTCTATTGGAAATAGGGTTCCAAACCTGACCAATGAGAAGCAAAAGCAAACTCAATAGACTGTCCAATGATCAGGTCCCCCAAGTATCCCGCTTTACCGCTGTGAAACGATTATTGGAGTAGTGTAGCGAATCCAGCCAGAACATCAAGCCTTACACGTGTGCAGATCAGGTAACTGTAAGGTTGAAAAATCGAACAATTACAAAACATGGCCACGCGGTCCTCAATGCGCGCTTCTCCGCCGCCTCTCATGACAAGAGCACTTGGTCCCAGCTGAAGCCTGCCAGAGTTTGACAACTTCAAGAAGCGGACGTCATGCCGGCTTCTCAACGTTGCCGCTGGCCAAAGACCAACGTCGAAAAAGCAATGGCATGGTTCCGCTAGGGTAGTAGAGTTGACCTACCGGCTCTTATCCCTAACACGGATACTGGCTGAGCTATATCTGGTGGTTCGGCCTTTTTGTCGTGCATGCAGCTTGCGGCCTCGTGGAAGGATTCTGTCTAACCCGATTATCGATGATCCGCAGGTTCGACATGATTGGCGATAACAGTCCCGTGTGTCGACGTCAAAGGAGGTGGTCTTGCACAGGTTCACTAACAGCATCGTCGACGAAGTGTCGGACTAATCATGAACCTCTTTGTGTCTGTAGACTCACGAACTATACGGACCCTTACGAAGCTGGTTCGTAAAAAGCAAATCCAAAAGCAAATTTTCTCCCGAGGACCACCGACGTCATGCATCATGAACCCTGAGGTCGGACCTCCATCCCCGTCGAAAATCAAACAACCTACTTGGAAAAGAATCCTTCTCTCCCCCTTCAAACCGAATCCATCCACTGTTTAAAACTCGTCAATCTGCTGATATTGAGCCGCGTACTCTTTGTTAATAATCGCTCCTGTGCCCCGCGGAAACAGCCACCTCGGTAAAACAGTGTTTCAAACTAATCCAGCTGCCGACGTGAGCATCGGCAGTGCAGGAGCGAACCCACTCCTACGCTCACATTCTACACTTTCTGGTCGCCTCAAACCTATAAAGTCCTGGCATTGTATCATCTGTTTCTTTTCTTTGCAGACCTTATCTTGGCAGTATGATTGGTCGATGTCTCTACACGCATCTTGTCACGTCTCGTTTCTTTTCGTTTGGTGGCATACTCAACTTGAACGGAGTAGGAGATCCTCCCGTCCGCCCGCCGGTACGCCGCCATGTCGAAGACAAGGGATGCCTGGATGGATCACCAACGAATAGATATGTGGTAGTTACTTACTATCGCCTCGTACCATTACGGATACTAAGCGTTTTCAAAGAAGTAGCGTTTCAAGTTGTAAACTGTGTTACGTTTATCTGCTTGAAAAACAGGCTTGATCAAACTGAAGACGATCGATAATAACATAGCACTTATATGTATCATGCTACTTGTCGTATACTCTTCCTAGGTATGACCTAGATGGGTATGGTACGTGTGTTGTAATCTAAATCTCCTCAATAGCAAGTTGTCTGTCTACTTCCACTTTGAGCACAAACATGCTCAAACAACAAGCAAACCGACAAAACTATGTGGTATGCTACTGTTATCTAGGGTATTCAACCAAAAAGAGTTTGTTTCTACATAAAATACATTTGTTCAATGCACCGCTTCTAGATACCATCTCCGCACCAGGTGCCGACTTGCTTGACTGAAAGACTAAACTACAATTCAGTTTTGCCAGCTGCCGTACGAAGCAATATCTAGTCATGTACACGCATTTCACAGAACACTATACTCGTGCGCAGAAATATCGTTTTCAAAGATATAAGCAAGCCACATTTTGTTTGACTACAATGTTACATTCGCGCGTCATACGACTGGTAAGTTCTGCATCAAGTCATCAAAGGGAATGTGTAAGTGACGCTGGAAACGGACATTTCATCGATGATAAATGCATGAGTAGAAAACAACCCCACCAACGTTCATTGAGGGCAACTTTAAAAAGACAAGAGAGTCTCGATTACTAATTCCCTCTCATCCCCTCGCCCAGCCTACCACTACCCCCAAACCATCTCCAAAATGTCCAACACGCACAACTCAACGTCCCACAATCTCGCGACGGCGACAACGAACTTTCTCGCCAAGAGCAGTGGACACGTACACACCTCAGCCATCCCAACCTACTCGCGCACTGGTTCCAGTCCGTCCTCCTTATCTTTGCCTTCAGACCCATTCACCTCATAGTGCAAAAAGCGTACCAAAACAGACCAAAACGCCCCGATCAATACCAGGATAACGACTGGCGCCGACCCTGGCAGAGGAAGACTGGGCTACATTCTGCAGACTTATCGTTGCTAACGAACAGTCCTGAAGCAAAGCTCGTATTGGATTTGGCCAGCGCGCGTGCGGTCAGTTGCTCGAGCGGTGGAACGATGCGGAGGGACCGTACTGTAAGCGTTTTCTAGCCGAGGGAATCATACCGTTGAGCGTTGTGTATGGTGGCGTGACTACAGGCATGTCGCTGTCGTCGATGGACTAGCCGAAAGTGGACATGAGGTTGTCGTTGCCGGAGGTAAGGAGATGCTGCTGTCTATCTCGGTTGGTGAGGCGTGAGGGGGTCGGGGCACCGTGCAAGATTGGGACAAACAGGTAGTGCTTATGAGGATCTCTAATCTGCTGGTTGGCTTCCTTAGTCATGGCTTGGATAGGGACGAGAGTCGTAACTTCAATGCTAGTAGAGCCAAGTGCTGGTGCGGGTGACGACATGGCGGAGTACACGAGTAGATAAACTCTCAGCTATTCGAGAAACCTGGACCTAAGCCGCAGTGAGATCTTACAACAGCTTAACAACTACAAGTGCAAGACCATGCAACTTACACGACCCCAGAATTATCAGTATACGTCTACCCGCGCATTTTCCTTGGAATATCTAATCTTGTAGTCTAGGGATATTGTCTTGCTAGACAAAACCTATCTTGATATCAGGCTCCCCGACAAACTAAGCGGTGGAGTCGTCTGGCTCGAGTTAGCATGAGCGACGGCAAGCGGAAGATAGTTGTGAAAGTTCAGCGAGGAGAGATGCGACGCGCGGGCTGGGCATGTACGGTGGTAGTGGTGGTATTGGTACTGCTGTGCGTGGAGAGTGAGCTTGGAAGCAGCGGAGTTGGAGATGCAATGTAGAAGAGGTAGAGCAGGAGGATTGATAGAGGAGTGGGGTTAGAGGGTAGGGTTGGAGGAGTGAGTTTCGAGGCGTGAGTTTCGAGGCATGAATTCGGAAGCGGTGGGCCCGGAGGACTGTGTTGATAGATGTGAGATCAGAAAGGAGAGTGAGAGACTATGGATAAGTGTACCCAACCGCCGACAGACGTGCCATACACCGTACTCCCGTGTCTACCAGAACATCTGCGCCTATGAGTCAAACATCTCTTGTCCGACAGATCCTGGAACCAAACAGTAATACAACAAAAGTAGGTAGTCCTACGATCGGCTAAACACACTGGAACGAACACCAAGGCTAAATGACATAGTAACCTAGTTTTTCTGTGATGATGATGGAAACATCAACCTCGCCAAGTCAATCCATGGCGACGTCAAGTCGTCAAATAGTAACGTCCTCTGAGACACAAACTTCGGCTTGGGGACGAGAGTCTCTTGCATTTGGATGGCGTAGATTGCGGCGGACTTGGATATATGTTTAGAGCAAGTTCTGCTTTTGCAACTTAGATACTCGTTGCGAATCTAATGGTATCTGCAGTAGCATCGTCGCGTGGAACGTGTCGCACTTGCATCAGATTTTGGGTGGCCCAGACACGGGACGAAGAGAAATGATAAGTTTTGTTCCTAGCAGAAGAAACGTACTTTGGGGTACATGGTTCAGATCGTGTGTAGTTTGCGTTATGCTGATATGGTTATCGTTCGGGTCGAGTTGAAGGATTGGGGCCGTTATGAGTTTGATCGATGGGCGTACTCAGTTTCACGTAGGGAACTGTCACGGGATACTTAACCAGTGGGGGCTATAAGCACAGCAGCTGAGGCAGAAATCAGAGCTTGCTGAATTGAGTTGGAAGGTTTACGATGAGAAGAGTTGCGATGTGTTTAATATATGTTGCCACGTTTTCCGTAGTCATATCCAGATATCGGTACGACTAGCGTCATTTCAAGCTGTGCTTCAGCCATGCACCCATCCCTTCCACTTGAGACTTCCAGCTTAAATCATCGTCTTGTTGGGTCCACAGGCCGATACCTGGAGTTAGATCCAAGTGAACCCTCTCCAGTGCCATTTCTTCATACTGAGCTTTCTCAGCCGGATCAAGCCACCGCACACGACGAGCCCGCGCTTTAAGAGTATGACGAGCAACACTGCGTCTCAGCATCTTCGCCAACTCCGACGTCTGGTCAGCAAGTGGACTGTCCGTCCCAGCAGTAATGTTCCAAACCGGCAGACTGAGGTTTACCCCCGCTGGAGGATAGCTGCGAATGTAGGCCCGACATCTTGATAAGACGGGTAGTTCTGTACTGGCTTTGGCTTTCGATTTGAAAGGTGTGTAGTGGCCAAGAAGCATTTGTGCCTCCATGTCAAGCTGATCGTCAGGCTGCTCCGAGGCCGAGACGTCGTCGCTTGGTGGATATATCAGTTGTGCACGCGGAGAGCGGAAGAAATGTATGGGAGAGGCGAAGCGGTCAAAGAAGTCCTCGGGTCCACGAAACAGAAAGTTACGCTCTACAGAAAGCTTTGATGTGGGCAGCACTTCGTTGTCGCCGTGTAGCTGCCACGCAGTTGGAGGAGGCAATTTGGGTGCTCGTTTTTTACGAGGTTGACCAGCCTTCGAGACAGGTTTGGTCTTCTCAGGAGGACTTGTTGGGTCACCCGGATCCTCGTCTGCAGGAAAAGAGGTCTCATCAGGAGAAGCAGGTTCCGGTAGTTCGGAAGGATGGACAAGGGGTAGATCGTCATGAAATACCCAATCGGCGATGGGGTTGTTGACTGCAGCAGCAGCGATACGGCTCTCTTTATTGCGACACTCGGTCAAAGCCAACATGGTCGCGATCGAACCGCCTACCAGTTCTCCGCATACCCCAAGACGTGCAAGATGGGGTCGTTTAAACTCATCGCGGAGCAAATTCTCACTAATCCAGTCGTAACCGAATAGTGCATCATGATAGGGAGTCGGGTATTGGTGTTCAGCAGACGCACGATAGTTGATACGCACAACTGTGGCATCACTTGACGCACGCAGAGTAGAAATGACACGCCCCTGTTCTTCGGAAGAGTCAGGTACCACAGGGCCCGGAGGCAAGTAGATGAGGATGGGAGCCGATGGTGTGGAGGCATGGAAAACACTAGGAAATACTCAGCCACTGAACGAGAGATGGCTGTCTAGTCCATGATGGGCGCGCCGGACGCCTTGGGCTTTGGATCAGAGGGGGTAGCATTGATTGAAGTCATGATCAGACAAGCACCGACAAGACGTGTTGCACAAGGACCTGACTGCAGCGGACTGCAACACGACATGTCGATTTCAGGCCGTGCACACCGCCGTCGCGTCACCTTGGGGATGTGATGCGATTGTAGGGAAAAAAGGAGGGGCGAGACGAGGCATTGGGCTGTGAGACCATCGCGCAGTGGACAATCAACGAAAAGGCTGCAAATGCAAGAGAAATGACTTTGTTTGCAAAGTTGTAGCAGAACGAAGAAAGAAAGACTTACTCTACCCTCACGGATCCATTGGAGCGACATGGGACGTCAAACTGCTCGAGTTGAGGAACAGCTGTGACGACTGAGTATTGGCGTTTGGTGAGGGCATGTCGCAAGAGTGGCCGAGCAGTGCAGGCATTCGCAAGCAGGCGAAGCGTCATCAAAGTTGGCGGTGCAAGTCGTTGCTGATGCAGAAGGTGAGGCTTCAAGTGGCGAATGAACACGCTCAGGTGATGCGCCAAAAGCGGGAGGAAGGCGCAAATTTGGGGTTGTCGCGGCAGCCTGAAGCACGCCTGTAGTGCAAATGTCAGTTACTAGAATGAAGGTGAAGATGACAGATTCTAGGCCTGGAACAGCGTTGTTGCAGGCCAGAAATGAAAAAGCGGTCGTCGTGGTCGTGTGCAAGCTATCAGGGGTCTAGCCACGAGTAAGGCGCCCATACCATGTGCCTAGGAGATTAGGACCCCCAGACCCGTTTCTACAGCTCGTTGTGCCGCTCCTTTGCTTTCTTGTTCCTCACGTCGCTCCTTGACCGCCTGCTGCTTTTCTTCCCCGCCTTCGTATCGACACTGGTGTTGGCTGTTGGCCCCGAATTAGTACAGCGCCTGCCCGCCGTCTGCCCGCATCGTGAATCGCACAGCCTCGGGAGTCGCATACAGCTAATCGACGTGCATGCGCCTGCATACTCCGCCCTAGGACCATACATAGCAACCTACGCACAGGGTCATTCACCGGATTCGCCAGCGCTCTTGCGCTTCGTCGGCCTGCGGCACAGCCCTGACCTCCCCCACAACGCTCTCGACCGCCTACACAAAGCTATCGCCAACCCGACTACAACCACTTCGGAACGTCAACGCGCGATTGCCATTTTGACTTTCCCCCGGTAGCTTTCGCGAGGATAACAGCAAAGGGGCTAGGCTCCAGCGGCACCATCAACATGGCGGAAAGATCAAGGGCGCGGGCCGTCTTCATGCTGCTGAAGAACTTGACATTGGCAGCGCTGCTGTACGCGACGATATATGGCGTGATAAACTTGGTGAGCGATCCTAGTGTCGCTACCAAGGGGAAGCTGGGCATTCCTGCCTTTCTGGAGAAGGCTGGCCCGACGGAGCTGATCAAGACTACCAAAGCCGGAGTCGAGGTCAAGTTCACCGGCACCACCAAGACCGTCACCATCAACCCACACGCCAATGTGTTCAATCGCCCCGTCATGGCCGTGAAGACAAAGGACGACTACATGGGCCCCCGCCCCCACGTCGACACCGAAGCGGACATGCACATGCTGGTGGAGGAATGCAGGGGCACATACGCTGGGCTCGAGAAGATGAGGAATGTTTTCGACTGTCTAAAGTTCTTTGCCGACCAAGAGCATCGCTATTACAAGCTGCCCGAGCTAGCCAGCCGGTCCAGCGCCCAGGACCCCCACAAGGCCGAGTACGTCAACGCAGACGGACACGGCAACACACTCGCGAGATATGTACCTGTGGACGAGGCTGTGGCCGCCAATGGATCGAACATTGGCACATGTTCTGGCCCTATCATACCGTATCACGTCTACTGGACTGGTCCTGCTACTTGGCGAGTCGAGGTCTTCATCAAGAGCTATCTATACACCCAGAACCTGGCATGCTCTCGCCTTTGGCTATGGCTCGACAGCGACCGCAGCCCTAACGCTGTAGAAAACATGTTGAACAAGGACGCCCTCTTCGCACGTTTTCTTCCCTTAGTCGACCGCGGTGATATCGTTGTCAAAGCCTGGAACTTCCCCAGCCGCATCCCACTCCCCAAGGACGACGAGGACAAGAACGGATTCGGATATTACAGCACTCCCGGAAAGCCAAACATCAAGGGCGAAAAGGCCGTAGCCGAGAACATTGTCGAGGACGGAAACGGCCAGCAATGGCTAGTCCTTACTCCCAAGCAAATGACATTTCTCCCCGTAGCCGTCTCCGACGCCGTACGATTCGTCGTCCTACATGTCCACGGCGGCGCCTACTTCGACATGGACGTGCTAATGCTCCGGGACATGCGCCCCCTCCTCCTCCCAAAAGAGCACGCCTTCGCCGAGCGATGGGCAGCCCACTCCCACCCAGGCGACTACAACACAGCCATCATGTCCCTCACCGCAAACTCCTCACTCTCCTCCTACCTCCTCTACGGCGGCATCCGCATGGGCCTGAACTTCCACCCCCGGGTCCTCGGCCGCATGGCGTGGAAAGACGGACGCGACCAGGAATTCCTCATGTTCGAGACCGCTGCGTTCGACCCCATCTGGACGGAATTCAACTGGGACCGCGCCGGCCGGTGCACGGTGCCGTGTATCCGCGACTACAGCGCCGTGTTCAAGGGGAAGAAGGACGCGCTCCGCGACGAATGGGAGAGCTACGACGGCCCGCAACTCGAAGCTATAAAGTCGACAGATACACAGACCAGGGAGCTCAAAGCACGAGGCCGCGAAGATCAAGACAACGTCCCTACTTCATCGGCAGCCCCAGCAGGCAAAGAACACGCCGACTCCTTCCAAGCCACGCTCGACGAGGAAGTCGAACTACGCAAAGCAGGCGTAATCCTCGACTACGCCCTCGCAGAGGATAAATTCCCGCCCAATAATCGCACGCTGGAGAACTTCTTCCGTGGCGCGTGGACGTACCATATTCATAACCAGGTGAGTTTTTGAAGGACCCCTCTGCATTGTCCCCTCAACCAACCCATCAACCAGCCTATCCAATAAAATATATATGCTAATATTTGATGGCAGTGGCTTAAACACCCCGAACCCTCATCCTGGCTCTCCGTCCTCGAACAAGCTCAAGACGGCTTCTTCGCCGGCGCGCGCTCGAACCCGTATGCCGAGATGTGGACGGGGCCGAGCTTGATGCCGTATAATTACTGGCCTGAGTTTGTCTGAACTACCTAATCACCTACTACTTGTCGGATGGTAGGTAGTACGTCGGTGCGTATATTGCGCGGGACGGGTGTGCGTGTGCTCGTGTTGCGTTGCACGGCTGGGCACGTCATGTCACCAAAATCTCAAGGCGTATGGGTTTGTGCTTGCACTTTTTTACTGCTTTACTTTACTTTTCCACAGGAGCCACGGCGGGCTGGCTGGCGTTATCTGGTCCCTTTACCTTACCTTACTTTTTCCCTCCAACGCCCCCCCGTTTGCGGGCTTGGAATACGGCGTTTTGGACATGATGGCATGTATGGATGGGATGGGATGCTACGGCTGAGCAGGTATTGTCTATTTAGTTATTTGAGCTATGTATGTATGTAGTGCGTATGTATATCATGGCAAAGCAAGATACGTTACGAATTCGTTCGTTCGTTTGTTCGTTTCTAATGGTGAAGTGAAATGTCAAGACAAGCAAGCAAGTAAATGGTATCATTCTCTCTTCTTCTCTTCTTTCACTTCCTCTCGACTCTTCTGCTCCCATTCCTTTCCACTAATTTCCACGTCCATATCCCCATCCATCCACCCGCAAACAACCAACCACCCCTCCCCACCCCACCTCTACAAAAAAAAGAATATAGGCTACAAATCAATCAACGGCTCATCCACAACCTTCTGCTGCTGCGCGGGCAGCATATTCTGCGGCGCGCTGGGGAAACTCTCTGGTCCGTAGCCGCCGGTTGCATAGGGTGCGGGCTGCCATGGGGCGGGTTGTTGCTGTTGCTGCTGTTGTTGTTGCTGCGGGGGTTGTTGTTGCCACTGCTGCTGCTGTTGCTGAGGTGGTTGTTGCTGTTGCTGTTGCTGTTGCGGCTGAGGCTGTGACTGCGGCGGCTGATACCCCGGAGTGTACCACGCGTTTACGGGCTGTGTGGGGGGCGAGACGGGGGGAGCATGGGCGTACGGGTCAGGGGACGCGGGTTGTTGGGGAGCGAAGTGTTGTTGTTGCTGTTGAGCCGGTTGTTGTTGCTGTTGTTGTGGCACCGGGGTATTTTCTCCATAGTAGAAACTCGCGCTCTCGGCGTCTGATACGTTGGCGGGTGGTGCTTGTGGCGGGTAAGATTGCGGGGGATATTGCTGATTGGATACTCTGCGTTGGAGTTGGGGGGAAGCGGGTTTTTGATAGACTGTGCTGGGCGGGCGTGCTGTGGCGGTGTGATGTTGGGCTAGGTTCGGGTACGGCTGTGATGGCTGCTGGTATTGGTCTGGTGGGGCGCAGGATGGTGGTGGGACGGATGCGCGGGCGTATGACGGTTGGGGCGTTGACTGGTAGGCGCTGGGGTAGTGTGGTTGCGGTCGTCCGTATGCGTCTGATTGCGCTGTGTTTGCCGTGTAGTAGTTTTCGCTGCCGTCGGGAGCACTGGATTGGATGCTGGGGTAGAGGTTGGATGCGGGCCTTTGCATGGGCGGTGGAAGACCGTATGCAGCGGCGCCGGCTTGGTTGTAGGTGCTAGACAGTCTTTCTTCGAGCATTCGGTCGTAGTATCGGACAACGGTGGAGAGCTTAGCGTGTAGGTCGAGGAGAGTGTCTAAAAAGTCAGATTTGAACATTACAAAACCTCAAGGGACTCACCATGCTTGCTCATCGTCTCGCCATAGGTACGAGCAAGTTTTGGTCGCAGCTTTCCGATACTTTCATATAGCTCCTGTATCTGGGGTTCTCGTAGGATAGTCCCTGGAGCTTGGTGTTGCAGTCTGTCGACCAGAGTCGAGAAAAGATTGATATTCTCCGCCTCGACTGGAGTGAGTTCGTAGTCGTTCTTGGGCGCAACAAAAGACGTCCCGTTCGAGCTGGTGGTCTGTTGGCGGAATGTTGTGGTGTACCTGCTCTTCTGCTCCTCCATGTCGGCCAAAGAAGCTGCAATGGCAGCCTTGAGGTCAGCATCCTCCTCTTCCTCAGGCTCCTGCTTCGCCTTGCCGTTGGTGGCGGGTTTTGCTTGCGGACGTATTTGTGACTGCGGCACGAACCCTGAGGAGCTATTCCCCTTTGTTTCTTCTAGACTCATCTCCAACGCGCGCTTCAGGTCTGCGTCAAAGCTGTCCTCGACTCGCGCACTTCTTGGCTCCATAGAGCCTTGGTAGAGTGTTTTTGTGAGTTTAGGGGACGTGAAGATGTTGGGCATAGGTGGGCCACGAGATTTCTCTGTAAGCTTTTCGTGGCAGCCATCGTCGACGCGCACAGGCTCCATGATGCCGAGATGAGGGAGCGGTATGCTTTTGCTCGAACAAGCTCCGCAGAAGACGTTTCCGCAGTTACGGCAATGGTGCTTGCGGTTTGTGAAGGTGAAGGCAGTTCGACACCGCATGCAGACGTCGGAGTCTGTCCATTCTGGAGGCTGCATCAGAGAGTCAGCGTGCCCTGTATGGCGTAGTGGGGGTGGAGGCACGTACTGCGCTGCTGTCCAACATGCTGCTGGCGATGTGCTCCCTGGGAGGAAACTGGAAGCCTTCTCGCTGCAGTGTGCGGTACACGTCCCCCATATAGCTCAGATTCATGCGACCCTCAGCGGCGGTTGCCCATAACTGTATCAGCTCCAACATCTTGTTCTTCACGTCGTGGTTTGGCGCAACGTTCGAGGGCGCCTTGAGCAGCGAGGTCATGTTGTCGAGGAACTCGCGTGAGGCTATCTCCTGTATGAAGTGGACGCCACCGTTCTTGACGCATGTGTCTGTGAGCTGCCATGGGAGTCAGCAGGGAGTCGGGCTGGCGTGGCTGGCGTGGCCTACGTTCAGGGCGGCAAGCTGGACGTTGGGGTTCTTGTGCCCTATTCTCCGCTTGAGCGCGCGCATGGCGTCTTTAGGCTGCACCGTCTTGGAGCGAATGACGTCGGAGATCTCGAGGTTGAGCGGCATGTCTTCCCTACGAAAGGTCAGTAAGACAGCCTCAGACTGCAGACTAGACGTATGGGGCGCGTACAGGCTCGAGGTGGTTGCGCGCTCGATCTGCTCGTCGAGCGCGCTGTTGGCCGAGCCGCCAAACCATCCGGCCATGATTGCCGTGGGTGTAGGCGCTGTGCTGTGGGAGACGCGGGCGAGGTCGGGGCAGCTTCTGGCTGCACTTGGAGGGCGGACTGCACGGGGCGAGGAGTGTGTTCTGGCGGGCGTGCAAGAGCGGCGTGGTCTGGTCTCGGTGCTCAGGTAACAGCTTCCGAACGCCGTCCGCCGCACGAGCTTGGCATGACGAAAGGCGGAGAGAATGGAGCCGCACATGCTTGAACCCTGCGCCCAACGTCGCCTTCCACCCAGCGCACAAGAACGCTGCCACTGCTGCTGGACTCGGGCCGCCATCGTGCTGCTGCCCGCTCTCTCGCAACACTCGCGCCGTCACCCTGCCCCACCGGCCTGCCACAGCACACGACGGCCCCCCACCGAACATCGATACTCCCCCGACGATGCGCGAGTTGCCCGACGTCTAGACTGCGGTTATGAGTGCAGCTGCACCCTTGCCGCCCCCAGCACCCTCGCCCGCCCACGCCATGAACGGCTACACAAACGGCGCCCACGGCGTCGGCGCAGATGGCTGGAGAGGCAGCGACGGGGCAGGCGACCCGCGGCCCTCTGGCGGCCCATACCCGCCTATTGCTGAGATTGTGGGCTCGGCGACGGAAACAGTCGAGTCGTTCAAGCACCACTCGGTAGGCAGCACAGCGCCAGTTGGACAACCGCCGTGGCTAATTGGCGACTAGATCAAGAACCTGCTCGAGCGTGGCAGGACGCACCTCACCAAGGCCAAGAGCGGGCTCAACAACCGGACGCCTATCGCTGGAATCTACTGGGAATACCTCGTCGCCTACGAGATTGTCTCGACGCTGATACCCTCGCACCCCGACTACTATGACAAGATCCACGGCAGCAGAGCCCCCATGCACCGCGACTTCAGCACTCTTCTGCAGGAAATCAGGTCGAGCGAGGAGAGATTTGTACGCATCAGGGACATCATCAAAAACGACAACAAGAGAAACGGCGCTCAGCATAGGTCTACGTCCTCCGTCTCGTCTGTACGATCGACCTCTACCTCCTCCAGTGGCTCCCGCTTATCGCGACTCCCCGACGAGCTTATGCTCCCAGACGTTCCCACCACGGCGCCAAATGGTCACGCCTCGCCTGCAGCTCTCCCCGAGTCGCCACGAAGGAAGCCCATGGTGCAGCCAAAACCCCAAGCGCTACACGGTCGAGCCGTCTCGCAGAGCATACAGTCTGATCTGACGCAGCGTTTTGCAAACCTGAGAGGGGCCACCCCGCGACTGGAGACCACTTCGGCCCGCGCGAGCCAAGACTTGTCAATCCAGATGCCGTCTGCTACAGACTATGCTTCCTCGACTCGTCCTAGTGGCCCTCGCGACATGCTCCCGCCTTCCTTGCATGCTGCCTCGCGTCCGACAACGCTTCCTGTTAACACGCAGTTCGCCGCCTCGTTCCCCAAAGAGCCCAGCCCGACCTACAGCCCTGCCAGGAACACCTCTTTGCCCGCCAGCATGAACCAGCCACGAAGCACACCGAGAAGCATGAACGGCACGGGAGGTCGGACCAACTCCTTGGCCGCATCGAGCCACTCCAACTACGCACCGAATGCGAATGGCGCGCCAGACTCCTACTTTCCATCTCAACAAGTTACACGCGAACCACCACAAAGAACAAGATCCATCAGCAGGGTGATAGAATTAGAAATTGATGCCAGCAAGCTCTACGATTACTTCCGCATGTACAATGTACTTGTCATTGATGTGCGCGATCGTGCAGAGTATGACGCGGGGCACATTTTCTTTCGAAACATCATGTGTATTGAACCATCCACCCTCCAGGAAGGGTGCTCTGCCGAACAACTCCAAGAGCGATTAGTCATCTCTCCAGACGACGAACAAACCATGTTCGAGAACCGGCACGCATACGACGTCGTAGTGTACCATGACGAGTTTACAAAAAACACCGACTTTCTCCGAAACCACGGTCGCAACGAGAATGAGGTTGCTCTCAAACGCTTGTACGACGCTTTGACTGAATTCAATGTCGAAAAGCCCTTGTCTCGACATCCTGTCTTCCTTATGGGGGGCCTAGATGCTTGGAGAGATCTCGTTGGTCCCCAGGCACTCAAAATGACTACAACTCCTGCTCTTGTTGCTGGCGGGCAGACAAGAGCACGAGCGATCAGGCGATCACCCGCCGCGACCCATATCACGAGAAGCACTCTTCAAAACCGTCGCAGACGAGAATACGTTCCGATGGATCCGGATGAGGAGCAGAAGATGTTGGAAGAAGCCCGACAAGGAAGAGCTGCTGTTGAAGTACTTCCTGTGGACGAAGAAATCGATGAACATGGCTCTCCATACTTCCGCACAACCGATGACTTTTTACGAAGATTTCCAGAAGTTGAAGCAGAACAATCAATGATGTATCCCTCGTCGCGGCCCCAGCCTGTCAATCAATACGTTGCGCCAGCTATCCCGCAGGCCCCATCCCGACCTGCGCCGTCTGTTCCCCGAGTCAGTTACAGCGGTGTTCATGAGCGGCAAGTTGCACCTCAAGGTCGCAGTGGCCAAACATCTGCATATATTGCTCAACCGCGTTTCAGCAATGTGCGCATGCACCATACCGGGCTTATGAACTTTGGCGTGACATGCTACATGAACTCAGTTGTACAGTGTCTGAGTGCCCACATCCTGCTTTCAGAGTTGTTTTTGTCCAGCAGATACACTCGAGATCTTCAACGAGACAACTGGAAGGGCACAAAAGGCATTTTGCCAGAAGCTTACGCAACCCTTGTCTCTAACCTGTTCAAGGGCGACGTCACTTCTGTGCGCCCCAGCACTTTCAGGGTATGTAAAACGTTCCCCATCATTCACTTTCAGCGCTAATTCAAGACAGAGAATATGCGGGCACTTCAATTCTCAATGGGGCGTCGACCAACAGCAGGACGCTAAAGAGTTTCTTGAGTTTGTTTTGGACTACATGCACGAGGATCTCAATGTCGCTTGGAACAAGCCACCGCTAAAGCCTCTTACTGAACAGCAGGAGTTAACACGTGAGCGATTTCCACGCCAGTATGCTGCCAAGATCGAATGGGATCGATACCAACGTCGTGACATGTCGGTTATTGGTGGTATGTTTGCGGGCCAGCACGCCTCACAGCTTACGTGCCAGTCGTGTGGGATAACAAGCACAACATACGAAGCCTTTTGGAGTATCAGCGTTGAGATTCCCCGCGACCAAGCCTGCGATGTGCGAGACTGTCTACGATCCTACTGCGCGGCAGAGCGTCTCGCAGGAGACGAGCTTTGGCGTTGTCCACGATGCAAAAAGGACCGCGAAGCCGTAAAGAAGATAACCATCACGCGCGCCCCCGACACGCTAGTCATTCACTTCAAACGCTTTAGCGCGTCACGTACTGAGAGCGCTCGCAAAGTCCGGACACCTGTGAATTTTCCACTCCAAAGCCTGGACATTGGGCCTTTCGTCCAGCCACCGATGACACCGGAACAAGAAATGTACGTTGCGCAAAATGCGACGGAAGGGCCTACGCAACTCGCCAGTGTCAAGACAGATCCTACCATGAACGGACCGTTCGTGTACAATGCCTTCGCTGTCATCTGGCATATCGGCGCCACACTGGGCAGCGGCCACTACACTGCATTTGTAAAGGACAAAGCCCGTGGCTGCTGGCGGTCTTTCAACGATGACAAGGTCGTTGACTTTGAACCAGGCAACCTGCCTCCTCAGAATCGGTTGCAAAACGAGAAGGCCTACATTGTCTTCTACGAGCGCGAGAGAGTGGCTGGAGGCACTTTCTAGCCGACAGTATCCGAACCGGCTATTGTGCTTTGACATTCTTCTTGCGTTTTCAAATGCAGCTTTGCATTGGGGGCGTTGACTGGCCATCTTCTAGTATATACCTTGATTCGTGGTATCTTTTGTCCTGGCAAGGACTTGTTTGCATGCGAGGCGTTGGGCTTGGATAGATGCAGGCATAGGCGGCGTCTGCTTCGATTTGCGTACCATAGCCTTTACGATATCCTCACGAGCTAATGTATCATTTGTCTGCAGGGTTATGGCGAGAAGTTTTTCTGCAAAACATTTTCACGCGTCGTCACGCTGCAGGGCTGAGATTCGCTAAGCCGATGACCGGCCCGCGTGTCGTGGGGCCGTTGCTTTTTATCGTTCCTATCAAACATCCCACCGCTAGCTCCTTCCCCAGACGCGGCGTACTCAGCATTTCCCCTCCAGCGTCACCAATTTTTTCTTTCCACTTTTCACTCTCCAATTCCCTCAAAAACCGCAAATATGACCAAGGGACGCGTCTGCTTAGCTTACTCTGGTACGAGACTGCCTCAATTAACCCTCGTCAATTCAACGACTCTTCAACTGAGGATCTTCACTGACTGACTTGACTCACCAGGCGGCCTTGATACCTCCACGATCCTGCGATGGCTGATCGGTACGACCAATGCCACAATCGAACTCACGCTGAGCTAACAATCGCAAAGAGGAAGATTATGAGGTCGTGTGCTTCCTCGCCAACGTCGGCCAGGAGGAGCCATGGGATGAGGTGGAGAAGAAGGCGCTCAAGATCGGCGCATTGAAGATGATCATTCTCGACCTGCAGAAGGAGTTTGTCGAGGAGCTCTGCTTCCGCGCTGTGCAGTGCAACGCCTCGTACGAGGGCCGCTACCTGCTCGGAACCAGCTTGGCTCGTCCAGTCATTGCCCGCGCCCAGATCCGCGTTGCGCAGCAAGAAGGTTGCCAGTTCGTCTCGCACGGCTGCACCGGCAAGGGCAACGACCAGGTCCGCTTCGAGCTTGCCTTCTACACACTCCAGCCTTCCATTAAGGTCATTGCGCCCTGGAGGCTGCCCGAGTTCTGCGAACGCTTCAAGGGCCGCCAGGATCTGTTGGACTATGCTGCCCAGCACGACATTCCCGTCACCTCGACCAAGGCGAAGCCGTGGAGCATGGACGCTAACCTGGCTCACTGCAGCTACGAAGCTGGTATGATTCGACGTTCTGCTGGCACGCGTCCAAGCTAACATGCCCAGGCATCCTCGAGGACCCCGACCAGTCCCCTCCCGATGACATGTGGACCATGACCCAGTCCCCACTCAACGCCCCCAACGAGCCCACCGACATCACCGTCTACTTCGAGAAGGGTGTCCCCGTCAAGGTCGTCACACCCGAGAAGACCTACACCGACTCGGTCGAGCTCTTCACCGCGCTCAACAAGCTCGGCTTCACACACGGTATCGGCCGCATCGACATTGTCGAGAACCGTTTCATCGGTCTCAAGTCTCGCGGCTGCTACGACTCCCCCGCCATGACCATCCTGCGCCTCGCGCATTTGGACATTGAGGGTCTGGTCATGGACGCCCAGGTCCGCAACCTGCGCGACCAGTTCGTGTCCCACAACTGGAGCTACCAGCTGTACAACGGCATGTACTTCTCCCCGGAGCGCGAGTTCATCGAGAACAGCTTGGTCTTCTCGCAGCGCAGGGTAAACGGCGAGGTGAGGATGAAGCTGTACAAGGGCAACGCGTATGTGTTGGGTCGCTCGAGTCAGACGGAGAAGCTGTACAGTGAGGAGGAGGCCAGCATGGACACACTGGATAACTTCAGCCCTATGGACACGACAGGCTTCATTGCTATCCAGAGCATCAGGTACGTCAATATCTTGTGCGTGAGTAAGGGCTTCGCTAATGATGATGCAGGTTGAAGAAGTACGGTCTCCAGAAGGCTGAGGAGGGCGCGAACATGAGCAGAGTATAGATGAGTTTGTCGCTGTAGGATGACGAGGGAACAATGTGGTTTTCTACGATGCGTGATTATAGCATCTTACGAGAACTATCAATCAAAATGATTTTCGCCTGAGCAAAGTGCAGTTCATATCACCGCGTCCTTGCCCTCGTCTCCCTTCCTTTCATGCATTCTGAACTCCATTGCTCTCCTAGTCCCTTGCAAAGATTTACCAACTCAGACACTTACATCATGTTGTTCGGAAATGTCTTCTCGTGCTATGCATGTATGTACGTATGAGTATGCTACCCACATAATTGGGGACTGTGCGATGTTATATCCAAATCCAGCCAGTATCGTTACACAACTTGTAAGCTACTCTACATCAAGAAGAAGAAGAAGTCTACTCGTAGCAACGACGAATGAGTCTGCCTGTACTGTGTTGTGTGCGTGTTCAAGGAAAAAGAAAAAGAAAAAGAAAACGCCTCCCGTGATGTCATGTTCGATGCTGGTATGCAGAGGCACTTCAGCGACGAGGCAGCGTAGTGGTAACGTCTTCCATGTCCTCTGTCGACCGAACCGCACCGTCCAATCCCCCACCAACCGACGAACCACTCTGGTACTTATCCCGCAAATCATCCAGACACTTCAACCCCTTGCGCAGCGCATCCCTCGAAGCAACAAGCTCCTGCCGCCGCACCTCACGCTGCGGCGACTCAGCCAGCAACCGACGCGCAACATTCAACCCCTCCGTCTCATGAAAGATCTCGAGCCCATCCTCCAGCTCCCCGCGCAACTGCACCCGCAGCTGCCGAAAAAACTTACTCTCAACACGCATACAGATCTTATCATGCAGCCGGCGCGCGGCCAGGCCATAATACGCCGTAATCCCCGCCACAAGCTCGACCTCACTCGCATACGGCTCCAGGGCCACACGCGCCATCTTCTGCGCATCCTTGCGTATCTTGTCCTGCTCGGGGGCGGAGATGTCGCGCCCAAAGTGCTCCTCGGCTTCTTCGACGTAGCGCCTAAACCGCGCTTTCTGCCTATGCTGGCGGTAGTGCTCGTGCGTGCTTTCTTTCTCGGCGTGGAACGCGTCCTGGAAGAATATGTAGGGCCCTTCCAACTCGTCCGTCAGGCTCTCGGCGGCCATTGTGCGGTGCTGCTCGTTTAGGTTGTTGTGTAGGACTTCTTGTACGATGGCCCGTGTTTGCGTGTATAGCTGCGAGCCGGCCCATTTGGCGAAGTGGCGGTCGAGAAGGAAGTGTGTGCGCTGGAGCAGGGCGGTGCGTAGCGAGGAGAAGAAGACGTCGATGGGGCGCTGCCAGTGTTGCAGTGCGGAGAGCATCATGGCTTCTTTGACTTTGGGGTGGATTTGCCCGGGGACTTTGCTCTTGGACTGCTGGTTCACGGAACGGACTACGTCGTCGAGGATGAAGCGCTTGCGGAATTGCGCGAAGTCGGCTGGCTGGGTGGCTTTGGCTAGCCTTGCGGCTTCTGCGCGCCTGGTGGGTGGCCTGGTGGGCGTCTTGCTTGGGGGTTTGGGGACGGGCTTGGTGGGGGTCTTGAATGGGGATGGTGTGGGTGTTCCGCCCTCCAGCTTACGCTTCTTGCTGGGTGTTTCTGGCGAGTCTCGCATCTTCGAGTTGCCGTCGCCGTCCTCATCGTCGGAGTCAATGACGATGGATTCATTGGCTGATCGGCCAGGCAGAGTGTAGACAAAGACTCCCGCGTCGAGGTCACCGCTCGTCGACATGGTGGGCTTCATAGCAACAAGCGAGTCGGCGAACGTCTTCTGTATGCCTTCCCAGATATTGCGCCATTCGGTATGTTCATGCTCCCCCTCCATCTCGAGACGCACGTTGGTGGAGAAAGACAGCACAACGTCTGCGATGGTTCGCACCGCGCTGTGCGATGGGATCTCCGGAATGCCATCCAATTCCTCCTCCACTGCTGCAAGACGCTCCTCGATTTGTGCGTAGATCCGCGGAAGCTCGTTGAGCGTTTGCTTGGCGAGCTCCTTGGACAAGTAGGTCTGCAGACTCAGCGTGCCGAACCGAGATTGAAACTGGCTGAGCGTCGTAGCCCATCGGCCGGTTTGAAAGAACTCGCGCTCCTTGATGCGAGCGTCCTGGTGCGTCAGGCCCTGTGCGATCTCGCTCTTGTCGAGGTTCTTGACGACGAAGTACTCATGACCAAGCCGAAAGCGTCTGTTATCCAGCACATCTATGAGCTCGTCATCGGTCTTGCCCCGTGGGAGGAGATCAGGCTTTGTCAGAACCCCTGAAGATTGTTTAGTGCAGCCTTCTTCCAAGTCTTCCCTCATCACTTACCAATGCAACGATCTGTGGCATTGTGTTCCCGAGCTAGACCTGCCGCCGAAGAGTTCGCAATGTCGTTGCTCAGATCGCACGTGACGAGGATCAAAGAACCGGGTTGTTTGACATAGTGAGTTACGAGGTTCCGGACTAGTAGGACTTCGTTTTCTGCGTCGGCCTGTTGGATGATACCGGGTAGGTCGTAGAAGCTCAGCGTTGGCAGACCGGGTGCAGTGACGTCGATGCGCACGATGTTGGGGCTGAAATTGTTTTGTTGCGTTCCTCGAGGTCGGTTTGCGCCTTTTAGGAATACGCGTGGATCTTCGAGTGGGTTGAGGTTGGCTGACTGGGCGCGGCGAATGAGGACTTCGAGTTCCGTGCGGGATTTTGTCTCGGCGAACGGGATGTGGCGGCTTGAAGCAGCTTGTGTCCAGCCGGGGAACAGCTGCTCAGCATCCCTTGATGGATGTAGATCCAAATCTAAATCGTAGTCTTGTTGTAGCGAAACTCGAGCGGACCATCCTGCACCTGGATTGTCGGACGGCTGCAGCGTGATGTACAACGGGCAGGACGTGCAAGTGCCCGTGTCTCGCGGAGTCTTGATACCCGACAACCCTTCGATGACAGATGATTTGCCGGTCGACTGCTGGCCTTGTGTCGGAGTGTTAGCCACAACCCTAATATCTGGAGAAACTTCCATACCTAAGACGAGACATCTCGGATAGTTGATGTCGTGCTTTTGCAGTCCTAGGGTCTCCAACTCGCCTATCACCGCGAGTGCTTCTTTGACACCGTGTCCAAGAGGGTCGACTTCATCTCCCTCAGTCTCAATGGAATGCTGCTGATCTGAGTATGTGTCAGTGAGCTGTGGGAACCAGTGAGGTGATATGGGTAAAGATGCACTTACCATGACCGTCGCTGGTGTTCGTGGTGTCAAAATCCTGCTTCATCCGCGACTCACCCTCACGCGCTGCGTTGCCTTGCTCATTGATGTACGAGTCGGGAGTGAGTCCGCCATCGCTGTGCGAAGAAGAAGACGGTCTCAACGTCATGCTGCGTTGTCGGGCACGCGTACCGCTTGCCATAGGGAGAGAAGTTCGTGTGTCCTCTTGAACTGCGACAGTGAGTGGGGTAGTAAAGGTGGTAAAAGGTGAGAGGAGCGAGGGGCGAGAGATAGATATAGTGATAGAGCAGCCTGCGCCAAGGCTTACCCGAGCGCAGTGCGGTGATGGGAACCTGGTGCATGGGTTCCAGATTGTTCTGTTAGCGACGGTGAAAGACTCTTTTCGTCGGTGAAAGGGCATGGGAGCGAGGGCAGGCAGTATCTAGTACCAGCCTCAAGGGCCGGTTGTTTGGAGCATGCCATGATGTGTTGGCCAGATGTTATGAAATTCAGAATGGGGGTGGTTTTAGTAAAGAGCGACGGCGATGGTATCTTGGTAGGACTTTCAGTGCGGATTATGGTAGGAGAAGATCTATCGTGTTGCTCAGACAGCACTAAATTTCTGGAATGATCGTGAAACGCCACAGCTGTAGAGTGTATAGCACACCTAATCATAGAAGACGCGGCAGAAGTGAGCTGGATGGAAAGAAAGTGAAGGAGAAGAGACAGATTGTTGACGGAGAGAAAGATAATGCTTGGAGTATAATGATAAAAATCAAATTGTTGATATTCTCAAATACACATTTGAAAGGTGACGGAGAGCAAAGGCAGATATTGAAATGCCATATCTACCTTCTCAACCCTTCGTATGTACATGTACATTAGACTTTTGTACATCCATACCACTAACTCTAGGTCCAAGGACGAGCGATGACGGGCACGTTCTGTATTGTTTATCAGGTCGACTACATGATGACCTGAAGATTATATGATGCTGAGCTGTACACAAGAAATCGAAAGACAAACACGCATCGAGACCGATTACGTGCATCTGATAATGAAAGGGATGAAGTTGGGCGAGGTGTCGTCAGCGACAAGACCATCGATCGGTCCGAGGTTCTGCCGCTAGCGCCAGGGTTTCGAAAAATCGATGAGCATCATCATCGTCGCTACCATCCGACTACGCGCCCTCTACACCTCGAACCGCCGTCTCTCGACCCCCTCGACCCCTCAGAATCACCACAACATCCCCTGTGCAAAATGGATCACTCGCGCGACCCCTGTCCCTGGGTAATCCTCAATGATTTTGGTGGTGCCTTCGCCATGGGTGTATGTCTTCCACCCAGCACATGTCTTCCCCAGTACATCAGCTAATTATCGTCTAGGCTGTCGGCGGCGCAGTATGGCACGGCGTCAAAGGCGTATGTTCCTGACCAAGACCATCCCCAACTACGCTCACAATCACCCCCAGTTCCGCAACACTCCATACGGCGAGCGACGCATCGGAGCCATCACAGCAATCAAAGCCCGCGCGCCCGTTCTCGGCGGCAACTTCGGTGTCTGGGGAGGACTTTTCAACACATACGACTGCGCCGTCAAGGGAATACGCAAGAAGGAGGACCCATGGAACGCCATCATCGCGGGGTTCTGCACTGGCGGATCGCTCGCGGTACGAGGAGGCTACAAGTCTATGCGCAACGGTGCTATATCATGCGCCATTCTTCTGGCAGTCATCGAGGGCGTTTCCATCGGATTCAACAGAATGATGGCCGACAACACCAGGCTCGATGCGCCCCCACCACCACCCACCGATGTCGGCGCACCATCGAGCGGCGGCGGAATGGTCACAGCATAAATTTCCAATTCACGACATATATTTTAAGAGGCGATGATTTTAATGCCAAAAGCGGGAAGCACGGAATTTTTGGACGATGGGGTGCTTTGTTCTGGGCGTCTTTGCATATGCCGCCGACCAAGTTTGGCAGCGGCCGGCGTTTTCCACTCTCCTCAGCTTCTGTGCTATACTTGTATTATACACGCGGCATGATCTGTACGACTAGCGGTGGCGTCTATAGACGCAGGTACGGGCTTACTATGTGCCTTTCAATATCTGCAGCTCTCGATTCCCTGGCTCACTTTCCTTCTTACTTATGTTTTAGCCAGCCATTTCGCGGATATGCTTACGCTTCCAGTATCGAACATAAGAGATCAGACTCGGGCGTTCTATCACTTCTAACCAGGACCATCTTCCGCCATCCACTTGCACATGGGTAGTCATAACGATACCATCGGAACGGTGCAATAATCAGGTCAACCGTGACCTCGCTTGGGTGCGCATAACAACATAGCTACAAGTTCGCATCTATTCTGGTCTATACAGCAAGTACAAATTGAACTCAAGCCACCCCGATGGGACCACAACAGAGATTAAACCGGACAACATGAGCGGACAGTCCAGTCAGTGGATTTGAATGTGATTTCGAACACAAAGCTTAACAGAGTTAGGCAAATCTTCAGAAATACAACAAGCGACAAGTCAGACAACACGACAGTGGCTCCAGTTCCTACCAACATCGCAGCAATCGTAACAGCAAGACGCAAGTGCAGAAACAACCCCGGACAGGTAGAGGTTGAGCGCCCTCGCTATTTCGAAACGCACCTCCAATACCCTGAAGTAAGTAAGCATGACCGCGCATCGTAGATCTCAGCAAGGAGTGTAAATCGTTTCGACTTGCTTCGAGCTGTGTTTGCACTTCTGGGTAGAAGGCTACTTACTAG
The DNA here is from genome assembly GCF_010015815.1 of Dothidotthia symphoricarpi CBS 119687. Lineage (NCBI taxonomy): Eukaryota > Fungi > Ascomycota > Dothideomycetes > Pleosporales > Dothidotthiaceae > Dothidotthia > Dothidotthia symphoricarpi. The sequence goes on from NW_022985032.1 coordinate 441,422, forward strand.
GTGAATAGCTTTATTCGCGTAAATCGCGTTGTCTGTTTCTTAAATATAGTTATCTTTATATTTATCCCTTGTATTCTGTATTTGGGTTTTGACTTTTGGTTTCTGGTTTTTGAGTTCTGGGTTCCGTTTTTGGTTTTTGGTTTTTGGTTTTTGGTTTCTGGTCTTCGGTTTCTGGTTTTTGGCTTTCCGTTTTTGGTTTTCCATTTTTGGTTTTCGGTTTCTGGTTTCTGGTTTCCCATGATTGGATTTTGATATTCAGAAGATTGTTACTACACTGCAATTTTTCTTCTCTAGATTGCAGTGTACAATCCTTTCGCTGTTAATTCTCAACTTACTGTTGTAAGTTATCTTTATCAAATTCAAATTCTGGGTTCTAGGTCTTGGCATTCTGGTCCCCACTTGCTGTTTTTGGTTTTCGGTTTTTGGGTTTCGGTTTTCCGTTTTCCGTTTTTGGTATTTGGATTCTGACTTTTGAAAACTCATAAACCGCTAATGCTCTGCGTAAGCGTGGTCACTTTTCAGTCTTTAATTTATCATCTCAATTAAATAGTTTATGGAATAATCAGAGGCGTACACTAGTATGCACCGCCAACTACCTGCCGTTGCGGATTCTTATTACGACAGACTTTACAGATGTTTGGTTCCTTGTTATCAACAACTTTAATGCGCAGACTCGTATTTAGTCCTAGTCTTTATTTTTTGTTTCTTATTATCTGTTCTTTAGCGTTGTGTTCTGAGTTTCCTAGTTTTGGTTTTTGGGTTTCCGTCTCTAGATCGCAGCCATGTAACGTGACTTCCGCTACACCTTTAATTTCTAAAGTTTAAGAGCTTTCTGCGTCTTGCAATGCACTCATTGTTGTTTGTTTCTAATTGTTAGTATTCTGTCTCTGTTATCTATTCATAGGTGTATCTTTTCCATTTCTCGTTTTTCGTTTCCCATTTCTGATTTCCCATTTTCGACTACTACCTGTTTCCAAGTTACAAGATAGTAGGAAACATTTCATCTTCCTACGCTGCACAAATGCAATGAGATAGCTAGGCTATCATGTAAATTCTTCAAATTTTTAATCTTGAGTTTCTAGTCATTCATCCCTCGTTTTTCATTTTTCAAAAATGGGTTTCCAAAAATGGGTATTCACTTCCTAACGTCCAATTTCTGCCTTGAAATATGAGCCTCTTGTTCTTTTCTTCTATGTTTCTGTCTATAATTTTCAGAGTATAATCTTCCTGTTTCTGGTTCCTAGTCTTCAGTTCTCAATTTTCATTTTTCATTTTCCAATTTTCAGTTTCCAAAAACCGTAAACGACATCCCATAAACCATTTTCCGTTTCCCGTTTCCCGTTTCCTGTATCCCGTTTCCTGTATCCCGTTTCCTGCATTCGATATCCCAGTCCTCTCCCCACTATAAAACATGATGTTCCCCCCTCATCCCATCTCATCACCCATCGCCTCCGAAAAAGATTTCGACTCAAATCTCACAACGCAACACACCCACCCACACTATGCGTTCACCGCACAACACAACCACCTTACTCTCCATCACCATGAGCGACACAGATTTTTGGTCATCACTTCCCCTCGATACGACTATGTATTACTTCCCACCCACACCGCCAGAAAGTCCCTTCGACTTCGCTTTCCCCATCGAAACACCGCCCGAAACTCCATTCTCTGACCATCCCAATGTCGACCCACCACAAAACCCCCCATCCGAGCAACAGCCTACACAAAACATAATTCCACAAGACACAACCCGTCTCGACGGCCCGGCATCTCTCCCCCAACACGAAAACTTCGGGCTGGAAGACGCCGTGGAAGAATGGGCGTGCAAAACTTGGGGACTGGACAATCGCGAGGTAGAAGGCATGGAAACGTATGTGCGGTATCTGATGGGCGAGGAAGGACAGTTTGAGGAGAGTTTTGCAGGGGCGCTGGAGGTGGGTGAGGGGATCGGGTATGAGGGGGATTTGGGAATCGAGTGGGATGATGCGGTGAGGATGTGGGATGAGGCTGTGAGGGAGTGGGAGGAGACGGTGGAGGGGGCTGCTGCTACTACGCAGGTAGAGGGGTGGGGGGAGGGAGTTGAAGACTTTTTTTGTGCTCAGACTCAGTAGGTCGGAGGAGTGTGTTGGGGTTTTCAGAAGGGTTTAGGTATGACAGTGATTTAAACAGTGTGGTGAGCTACGTTCAGAAGACTCTTCTTTTGTGTCTGAGTTTGTCTAGCTAAGCGCGCCGCATATTAATAGAGCATATGTGTGACCTTCTCCACGACGGCACGTTTCTACCGACGTCTCATCTGGCAGAACGAGCATGACTCGCTATGGCGCTGCTGAATGTATTCGGTGGTGTCCACAGGCCATGCGAGCATTCCCCATTGTTCCAGTCGATTCCCCGTGTCACTCACCCTCGGCTCAGATGTATTTGTTCTTTCCCTTACGTCTTGCGTCTGATTCGTATCTTCCGGGAAGTGCACCGACTCCTCTCCCGCTGCATCCCCAGCATCGATTTCATTGGCGTCGAAAAGTACATCAGAAGCCGAGGACCTATCGTGAAAGTTAGTATGTGCGCTCTTTCTTGTAATACTTATGGACTTCGAGTGACGAGAACCAGTCGCTACAGCGGATCCAACATCTGAAGCAACGACAGTGCCTATCGAAGTTGCCGCCGTGCTGAAGTCCACAACCACAGGAGCTTTCGAAGACAATTCACAACGGGCAGTCGACGCATACACTACACCTAAAGGACCAGACCCCGCAGCGACACGCGCCCACGAGCCATTCGCCGGAGCGACTTTCCGCACAGGCAGAGCCACCGGTTTGACAGGAGGTGGAATCACCTCGGGTGTCATTCCAGGCTCCTCATGTATATCCGCACCCTCATCCTCATAATCCCCACCTTCATCCCCCAGCAGCCCACCCGCCCTCCTCCGCTCGCGAAGAAACCGCACAGATTGCTTCTTATGGTACCGCTCAACACGCAGTATAACGTTATCAAGCTTCATACCGTCGGTATCCTGCTGCGCGTAGACAGCCTCCTGCATGGTCTGGAAACCGATCATCACCGTCGTGATGGATGATGCGGCGTAGATGTTGGTGTATTCTACGGCTCCGTATTGTGCGTAGAGTCTGGGGATTGCTTTCCGGGCTGTGTCGGAGGGCACGTTTTTGACGAAGATTAGGTGGTTTTTTGTTGGTGCCATGGTGGGAATGGGGAGGCTTTGGTAGGGCGGCTTGGTGGGAGGTTGTGCGGTGAGTAGAGGGTTGTTATATGGGAGGGGAGGAGGGAGGGGGCATTTTGTGGAAAATTGCGGTGACTTGAGGTGAAAGGGAGTGCTCAGTGTCAATAGCATGGCACTGAATGGATCAGAGGTGAAATAAGACTTCACTAGGTAAAACTACCCTAGACAGCCAGTGAATGATGAGAAGTTTCATTCAAGTATAATAGTACGGTATGTTTTACGTGTGCAGAACACGACATATCCGGATGATAAAGTGCGGATGTGCTCACAGAACTTGGTCACGCGACTTTACAGGTAGGAGTATCGAAAAACATTAATAGAGAAAAGATATCTGGAACGCATGCAAACAAGTTGGATGCTTACAGAAACCATCGGGTTTCCTTCTAGTGCCTTCTAGGCCTTCAAGTGCCGCGTCTGAAGTACAAGCACAAACTAATATTAGTGCTTCTGAATCATGGTAGAATTGAGATGACAACGTGGGATGCGGAAGAATGATGGGAAGAGCATATTTTCTTTGGACCAAAATTGTATTTTTATGGATCTTAGTCCCGCTGTGAAGTAGTCCATCGCTTGTCCAGTGAGCATATCTGGAGGTAGCAACCACTCTGTTGACATTCCATGTCGATCCTAATCAACTACCCATCTTCCAATATTTTGTGCGAGGGTCGAAGGGCTCGATTTGAATGATAAAGGACGTACTCGATAGAGGCGAGAACGATTTCGATGGGGCGGGTACACAAATGCTCCGCTCGTGCATCCAGTGCGGATTGTGCGAGTCCAAAAAATCTGACATGCTGACATTCCCACACAAACTTCAACTTGTAGCAATGCCCTTGATCGAGAGTCATCTGGGTCGGGATGACGCATGTTTCGACTTGCTCTAACCAAGCGAGGGTGCGGCCGGAGGATCGTCCAAAGAGTAACCCCTAGTCTTCGCGATCTGATTCAAGGTCAGCAAACCTCGCATGATACATTTGCAAGTGTACATACCTCGACACGCTCGTAATAAGGCTTGATCTCGAAGAGAAGAGCGCAGTAGCTATAAGCATACCTAATTTCAGCTTGATTACCATACTGTACGCGAGGCGGCGATTAGCAGTTGAAGGCAAAGCCTTGTAGCAACGAACTCACAGCAAGGTAGCTAATCTGAAGGTTCTCTGTGTCCCTCATGGGAGCATTCAACCAGTTGATCTTCATCCAAATACTCGGATACCCTTCGTAAATCGGGTACTCAGAACATTCATCTTCTTCAAGTGATTCACAAGGCTCCGAGAGTTTCGTACCAATCTGATCCTTATAGGAGTGCTCGGCAGACACGTAGTTGTCCTTGGAGTGATCGAGAATTGGGCGAATAAAGGTATCAACCCCTAGGGATCGGAAGACTTCGTAAACGCTGATATCTGAGCCTTTCAAAACGGCTGGCAGGGCACAAATACCTTCATAAGTACTATGGGCGTAGGCATGGCTGCAATACTTCCCCATCATACCTCCTAGATCTTGTTAATGGTGTGTACATACATTCATGACGTGATTGCACCTGCCTGCTGACATGAATCGTGGGTCTGCAAGGGCATTCTTGACTTTGTTGTACAGGGGAAGCTTCTGCGCGCTCAGTGCTGATGAGTGACCTGCTATTTCTCCCAAACCGCGGCGGACAAACAGGTTGTCTAGAAATGCAGTCGCAATTAATACATGACACACTTATGTAACATTAGTAATGATAGGTTGCTTACATGTGAGGGTTACACGGTATCCAGACGTAACTTGCAGTACTTCATGTTCACAGTCGCTGTAGAACGCTGCCCACTGGACTTGATCGGTACTTCCAGCTCCCCAGTCGAAGGTGATGGAGTGGCCTTGGTGACGCACAACGAGCTGCCCACCTTCATGCGCGTGAGGAAGGCACACAACCAAGGACCCTATCTGGAGATCAGAACGAGGGGTATCGACGTGTGGCTTGAAGAGTCCGGATGGCGCTTCGTAGATCTGAGAATCAGGTCAGTGTGTGTCTTATATGAGGAGAATGAGTGTCTCACGTTGAGCTTGTACAATTCCGCTCGAAGACCTTGGTAAGGATGCGTCGTGTCTCGTCTAGGAAGCAGCGCTTGGCCGATGATGTCAATGATACCCAGTTGGTAAGGGCAGAAGTTGGTTGAGAAGGCGGACGGATCAAGCTTTGACGCTTTCCTGTAGGTCTCGTCAATCACATCTTTACCCCGAAAGCCAAAGCTAGCAGGTTGTGTATCCTGGATAAGCTTCGCCATCTGCGTGGTTCCATCATGCGTATCGTTTGAGGGCAGGATCAGCTTCTCGATAGTGTTAGCACTGTCCCACCGAATCGTAATCGCATGGGTGCCATTTTCTTCGAGCGGCTGGGTTGACTCGAGCTGCTGGATCCTGACACTTCCTCCACAGGCGTAATTCGAGCGGGGCAAGAACTGGGATAGGTGTTTAGTGGTCAACTGAGTAGTGGATTCTTCGATGCTCGCATCAGACATGTACGAAGTATCCGACATCTTTGCAACTATTGCAGTTGTGAAAAAGGTAGGGTTGTAGAGAGGAGAAAACCTGGGTTTTAAGGACGTGTTATCCGCGTCGTCACGTTGTCACGCGTTTGGTGTGACTTCGAGTGGGGCAATACCAGGCAGCAGCATCGGTTTTCACAATGTACGCAATGTAATAATAGGCAAGTGGATGGAATACGAGCACAAACAGATAAGAACCCTCACTCCGTCAAGGACAACCTAGTACTCGACTGGAGCTTCACAGATAGCATTCTGGCTTCTGCGCGTTAGCATTCGCGTATGGACACTTGATCGTTCCCAAATCTACCTTGTCTGACACTGTCATGAAAGCGGACACTCAGAAAGCGAGCTTCTTTATGGAATAATGATCTGAACTGCGCGAGAAAAAAACCTACAGCACATTGAGTGTAAACAAGACTATGGATGCTAAGCAAGACTTTCACACCCTCTATCGGCGGTAGAGCAAATGGCTATCGCATTGCTCTTGCAATCGAATGGTAAATGAGGCCAGAGATAAAGCGATCTCTACCGCTGGCTGATGACACCTATCATCAAGTAACCGATAACAATGGGCATGTAAGGATATGACCTTGGTGAGATGATAGGAAACCACGCGTTTTGACGCGACAAGCTATCACGCGGAATACACGACAAAGTATCAACCCCAGACCGTCTTGGGCTCTTTAGGGATATCCGTTCACAGATTGCATGTGCCAAATGGCCAAGCTGCATTTCTTTAGCATTCAGTACGACCGTACTTCAACACGTCTCAATGCCCGCTGTCTCTTGACCCTATCCACATCCGTACTGTTGAAGGAAAACTTCTGCCAAACAACTGGTCACGCTGATCAGTTTATGTCTCGTGTTTTCATATGAGCATTACCAATAGATAATTAATGATATGCTCAAACAAATGTTGGAAACCTACGAACCCACTGGACAGTCACGTAAGCTTGAATCACACTTTGAAGAAACGTAAACGTGACTTCACGATATAAATTCACAGTCGTTGGCAGCGGCGCACTGGAAGAGAAGTGAAGGAAGTGTGGAGCTCACTGTGTCTAATGATCATGCAAGGGAACGTATACGGATAGTTTCATCTCAGACCAAGATCACTGTGGGTAACCCCACAAAGGATAGATCAAAAGATCAGCCATGAGCTGGGTTGGAAGTCTCTACGTACTTCACGAGGGCATGGTCCGCTGACACACTGACGCGAATTGTCATACTCTTTGAGTATCTGCAGATTTGTGTTGAGTTTTTGTCTTAAACAGCCTATGCAAATTGTTTGCACCGTCTCAGCTCAGCAGTGAAACAGTGACTGTTCAGAAGATATAGACTCCCGAAGCGACATTCAGAGTTGAAGCCGGTCACCTCAAACATATGATAGTATGTGAACAACATTCACCAGCACCTCATACTCAGTACTCATATCACCACAATCACGAGCGACGTTCACGCACAGCGCGCAACCACGTCACCAAAACGTACCTCCAGCACCATGTCACTCACGCCGTGTGAAAACAACACTTCCCTATGGACAACTATATAATGTCGCCGACAATTTCCCCCGTATAGCCAGTATCCGACAACGAGCTCCAGGACTTAGTAGATATAGAACCAACCTCTAAGCCACTCAAGCACCGCCACATACATAAAGCAAGATGCGTTCCTACTACGACTCCAACTACGACTCCAACTACGACTCCAACTACGACCCCAGATACGACCCCAGATACGACCCCAGATACGCTTCTGAATTCGGCTTCCACTCCTCACGCGACCAGTATAGCTCCAGGAATTCCGATGCAAGGTATGTACCTACCGCCTACGATGCGCACTACGGTACGTCTTCGTCTCGTAAGACTAGCCGTGCTCATGATGGTAGTTCTCACCACTTTGACTACAGCAACAGTGGTGCTATAAGTCCTCCGCGTTCGCAGTCGGAGCAACCTCGTCACAACGCTCCTCCTTATAACCGCGGTGATATTAGTCCCTTGGGCACTTCCCGCTTCGAGCGTCCCATGGATAACTTCTACGGCCTCGACACGCGCCGTGACACTTCTTACGATGCACGTGACGCTTCCTCGTCCCAGTACAGTGGTTCACAACGCAGTGAAACAGCCCGTGACTCATATGCTTCGACTAACTACGCTGATGCGTACCAGCAGCGTTCGTCTGATTCGTCTGGTGGGGCCACAAGTCTTCGTCGTAGTGCTGCAGTGCGAGGTCGCCAGAATCCACGTGGATTCGGCACTGCTGGCGCGTCGGATTACTATGCCCAATACCGTGTTGAAATGCCTCGAAAGCCGAAGCCTTCTGCTAACTTCTCTGGTGGAATTGGTGGGTGGGAGCATTACTAACGCCGTTTAAAGTTTAGTTAATCGCGTTCTCATTCCTAGAGTCAGTCTCCACAATGAGAAAAAGTAACCATGTAGAAGAGATATTGGAAAAGAAAATATATATTTACAATGTAGACTGGTTGAACGAGCTGTGCGACATGAATTGACGCGTGGACTGAGTTACCTGGAGTAACAGATGCATCTGCATAGGAAAACAAAACATCCTCATGTACAAGAACAGTGCTAACCTACTACTGGGTATCGTATCGAAGAATGATATGACATCGAATTGCAGGCTTGGCGGTCAGGATGTCCAACCTTGAAGCGTGGTCATGTAGATATAAAATATGCACTTATCGAACGATATCTCCCAGACAAATGGCGACATACCCCGCTTTTAGTGAATGACTGGGGTTGACCCAGCAATATCCTGTGCGTAATATCGAAGGACACAAACATGAGAAAGATCATGGCAGCTGCAATTTGATGCCTGGCGAGCGATGGTCAGTCAGTAGAATGTATCGTAACATACTGGATCACACTTCTCGAAACAGCGTAACAAGACACGTGGAAAGAACTTGCGTCATCACATTGTGCACAGCATTATAGAGGCAAGAATATTGTGGGTGTTTTTGTTGTGTATTGATATTATACATGTGGATATTTTGGCGTCCTACACATTTTCAAAGGTGTGGTGCTAATCCATATCGATCATGACTTTCGTAAGACCACACATCTATTTCTTGTCGCCAGTGTTGTGGATCGCGTTGGGAACAGCGCGCTCAACCGACTCGGGGAGGATCTCCTGGATCTTCTTGGGGACGATGGAGTCCTCGCCGTCGTTCAGGGCGTGGGTCTTGTTGGTGCTCTGACCGGGGCCGGTAGCGGTGGGGTGGACCTGGGACAATAGTCAATACCAATGTTCAATGCTCAATGGCACGGAAGAACATACGCTATCTGGGAGAGCCTGCTCAATGTCCTTGGGGACGGCCTCCTGTGCCTTCTGGGGAACGGCGGACTGGCCGGAAGCGTGGGACTGGCCGGAAGACATTCTGATGGTTGATCGGGTGATGTAAGTTTGTTGGATTGGTCGTGTGAGTGTGCGGATTTTGAGGGCAAATGGCATGTTGAAAGATATAAGTTAGTAGTGAGACAAGGGAAGTAATATATATAGTTGTGCTTGTCGTTTGGCTGATGCCTGGGAGTACATGAGCGGGATCATATCGTCATATACTCGTCGTCGATTGTGAGAATGAGCTCATGAGGCGTTGTGCTTAGGTGACGGTCTGAGCGTAACGATGCGGTCATGTCGTCCCGCCCCCGCGGCTGAGTGGTCTTTGTACCTCACCGACTTGCATAGACGAGCTATCTCCATCTTTTTAGTGTTGGTTTAGTTGTTCTGATCGTCGTGCACTGTTGCAGCTGCGTATTACTCTAGTCGTTAGTGTATCTGCTGGTCGGGTTTCTGCGCCTCCGAGTTTCCGTCCGCTCGTACGATCCATGAGGTCTGGACGAAGAACGTTCTTTGGTGCTGGGATGACGTGTCCATGTGGCTTGAGAGCTCCCGGCTAACGTTGCAGCAGTTGACAGAAGCAAGCATGGTGCTACCCCACTATGCAGCTTACACCAGCTTGCACCAACATGCGTATATGTGATCCTGGGTGTAGATGTCAGAACGGTAATATACTAATTGACGAACAGTGATTCTGCATATGAGTCGCATGTCTGTAGAAAATACGTGCGAATGATTACAATATACATACTTCCTGCAAGAGTTATACACATCAGAATACTACTTACAGATTGTGTAAAGTGTTTACATAGGGAACTTCACCAGTATAGCCATGAATGGGGACAACTTATGAACATGAAGGCATTCCACGATAAGATCGCGCTAGATCACGAACCATAAACTCTACAACACTGTCAACAACAACACACCTAACACTTATCATCAAGGTGAGCACCAATAATTGATTTCGAGCAAGATGCTCATTGTTATGTTGGTGGAAAAATGATAGATGCTCGGTATCAAGACTCAACCTCGATATTCTGATCTATATATCTCTTAGTTATTCAACACAAACGCCGCCCAATGCTGGCATGTTTCGGCCGGGGTATCATCAGTGCAAGAAAAACTAGAAGATGTCGTCCATAATGACATCCCTCCCACCCGCAGCTACACCTCCAGTGCCTGCGTCCAACGGTGGCTCTGCTCGTGCATTGATCTCGTCCTCAATGAACACACCGAACCCGCCAAATGCCTCCCTCAACGCTCGATTATAGAAGTCTCGCATATCGTATCCACCCACCAGATGTACTGGATCGTTTTTCTGGCTAGTCAGCCAATCCACGTCGTAGTCGTCTTGCAAGACAAAATATTCGGGTTCAATACTCCAGCCATCGAAAGGATCGAAGGGAGCTTCTGGCGGTGGTGCAACGCGCTTCTTCAGCCCATTGAAACTGAACCCTGTGTCTTTCTTCGCGTCGTCGGATTTGGCGAGCGAATCCAAAGCTATCGCCGACTTCAAGGTCTTGCGCTGCGTGGCGCCCTTCTTGAGGTGTGAGGTATCGCTGGAGTCTGGCTCGATGGCGCGTCGGACAGCGTAGGGATCAAGTTCTGCTTTCTGAAAGTCTTCCCATTTTCGTAGCCGGCGCTCGGTCTCTTCGACGTCGGTCTTCAGAATCAGATTCCATGTGATCTCCTCGACTTGTTCGAGGTAGTCGTTGTAGTCTTTGAGCGTCTCGAAGTCTTCCTCCTTCTTAGTCATCCTGAACCACCGTTAGCCTCTCATGCGGCTCTCTCGCACTCGACAACACTCACGCGCGCGCAACCCGTGTCCGAATGTCCACCTCCCTCTCCACCTCCAGATCCTCAAACGTCTGCTTTCTGAATTTGCCCTTCCTCAACGTCCTTGCGCACCCGGCGATCGGACACGGCGCGGGTCCATGACTGAAGATTCTGTCTACACACGACTCGCACATGACATGATAGCACTCCGGATTGATTTTGAAGCGCATGTTTTGGTTGAGATAGCGCCGAGACTTGCATACGGGGCAGATGTCTTGGGCAGAGTCAGCGAGAGGGTTTTGACTATGGGGATGCTGTAAAGACAAGCTATGCAGAGATTTGAAGAGAAATGACGCACCATCGTCTGCGTCTGGCTTCGAAGACGCGCCATTTGCGCTGAGCTGCTTCGACATGGCGGAGGTGAGGCGGAGGTCGTGGCCGTGGATTGGAGCTTGAACGCGAAGACACGCTCGAGCTAGTGATGACTAAGCGACGTTCACAAAGAAACTGCAGAACCTGATGGATGATGTTTCTGAAAGGACTGTAGGAATCAATATGTGAGGATATCCAAAGTTGTGTAACTACGAGTGAAGTCTGTCGTGGAGCACTCCGCGCATGGTTCCCTTGCGAGTCTAGCGCGCCAAGGCCACTTTTGTCTGGACTTAGCTTTGTGCAAATTTCCTCAGCCTTCTTTCACCCCTCCACCCTCACGCGTCACATACCACCGACTATGGCAGCATCCACGCAAGATGCTTTGGAGAGCATTGAGCGCCGCCGTGCGCAACTCCAGGAGAGTGTGGATAAGCTGCGAAAGGCCCTCACGCACTGGACGACCTGGGAAGCCGAGTACCAGATGCTCAAAGAGGAGCTCCAGAGCGCAGACGACCTTCCGCCGTCCCGAATACGCGAGATGGCTCGAGACCTCGACCTCACTTTGGTCAACGACAAGGAGGTCGAAGAGCTGCTCGGCAAAGACTTGCGGACGAAACGCAGTGCTAACCAAGTAGTTGACATGATCTCTAGACGCATTGACTATGTTCAGCAAAGTAGCGCTACTATCGAGAAGCAGCTAGACACTACCGAAAAGCAACTTGCGGGTGTTGACATTTTATTAGATCCTGGAGTGGACAATGAAGAGGGTCTGCCAATGATGGACATCGAAGAAGAGTTGGACGAGGACGGGAACGAGATTGCGAGCTCCGTAAACCAGACGGGGAAGTCAGCCGCAGAGATTGTGGAGGTTCTGCGAAAAGCCGGCATTCAGAAGGCTGAATTGGAAAACAAGCAAGACGTAGGGCAGCCTGATCGAGAAGCTTCCGAACCAGTGTCAACACCGGTCTCGGCTGTATCAACTTTACAAGATGCCAAGACTACTTTTGAGCCTTCTGGATCTGCAACGCAATCACAACCCGATCGTGTTGAGACCACACCTCTGAAAAAGACTGTTTCATTCGCCGATGACATTAAATCGTCCTCCAATAAGAAAAAGCCTCAGCTGCAAACTGACCGCTACAACGAAGATCTCGAGAGTCTCAACTTCAGGCGCGGCACAAAGGTCATCGAGCTTGATGAAGATGACAACGAGCTTGCTACATACCCCATCATCCCGCAAGACGAATCGCCCGAGGACGCCGAATTACGGCGGCAGATGCTGCAATATGGGCTCTCTGAGGTTGGTCAAGTCGTGGCTGAGCTCGACCTGGATGATCCTGTGGCGCAGTACTCGGATGATGATATGGATGATGGTTTTGACGACTATGCTACCGAGGATGAGGAAGACGAAGATCAATACGGCCGCACCGCCAAGCCTGTGCTCACAGAAGATTATCGAAAGCAGATGCTTGAACTTGAGAAGAAACTGAACGCACGCATGCTTGAGAACGTCGGCCCTGAGTCTGACCTTCACCCACTGGCAGAGCACGCCGACGATGTCCGAACATTGCGTGTGCGAAAAGATGACGAGTTTGACGGGTCACTGGATACGGCGAAACCAAAAACGGTCGAGTCAAGTCCTACGAAGAAGGGCGTTCGGTTTGCTGATGATCTCGACATCTCAGACCCTCCTCCTCCATCGGCACAAGCACCCGTCGAAGTTCCTCCACCTACGCTCAAGTCTACGCCGACAATATCAGACACTATTGTCGAGCGCCCTACCACTACAACTCAAGCATCATCGGTACCCAGCAATCCTGCGAAGGTCTCCAGGTTCAAGAGCGCTCGATCTGGCGCAGATCAAGCGCCGCGGATGCTACCCACTCCTCCTGCCCCAGAAGTAGCACCTGTACCCTCTGGCCCAGCAGGCCGTACCGTAGCTGAGTCTGTCATCGAGCATACTGCATCGTCTTCGGAGCCTGGTGCGCCTGATGATTTCGATCCCGTCATGATTGGTCGTCAAATCCAAGCCGATTATCACAAAGCGCGGAACAAGTTTATACAACAACAAGGAGGGTTCAAGCCTTCCCAAGAAGACATGGACAGCCCGCTGTTGGAAGAAAGGGATGGAAAAACAAAGAAGGTCAGTCGGTTCATGGCGGCTAGGTTGAAAGCCGATGGTATGTAAATATCGATGCACGTTCAGCTTCCTCTGTTCCTTCTCTCAATTTCCTGTTTCGACTAACACGCAGAGTAACTCGATGTGATGTGGGTTGGGTACGGAACAATTCATGCCTGTGAGAGACACCTTTTTTATGTGTCAGTCTCACATTACATTGGTCCAAGATCGAACTTCAATTGAGCTCTCTGACGCGGCTGGCCTGGCTTCATGCCTGACGCGATTTGAAATGCTCTGTATATTCCACACCAGATAGCATGCTTGAATTGAATTGAATTCTTTGAACTCCACTACTTTGTTTGTATTTGCATATGTGAGCGATGAGCATGATTTCTGTTGTTTAGTTGTGAGATGAGCAAGTCGAGAGAGTCGCGGGGTCCTACCATTGTGTGGTGGTTCGTAATTGAGGTGGGGGCGGGGCTCACATTCCTAAGTAGCCGATGACGCCTGCCTCCATTTTTTTGCACCTACCGCTCGTCGCAGCTATGCCAGCCGCCACGGAGCCAACGCCTCTGCAGCCGGACATTCTCTCCACAAATACTGAACCGTCAGACGCGAGCTTCTCCTCGTCGCACACAGCCCAGCCGCCAAGCACGACCGACCTCGCGTTCGCACCCATCGCGCTCGCGCAGTACCACAGCATATCAGAAAAGCTGGCCTCGAACAATATCTACCGCATCCTCCGCTCGCCTGCGCCGATCCGTGTATGGGTGTATCGCTCACTGCTTGCTGAGAACCGGCAGTGGGAGGAGTGGGACCGGACCGCCACTATGTCGGGTGTGCATCTGCGCAGGGAAGATGAAGTGGACGGGGGCGGGGACGCAGAGAGCGTGGACAACACCGAGAGCCCGAGCAACACGGGGAGTGTGGGCGACACTGAGAGCTATTCCTCGGAGCACTATGCAGCAAGGCCGTACCTCACGCGTCTGCGCCTCGCCATTGCGCCCTATACCGTACACTACCACAACCCCGGCTATATCAGGGACGACACGCTGAAAATGCTGGAACGGAACGTGGTCAAAAAGACGCTGGAGGAGACGCGCAAGAATCTGGAGATACGCGAGGAGCTTGGCTTGTCGTGGGAGTTCTGGGATGATCTTGCGGCACTGCTCAAGGCTGCCATACCCTACCTCGAACGACGCTGTTTCGCTGCCCCGGATCCCGCTGCCCCAGAGTACGAGGGCCTTTCTGGGCCTTTGATTGCAAGCTATTCGCCGCAACTGCTGAGAGACTTGGAGAGATTGAACCAGATGGTGTGCATTGCGCGCAATGTCTTGGTGCATGGGGAGAAGGTGCAGAATCTGAGCGCAGAGAGGTTGTTTGATAAAGATATCTTTGCGCTGGTTAATGTCTGCGTGAGAGTTACTGCGAGGGGATATGATGGCGAGGCCGGGACGCAGGACGAGGATAAATGGCAGAGCGTTATCAATGCTTGTAAGAGCTGCGAGCAACAACATGAGCGCACAACACTAACAATCCACAGACAAGAAACTTCTCATCACCTGCCTCCAGTTCCTCAACAACTTGATCGCGCGCAACGAGCAGCGAAAACTCATGCTCTGGATCGAGCTCTTCGATAGCCATCTCGACAACGAGCTGCCCAACTTTGCCGACATGAAGTATAAAATGGACGAGTTCCCACAGCAAGACGACGAACAAGCTCTGCGAGAGCAGGCAGCACGCAACCTAGACACGTTCAAGATCCCGCAACAACCTGCTTCATCCCCATTCCTGCTCTACATTGGCGAGACGGGCAACGAGGTCAAGAAGACTTTGATGCAGCACGGTGTCAAGGCAGGCGCAAATGAAATTGCTGCCGAGTGCAGAAGGCGATGGCAGACCATGAACGAAGAAGAGAAGAACGTATGCCACATCATTTCTTGTCTTGTGAGAAACAACTACTGACTCTCCGCAGAAATGGAATATGCTCTATGCCGATGTGGTTGCCAGATACCGTGACCAGATCACCCAATCCAGCACCTATAAGAAAGTGGTGGACCAGCACGCCAAGAACGAAGAAAGCGTACAAGCACTCGCAAAGAGCATCAATCAGCTTCAAGTAGAGGTCGACAGGATGCGGTCCTCAATCGCGTATCCTGACGGCTCGTCTTCCGAACAAGACACACCGGAAGAGAAAGCCTCGAGACCAGCACTGGATGATTCATTACTCGATCCCAGCATCAAGCGGTCGTCCCCGGCAGGTGAGATCGACTTTCGCGTAACCTATCCGCCATCCTTCGGTGCCGAGATCCTGCAGAACGGCAAAGATGATCTGCTCAAGCGTCTCGAGCCAGATCCAGACCGTCCGGGGCTAATCAGTGATGTAGCCTCACCAACCTCTCCACCGCCTGAGGACGACGATGATAACGACAATGACGACGATTATGATGATATCCCGGGAGATGAGGGACGTGGACTGCTTACGGATGTACCGCTCATTCTGGGCCCGACGGAGATTGAAGTTCTACCCATGATCATCATGGCAGGCATTGTGGAGCCGCACGAGGGCCAGCCAGGATATCATTCTGATCCTACAGTGTTTAGCAGTGTGAGGAGTATGCATGGTGTACGGTGCCATCTGCTCCTTGCGCAAGACAATGGGCGCAACCTCCTTCGCGAGTTGTTGATCTTTGTTGCGGCTTGGGACCTGAGGGAAGAGGAGTTGTATTTCAAGTTCATGGTCAAGATCATGGAAGCAATCCTGGCGAATCAGTTACTACCATTCGCCTACCATGCTTTCAGAGAGTCTGAGTAAGTGTAGTCGACGTTGGAGTTGAGGAATCCCACTAACGGTTGCGTAGATCCAAGGACATCATCTCACCCGCTCAAGCAGTCATTATGAAGCTTCTCACAAACATCTTCCGCGCCCGACAAGCGCGTGCACAACCTTCCAAAGGCCTTCTCAAGCCGAACCCTTTGCCAGTTGACCAGGGTGACGTCCACATGGTCAACTTTCTCCTTACCGAGTTCCGGCGACATATCATCCCGCAAACCTGTGCGCTCATCTTTCTGCAAGGCCAGATCCGTGCCGGTCACGCGCAACCCGAAGACTTCCCTCTCAACCTGTGGGACATGGAGCGCATGTACGAGGGCGTGTATCAGTACCTGGAGTTCTTTGCCATCTTGACAGAGCACGAGACGTGGAAGCGAATGTTGAGCAATTGGGAAATTGTCAATGAACTAGTCACACTGCTGAAAGAGTTGGATGCTGCGATTCCCAAGGGACAGCTTTCTGTTCCACCACTGAGGAACGTCGCACATGCACCGCCGCCACCTGCCGCGCCCGTCGAAGTCGATATTCCTGCCCCACAACATCAGGGTCAGCAACAACCACATCAACAGCAGAATCAACAGCAACAGCCCCAACCTGTCGCAGTCGAACGCCCCTACGACACCACTGCTCCTATCCAGGACCCGTATATTCCACCGCCTGCCTCGCCCTCCCCACGTCCGTACATGGACGAAGCCGCCGACGAGCCCTCGGACTTTGAGTGGCGAAATCTCAAGAAATTGGCTGTCTTGGTTCTATCGTCCCTTGTCTGGAAGAACAAATCCGTCCAAGACCAGATACGCCCGTTGGGTGGTATCGAGGCGGTGCTCAACTGCTGCAGCTACGATGAGCACAATCCATACATACGAGAGCATGCGATTATGTGTCTTCGATTTCTGATGGAAGGGAACAGGGAGAACCAGGAGAGGATCCGTGTGCTTGAGAAGGTAGGCAAAGAAGGAGAAGGCAAGAAACAAGAAGACGGGCAAGCAAGCGGAAGCGCAAACATGAGTGGGAACAGCGGAGTAAAAGTCCCAGACGAGGTTCTGGACCAGCAAGGCTACGAGACATACATGGACAGCAAGGGCCAGGTCATGCTGAGGAAAAGACAGCCTCAGCCCGTGCCGTCGAGAGGCGCGCCGAACATCGAGAGAGGCCCAAGTGCTGGGCCTTCTGGTGGTGCGTCGGCCAGTGCGACTGCCGCGTCTCCTGGTACCGGGAATGGTAACGGAAACGGCAACGGTAAAAGCAAAACTGACGTCGCTGCGGGCTTTCGAGGCGGCGACCCAAAGGCCCTTGAAGATCTTGTGCAGCAAGTTATGCGCGATCTGCCCACGAGAGTGCAGGGGCTGAGGGGTGCGAGTGGAGAGGAGAGGGTGGCGGAGGAGGCGCTCAAGAAGCTTGATCGGGGGTTTGATGGGGGATCAAAAGGCTGAGAGAGAGAAAACGGTCTATGGGCTTCATTTCGTTGCTAAAGATACTTTCTCAGGCTTGACTGATTTTGGGGGTTGTACCATGGAGAGAGATGGTGGATGTGTGATGTGATGTGGTGGTACGTACGTCTCGTGGTGGATATGTACTCGCTACTACTTCGAGATTGGAGGACTCCTAGGAAGTGAACGTTGGGTTGGAATATTTCACCCTTGGGCTCTGGCTAGGGAAGCTTCAAAACTTAATCATACTATCATACCATTCAGACTCTGTTGAGTGACGCGCGAAAGGTGACAAGCTTGTAACGAGACCCTCGAGCAGGTCGATTTGTTATGAGTTTCCGTGTGATAAATGCAATATTGTTCATCGTTAAGTGTCTCGAGGGATAACATTATCGATGTTAAACAGCATCTGGTTCGTCTTTGCCTCCGTAGTCTGAATATTATTTCGGACGGCAAGGTCGAGACTTAAATCCTCGTAATGGCTGAGACACATTTTACCTGCCTTTCTTGCAAGAAGGACCATGGGTTTTGTGCACGAAAATAGATTCCTATTTACAAACTTGCTTCAACGTTGAGTTTCCAGAGTATTCCTTACAAGCTTTTGGCAAAAAAGCCGACTGAGTCGTAAGGCATCGACAGAGGCCTAGAAGCCAACGCAGGAAAGAGGCGCAATTTCATGCCCCGGACTCAGTTTGATTGAACCTTGCCGTTGTGCTGATAGAATCCTGGACTAAAAACAAACGTCACAAACGGCGATGGGAGCTTGGAGGCGTACGTCTAACGGCAGTACAGACGGTAGTGGAGCTTTACCGCTACTTCAGAGTCATTGTGGACGTATCGATTCCACCGTTGTACAGGTCGATCAAGCATGTTGAAACATCACATGATAGGGTATCTCCAAATCTACGCACAGACCAACCTTTAATATCGGGCCTTTGATCGAGACTCACGCCGGTTGTTGTGCACCTGACTCGCAACTTCCCCCTTCGCTGTCGTTGTCGTCCCACGTTTCCTCTGCCAGCTACTGCTTACCTGCACGTCTCCCCTTCTTGTCCCTTGCATCAACTTCTCGTTGCTAGACCAAACAAACTCGTCCTGAACTCACATATACCCTTCGACCTAATTAATCCACACACTTGCCGTCATCATGCCCGGAGTCCGTATGTATACTCTCCTAGAGTCGTTTTGTCTACTGGCTTTGCATTCTGCCCATGAATACAGCCATGGCTTGGTCATTCTCTCTTGCACACGACCTGGTTCAACGCGCCTGCCTTGTTCAGCGCTTCTGCCTGAGCATATGGCATCGAACTCTCATCACAACCCACTTCCCACTTTCCACTATGCGACGATCTTTGCTCTTTGCGGTTCACGTATCTAATCGCTATCGTTATCGCAGCACTCGACGCGTTCTCTACGGTGAAGAAGTCCCTCAGGGGCATGTTTGGAGGCAAGAAGAAGGCCAAGACTGGTGAAGCCACGCCGACGGCCACCACCGCAACGCCCTCGTCTTCCACCGCGAAGCCCACCGAGACCACTCCCGCTGCGCCCGCTCCGGCCACCGTGCCCCAGCCGGCAACGAGCGGCACATCGTCATCAGCATCCAGTGTTGCATCTGAGCCAGCCGCTGCTGTGCCAGTTGCTGCTGCTGCGCCTACCACGGGTGAGGCTGCTGCTCCGGCAGAGGTCAAGAAGGAGACACACGGTAGGTCAACCTCTCGTCCTATGTCGAGTCCGCGCCAGCGCAGCAATAATGACTGCTGGGTGGAGTCAGGAGAAGATAGAAAGTCCTCCTTCTATTCGCAATCATGTTTCGAACCTCCATGGTCGCTTTCATCTGCCTTGTAGAGATACCCATGGACTGACGAATACACCTTCTAGCCCACGAGCCTGTCCCCGCAGCTGCACCTGCCACTCCTGCAGCTGCACCTGCCCCTCCCGCCGCTGCCCCGGCGCAGTCTCCAGCCAGCGAGGCCCCTGAGGTTGTCCAGCCCAGGCACACCGAAGCTCCTGCGGCCGCTGCGCAGCCTCCCCAGCCCGAGGTCCCCGAGCTTCCCGCAAGCAACCCTGCACCTGGAATGAGTGCTACCAGTGGACCAATGGGCGAAGCCACTTGGGATGCCGAGGCTCAAGAGCAGCAATCTGCCCCTGCTTACACAGTCCCTGCTTCCGCTCTGATTTCTCCCCCTAACCAGTAGGTGGTCAGAATAACCCTACACCTCCGTCAAGATGTGTAAGCTCAAGCTGCATGCTGCTCTTCACGTCATGAAGCTGGACGCTTTCGAGTTGTTTTCCATATCAAGGCCGTCTTTGAGTGTCAAAGTTGAAAATGTATAAAAAACGTGATTACACGGACGTGGTGGGGGATTTATCATGGACTGCTTCACTTGTGTTTGCACCACAAGATACTGACCCGTTTCGATACATGTATGGGCAGTTGGATGCATGCGTTCCCGGTTATTCTTGCTACTTGATTTTCTTCACTAATTCTATACCCAATTGCGGTGTACTTACCACGAGTGGCACATGCATCTATTTTAGTTATGGTGGCAGTTTGGCGTTAGTTTCAATTAAGATTTATTGTCTATTTCTACGACCAAACAATATCACCTCGCTGCCTGACGTGAAGAGCTGCACGGCGGGCTAAATTGTCGGTTACATCTCCAGAGTCAGTGAATGCCCTTGAGCCTGAGTAATACAACGTGCATATTGGGCGGCCTTCCTTAGCGCGGGGTAGGTGCGAACCGCGCCCCACCACTTTATTCATGGAGTGTCAACGTCATCTTTGTACCCACGCGTTCTGATTTCTCAGCTACCCACCTGCGTTGCTGACTCCCTAACCCGACGCTGATACCTAAGCCGAACAGCTTCCACTATTGCATACGTTTTGCCCTCAATCGTAGCGACAGCCCATATCTCTTTCGAACCCTTTTCGGGAAACATAACGACACAGTACCCAGCGACACCATGCCTCCAAAAAGTGGCGTTCAACGCGCGAAAAATATCGATTACGACGACGATGTTTACGACGACGATGACTACTACGAGGAAGAGGAGGAAGGAGTGCCTGCGGAAGACAAGGAGGAGCTACGCGTAGGCACGATCCGAGTGCGTGAAGCGCTGGGAGAATTCGAAGCCGGTGTCAGCGATGCACAGATCCAGGAGGCACTGTGGCATTACTACTACGACGTCGGGAAGAGCGTGACATACCTGAAGAACAAGCTTGGGGGAGCAGCGCCAAAGCAAGAGCAGAAGAAGGAAAAGGCCGTCTCGAAATTCGAGCAGGCGGCGAGTGTGGCAGAGAAGAAGGCACCAACGGCAAACCCTGCTGGTAAGCAATCTGACGTGAATTCCGGACGTGTGGAGGAGTCAGCGTATCCCGTCGTCATCTCGCCCTGGCCAACACAGCCGACCCGGAAGTTTGAACATAGCGCAGCCTATCTCTATCTCTGGAAGGATATACGTTGGGGAGAAATACCGCCTGGTCGGGAAGCCGGCCTCATCACGGTCGTTCCTCCTGCGTACAAGAACCATGTAGAGTATAGAAAGGGGTTGCTGGGTGGCTCTTCCAAGCTAGCCGCGCTCGCTGCAAAACGCCGAAAGGAAAGAGAAGACGCACAGGCCGCTGCAAACTCGACAGCGAATGGCGAGACTGATGAGGCCGTTTCTATGCTCGACAAGCTCAGCGTCAAGGCCAAAGAGAAGGATGCATCAACTTTGCAAAGTGGCGGCCAGGAGAGTGAACGTCCATCTCGAGCGTCCAGATACCCTATCCGAAGACGCTCGCCCTCGCGTTCGCCAGAGTTAGAAGCATCTCCAGACGAAGCGAAAGACACCATCGAAGCAGATCAACCAGCTGTGAACATTGAGTTTGCAGCTGTTCGTGCGGCTCCTTCTATGTTCGCGTCTGTCCTGTGTGGACCGAGTCAACCAAGTACACCGCCCGTCTCAGACCAAGTCTTCCCGGCACCGTATGTCAACTACAAGGAATACCAAGATCTGAACCCCTTTGATGGACCTAGCCCTGACGATATCGTGCGAGCAGCTCAGGCGAAGAAGGGCGCGGGCGCTGGGCGACGCTGACTCTCCTACACGGACCCTTGAGGATGATATATCTAAGGCGTACAGGAACTACACCAAAGAAGAAGAGGACAGCCAACAGCAATGGAGAGAAGTTGGCTGAGTCTGTTGAAAAATTGACTGTTGAGGAGCCCAGAGTCAAAAGCAAAAATCTGAACGTGGTAGACGAGTATGAGAAAAGTGGTATGAAGCGGATGGCGAATTTCGTTGTAGTTGGTAAGTGTTTTGTAATCCAGATGGCTCCTAGTACCCTTTTAAGCTTTTGTGGGAGCACTAAGTGGTGTAGGAGTCGTCTAGCCACGATGGTGTTTGTCGGACTCGATTGTACTGACAGAATAAGGGCACGTTGACCATGGGAAAAGTACGCTGATGGGAGGTCTACTTCGCGATCTCAAAGTCATTGATCAGCGATCCATCGACAAGCTCCAGAAAGAAGCCGAAACAATCGGCAAATCGTCCTTTGCCCTCGCCTGGGTCATGGACGAGACGAGCGAAGAGCGCAGCCGCGGAATAACGGTTGACATTGCCACCCACTACTTCGAAACAGACAAAACACACTTCACAATTCTCGATGCGCCCGGCCACAAGGACTTTATACCAAACATGATATCTGGAACCTCACAGGCCGATTTCCCGGTCCTCGTAATCGACGCCAGTACCAACAGCTTTGAAGCTGGTCTCAAAGGCCAAACAAAAGAACACATTCTCATCGCTCGTAGCATGGGCATGCAGCACATCATAGTGGCCGTCAACAAAATGGACACAATATCCTGGTCCAAACAGCGCTTCGATGAAATCACAAAACGCATGACGGCCTTCCTAACCGAGGCAAGTTTCGCCGAAAAACGCATCACTTTCATCCCCCTCGCGGGCCTCACAGGCGACAACGTGACCAAGAAAGTCGACCACCACGCCGCAGACTGGTACACAGGCGAAACCCTCCTCGAAGCCCTAGAACGCATCGACCTCCCACCACGCAACCTCACAAAGCCCCTCCGCCTCTCCGTCGCAGACGTCTTCAGAGGCGACATGCGTTCCCCACTCAGCATATCCGGGCGCATCGACGCCGGCACGCTGCAAGTCGGCGACGTGATCCTAGCCCTCCCCGCCAACGAAACCGCAGTCATAAAAGCCATAGAAGTCCGCGACTGCCCCGTCGACTACGCCGTCTGCGGCCAGATCCCCACCCTCCACTTATCCGACATCGACCCCGTCCATCTGCGCAAAGGAGATATCGTCTGTCCGCCAAACGCCCCGGTTAAACTCGTCAAGGCTTTCAGCTCGAAGTTGCTTGCCTTCGATCATGTTCTGCCTATGCCTGTTGAGGTCTTTAGGAGTACCCTGAATAGTCCCGGCGGTATTCGCACGTTAAGTGCTAAGCTGAATAAGTTTACGGGAGAGGTGGTTAAGAAGAGGCCGAGGATCGTTAAGCCGGGGGAGGTGGCGCGTGTGGTGGTGCAGCTTGAAAGGGAGTTGCCGATTGAGGAGGGCATGAGGGTGGTTATCAGGGAGAGAGGGAGGACGGTTGGCGCGGGGCTGATGGAAAATGTTGCGTAGAACGAGAGGTGCAAGCAGACAAGGTTCAGTGTATGGGACGTATGGTCTGAGAACATGGGAAATGTAGCCAAATTTCATATTAAACTTTTACTCATGTGTAAGCGTGTTGTGTATCGCCATGTACTCATGTCATTCAACCATTGAATCATATAACCCCCGCTCCCTACCCTAATTTTCTGACTGATCCTTCCCCTGCCTAGCATCCTCTTCCAGACCCACCTCACCTCCCTTCCTAAGTGGCGCCGCGTCAGGTGCCAAACTGCCCGCCCGTCCCCTCTCCCTCAACGCCTTCATACTCGCCTCACTCAGCGGCGCATGCGGCACGGAGCGCGCCCAGGCTGCGTTTCCAGGCTCGCTTGGAGGGGCAGACAAAGGCGGATTGGCTTCACTTGGCACCGAGGAACTGGTCCTGGGGGGAATAGGTGTCCTAGTCGCCCACGGAGCTTGGGTTGGCAAATCGGGTTCACTCGGTCCAAGTACGCAGGAAGTGATGCGTCCGGATTCCCAGGGCGCTCTCGTGGCTGGCATACCATTTGCGGGGTTGGCCATGGGGTTCCGAGGTGATGGCTGGGCGCGCAGAGGTAGAGGTTCGAGGCGTGGCGGGTGGCGGGCAGATGTGATAGGGAGAGATGGGCTGCTGCGTGAGTTGGCCCAGGGCGCTGATGTGGAGGGTATGCCGCTTGACATGTCGGCCATGGGATCGCGCAGGCCCGGCTGAGGGCGAGCTGTTGGCGCTGTGGAGGATGGTGTTGCGGCTTTCGGTTGGCTGGATGTGTGCACGCTGGCTTCGATTGTTATTGCGGATGGATCTGGTGTCCAGGGGAAGAGGGAGCCGAAAGGGAAGTGCTGGACGACCGGGAATTTTGAGAGGACTTCCGCGTTGTACATTTTTATCATGCCCTGATGTGTGTTAGTCAGGTTCCTGCACTTTGTATGGGAAGTAAAAGGGAGAATTCATCCATACCTTGTTGATCTTCGCCCAACCTGCTTTGACACCTGAGATATCGTACAAGATGGGGCTGTGCTCCCAGAAAGGGCCGGTTTTGACGTCGTAGATGAAGCCAATGGCGCTGAAGTACATGTTTCGCTTTCTCTCGCGCTCCACAGCATTTGCTTTCGCGACATCTGCAGGATTTGGTGCATCTGGCAACGAACCCTCGGTCGTAACGTCTGCAAGAGTGGATATTGAGGGCGAGAACTGCGCACTTCCGAAGATGTATGAAAGAAAGAAATGATCGTCGAGGCCCCATACTCCGTGAGACCCGGCAGGCTCGAGTGTATATGTCAAGATGAGGCGGCGGATCAGGACGAGGTAGGGCTCGATGATGCCCAGAACGATGCCACGCTCTTGATCCCCATCCTCGGATTCTGGGAAGGCGCCGAGTTTCCACAAGCACCCTAGAAAAGCGAGGAAGGAGAGTTCATGGCCAGTGCCATAGTCAAGACGCTGTGAGCTGCCGAAACTGCCTAGCAGGTAGGCTTCGAGCTCATCTTTCGCTGAGACATCAGATGATGATTTGAAGGCCAGGACCTCTGCAGGTAGATATCGGTCCAGCAGATCTGATACACGTTCTCGAACAATGTCATACCACGTCCTGAACGCTACATTCCCAAAACGTCTTGGTCCCGTATCTGGTGGGGCTTCATTGACTACGGCGCCCAGCACGTCAAGTAGCTTGGCGATGCTTTGCACGACAGGCGGATGCGGTACATCCAGGTCTTGAAGTCTCCATTCTTTAACGAATTCAATGCTTTGCTCTTCGTTTGTGATTCTTCGTGGGATCATGGAGATGTTGAGCTGGAACATGAACGTCATGATGTCTGCATAGGCCTTGCTTGCGAGGAAAAAAGTGACATCATCGCCATCATTGATGCGTTTTGTCGGGACTGTGAATCCATGGCTGCTGTCTGGGTGGAGAAGATCGAGTGTCGGACACGTCGACAGAGATTGGAAGGGCATGGTGTGTGGTGTTGCAGATCTGGTTTGGTTTGGTGTGTAGTGCATGTGATGGCGTGTTCGCGTGTCGAGGGTCGCGACTCCCGTCCTGTCTTTCGATCGCAAGAGCAGCCTCGCAGTTGCACCCCACTTGCGTCGTCATTAGTACCGCACGCGTTTGGTGTTTTCGCATTAGATAATCAACATGGCGCGACTGCACAAAAGTAGGTGTAACAACGTTTTGAACGCGCATTTGTCCAGCGCTGGCAGGCTTGCGCAATGTTTTTGACCTTCCTGCCACTGCGACTAACATAATCCCAGATGCTAATGACGTCTCTCCCTCACAGTCCTCCTCTTCTGCCGACGCGGCAGCGTCCCACGCATCACGAGCAGCATCTGCACCATCTTCCTCGGCAGTTCAGGGCGCGTCGCTCCTCAATGCTGCTCGAGCTGGCAAACCCACCGTTGGGGCGCGTAAATTAGACGTTGGAAAGGGGAAGCTCCCACGCCCAAGCTTTGCGCTGGGTGCAACGCGTAAACAGCCCGTGAGCCGGACCAATGTGTACGATATACCAGATAGCCCGACGAAGGGGACTTTTCAGCTGCCCGAGATCGTCAACCCTGCACCGCTGAGGCTTCTCAGGAAAAAGAAAAAACCCAAGGGAGCCGCCGAGACGCAGTCTGAAATATACCCCGAACAAGACGAGCTCCAGGTTGGACCTATTACACGCACTGAAGATGCAGACGAGCAGCCGTTACCCATCTCTCCATCTGCATTGGCTCAAGGCACCAACGACAGTGTTGACATAGATGATCATCAGCCAGACAACAGAGAGCAAGTAGTCGAGGATGAATCCGACCAAGAAACCACGAAATCCAAGTCTCCTGAAATGCAAGGACTTGATTCCTTAGAAGCTCCGAATGGCGAACAGGCACCGTCTAGTTCAGTAGAGCAAGGGCACGCAGGCAGACCCAGTAGAAGGAGTCATCCTGAAATTCGTATACCGGTAAGGGAGGCCAAGCCAGACACTGTTTCCTCAATCGCAGATGCGGGAGGCGAACGCTCTGACATCAACGAACGCGAAGGCGATGGCGATACCATTGAGGTAGCGATACCGGTACCGAAGCTCTCCGCTGCTGACAATCGCAAGAAGTCAAAACATCGAGTCGTCAATGGCGCTGAGCCGACTCCAAGTCGCTCAGAGTCTACAAGTGACCAGGTTGATCCAATCCCGACTTCAAATACACAAAATGAGGCTTCGCAAGGGAGAGTCAATGACGTACAAGAAGACGGTCATGGTGAGCCACCAGCCAGTCACCAAGTGTTTGGTCTTGACAAGACAGAAGAATACGTAAGACCAAAGCACATCCCTGCATCCACCTTGAGTCAGTCAAGATCGTTAAGGACAAGGACGACGGCACAGGGACCAGTGTCCAAGGTACGAATACAAAGTACACAACAAACAGCAGACAACTCATCTGCTTCAACCAATGAGGCCGATGACGATCACCAAGCTGAAGAAAGCCAAACATCCGACAATGGGTACGAACTCGATCCGTCACCAGCAGAGGATAGAGAATCAGACCCTCCAGAGGAAGTCGCTGCACACGAAGAACAGGTTCACGCAAACGAACACAATGAGGGCCCGGAGGAGCAACCCGAAGCAAACGCCGAACTGACTGATCTTGATCACGTTGTTAAATTTCTTGACCTTGAAGAGCGTTCGGGTAATTGTCAGACGAAGCTTGCTACTATGATCAAACAAGTATGCGACGAATCATACATTTCAGTCAGCGAACTTGACTCGCTTGCCCTCGTAGTCGAAAACATTGATAATGTTAGAGGAACACTCGAAAAAATTGATGGCGTTAAGGAGTCTAGACGATTGGCATTCAAATCTGATGCTTATTCGTATCTGTTCCGCGCACTCACTCTTTACCTGGAGACAGTGTATAGCTGGCTTTATGAGAAGTTCGACGACATTACGAAGTCTCTGGAGGCCTTGACGGTCCTTCACCCTCTTACCAACGATATTCTGGTCTTCAAAGCCAAGATAGCCACGTGGGGCGTATCAGTCCCTCAGCGTTCGAAAGGTGACCGGCTCGTCAGTGATGTGGAATCGAAACTCATCGTACCCCTACGCAAAGTCGAACAGGCATTTCGTACTCGGATCAGTATCCTCAAGGCTGCACAAAGAGACCAGCTGATGCGTTTAGATCGAAAGCGCAAACGGGAAGAGGAGGAGGCGAGACAAGACTACCTCAATGCGAGGAAGGAGAGGCGCAAACGCTGGCAAGACCTCCATGTCGTCAGAATGCAGTGCGAGCCTGTCCCCTATGAAAGACGAAAACTTTTCTTCACTGAGCTCGAGGACCGCGAGGAGACCGATGCGAATGGTGTGAGATTTGAGCGCATACCACTGTTCAAAGAACGCGTCGCGCCACGCGCTACTTCCTCAGATTCGGAACAAAAGGAATGGACTGATGAACAGACCGCCGTCTTGATCCAGGCCCTTGAAAAATTCGCTGGTGCGTTCAATGCCACTCGATATTATAATTACCTGTGAACGCTAACAAACGTACTAGGTCCACGCGTCTTCGAAAAACTTTTCCACGCCCATTGCCGTCTTGGCGGGATGCTGCGAGATTTCACCGTCACAGATATCACTACGAAAGCGACTTGGGTGCGCTCTGCTTACCTGAAGCTGCATCAAGCACAACAGGACAAAGACTGGGAAGTCCCGGATTGGGTCAAGCAGATCCCCAATCTGCCATGATTGTACTCGCGATCAACTTTTCACAGAGTCTCAGTGCAAGTATGTCGTACTCATTGAGTCATCTTGTGTTGAGATGTGATGCGGGTGTTGTTGGTGTTCTATTCTTCATCCTCAAACTTTGTGTGGTATTATTCCTCTTTTCAGAAAAGTAAATGTTCCTGATGTTCTTCTATCGTTCTCGGTAACATCTCATGGTCATTCACACAACCTCAGATCTTTGAAAATATATCAAAATACCCTACCATATTTGACCCATCACAATACTCAAATTGCCCTCTCAAACCTACACGTTTTCACCGAACGTATGTGAACTTTACCGCAATCGAGTAGGGACAGTAACCGTTTCACTAGATCACAATGCAGAAGCTTTCCAAGTGTCTAAACATCATGTTTCACCCCACAAGATGCCAAGACCTGGAGCTACAGGAGTGAATGCCGCGAGCGGATGCGAAGTTATTTCAAGATTCTCACGTTTCGTATAACTCTTTCTCCTCTCATCCAAAGTCTTCAACTCCAAGCACGCCTACATCTCTCCTCGACGAAAAGCTCAACGTGCCCAAGATTCATCACCACACCTCGCCTCAACCCACTGGAACCCCTCACACTACTTCACCACAACCTACCATCACATCATCCCAACGATGACATCCGCCAACCCGTATGCCGTGCTCGCAGAACCCAACGCTAAGGCTCTCGCACAGCCACACCGCTTGTCGCCTAAGGACAATAAGAAGCAAGCGGCCGCGCGGGTGAGGGCGCAGGACAAGAACCCGGGATTGAAGACAGAAGAGAAAGGATGGGAGACTGTCTCCAAGAAGGAAAAGAAGGTGGTCGGGAAGCCTAGAGTTTCTCCTGATGTCGCAGAGAATGATTTGTCGATGTCGCCGTCGGCGTCGTCAGAAGTATTGACGGGTATGGTCAAGCCGAACACGGAGATGGAGACAACGGGAGAAGAGATGAATATCACTTCCGATGAGAAGCAGCTCGATAAGCCGAAGACGATGAAGATCAACATGAAGGAGCAGAGGAAGTGGGAGAAGATGCGCGCGAAGAAGGCGCGAAAAGCCGCCCGGAAGACTCTACAGCAGGTCGACGAGTCTGCAGCAAAGCCTGTTGCTGACTTCGTGGAGACTACAGAGTCACCGTTGCAACCACTCCCCGCCTTCGTCTACGTGTTTTCGGTGGGAGCTGAGTCGCCGGTTTCGGAGGTCGAGGATCATGTCGACCTTCAGACCGTCTTCGAAGGAGCTGAGATGGGAATGATTGAGCGAGCTGAGAACCTCCCTGCATCGTCAACAGGTGAGCTCGCGGAGTTGGCCGAGGAGCTGCCTGTTCTCCCGAAGCCCAAGGAAACTACGGTGTCGGGAATCGAGCAAATCGAGGTTCAGGACAGCAAACATGTCGATAACTCGATGATGACGGACTGGAAGAATCTTGGATGTGAGTGTTTCAGGCAGATGATGGGGGCTTTGCTCGCGATCTTGATCATATGGCTCGGCCATCGGTTAATGGGTATTCGACTGGGTTGGGATGGGGGAGGAATTGGAGCGGTGTAGGAGTGCGGATCGTATGTCGAGGTGTATTCGAGAGGCGTGCATACCCTCATATGCTGTGCGGATCATTAGAGGTTTGGCGTTTGGCGGAATCGTTGATGGCGCATACAGTGACTTTGGAATGCGATACTATTACTGGCGAAAGGAGTTAGACCGCGAACATAGAGATCACTCAAAGTTCAATTGAATTTCTTCCGTTATGTCTACGTGTCTGCTCAATATGCCCCTTGATAAAGTTCACAATCGTCAGTAGACGTTCAATACAACATAATATTTCTATGCTCTTTTCTGCTCTTGAGTCCCAAGGGATGTAGGTTTTCTCAACAATCAATGTGCTCGAAAGTCATATCTCAACTAAGCTACCATCGTGAAAATTGAGATTGTTGATCAGTGAGTCTCAGCCTGACGCGACCGATCTTGCTTCACAGCCCATTCAACGTTCGAGAAAACCGTCCGATAATCATAGGGAATGGTGCCAGGTGGGCTGAAGAGATGGATCTATAGAATTTCACAACAGCATCCGTCTTGCAGATGGATGATTGCATTCTCCAGCTCGTTCGACAATCCTATATAGATAGTACTGCACCAAACCTCGTAGGATAAGATGAGGGACAACAATCGTGAGAAAACATTGACTTGCCGTGGTGACTCGGCACCCGAACTATCTTTACTGACTAGTCTGGGACGGTCACACATCTAGATAGAGTATTTACCCACATACTACGATGCACTGTTGTGCTTTGCAAGGGACAAATCGCAATCAGTATGTCTGAGATGATAAAGAGCATAGGATATAGACTTGTTGTTTGCACACCTACAGACAAACACGAAAAGTGTATCGTTTGCCTTCGTCGCAACCTTCTCAGTTGGTCGAAACTAGTTTTTAGAGGCGCGAATATCGTGGCTTCTACTTTGATGTTCCTCTAGGTTTGATTTGGAAAGTTTCATTTCCGGTGAATTATGCCTTGCCTGGCACAAGGCTGAAATGATAAGTCCAGTCCGAGTTGTGAATCACTGTAACACTTTCGTGCCCATTCCCTAACCGCGCGCGTGGATTGATTCGCCTTTCTCTTTCGCAACCAGAATGTTGTCAAGAACTGAAGTTCTGTCATGAAACAGTATCGATTCGATAACTGGCAATATACTAGGTTCGTGGGGGCGGCGCAGTTGTCTTCGCGTACTCTGCGACCAACCAAATCTTGCCAACGAAAGACACATGCTGCGCCCCGCAGCTCGGGTAGTACGGCTCCAGTATATAGAACCGGGGAACCGTACCCTCTCAATGTATAACTGGATTCTACTACGAAAGATCGTCACGCTTAACCGACCTTCTACTAACTCTGACTTTCACTATGAAGTTCTCTAGTGCATCGAAATACGATGTCGGTTCTATACTCTGGCTACCACCAAAAGACGAGATACCAATCGAATATCATGCTACAGCAAATTCGATCGATGATGGCTGCTTCAATCACCCTGTGGTAGTCCTCTCTGTGAATCGAGCCAGGACCGAGGTTGTCGTTTTGATCGTTCGTCAACCTCCGCCTTCTTCTTATACATGCCAATAACGCGTTTTCAGATGACCTCTTTTGGGGGGAAAGACCTCCAGGAGCGACATCCTCGGAACACCCAGACTCGTTCTATGTACATTCCAGTCCACCCTAGTAAAGCTCATCCGGATAACGATTCTCTGCTATTCCTCAGAGGAGATGGACGCCTTCCTCGGAACAGTTACGTGACACTCAACCCTCAACGGACAATTCATGGAGGGATACTCAAACCTTTGCGACGTTCAACGTGCACTCTTACAACAGACTCATACAAGCAGCTAATCAAACGCGTCGGTTTCCAACCACCGGTGAAGGAAATTGATCTTGTTAGCCAACCACTCCGCAACATCGAACCTGTTCGCCAGCCACTCCGTAACGTATCTCCAGTACGCCAGCCATTCTACGACACACCTCCAGTGCACCAGCCATTCCACAACAGGCCTCCGGTAGCCCAACCATCTCAAACCCCACTTCCCGTGCGTGAGCCACTCTACGACATACCCCCAGTGCGTCAACCATTGCCAGAGTATGTTCGTCCTGTGGTTCCTCAAAGTAGGCCTGCTATCTCGAGTTATCCTACACCAGGCCGTTTCACATATGTCGAGAATCGTATGAGCCAGCCACATGTTCAAACACAGCGCACGCAACCTCTCCTGCCGTTGCACCGGTTCAACGAGCGTCCCGCGGAAGAAGACCCTGTTCCTTCCTGTATCATCTGGGGAATTATGATCATCATCATCGGTGCTGCACTCCTTACTTTGAACTACTACAAATGGTGACTGGGTATGCATTGAACCTTGGGCAGCAAAGTTGAGCTTGGTTGGTACAGGAAGAACAGTCTAAAGTTGAGGCGTCGTGGGAGTGAGCATAGGCTAGTTTTTCTTTTCTCGGTCGAAAATAACAACCCTTTCAAGGTCGTGGTGAGCCCCATGGCGATTCAACTAGTTCAGCAGTATTCGAAAGAGGTGATGGTCTATTCGATAGTCGTTAGGATGGAAATGGGTGACGTGGGTTTATCTTCTAGTCACGGTGGCTATTACATTTCATATTGGCAGGCTTGAACTTGAATGGCATTTTATTACCTAGACATATCATCCTAACCAGCGGGATCTTCCTACGTCGACGTGCCGGATTTGAGCCTTACTGGATCCTGACAGGTATGGGCACGCTTCGGCGTCTAGCAATGCATACACCCCACCAGGTGAAACCTTCTGGCGTTTATCACACCACAATTTGCGCGAGGTCTGGAAATCAGAAGGCCTCTTTCCATTTCTTTCTCGTTAGCTACCAGACGGTATTCCATCACTGGGAGCTTATCGGGTCAAATGCCGTCACCATTTATGTATCCGCATTCCACGCCTATCAATACCCGCAACAGTGATCGCGGCCAATTCTGCATGGCGGTCCTATTCATCACAGGAAGCGTGCGGGGCACCAGGCTGAGCCGTGGAGCTGCCTCTTATAGGCTGGTTTGTCAACCCGCAGAAATCATTTCGCTCTACAAGGCTTGGTGTCAAGCCACATATCGACGTGGTGAACGCTAAATGGTTCATGTCAGTTGGGGTACTCTAGGCTACAGGTATTGTAGCACAAGGCTGATGCCTAGGCATATTATCATGGGCCTGCGGAGCAATCCCCTCAGTATATGTAATCAAGTATGCCAGCCTTTATCTCCAAGATCTCTTACCAAATAATAGTTCTCCAACTACCTGCAACTACACGGACGATGGAGACCTCGTTAGTGCTCCTGTTCACATTTAACTTTCGTATGTTCAACTGACTGTGATATTTAGTCCTTACACCAGTTCTCCTATCACACTATGTATCGGCCCACAACAAAAACAATATTACATCTCGCATGAGCTCTTGCAAAAGCCGGAATGGATTGCTTCTGTTGATCCCTCATGGGGGGCACGCAGTATACATTTACCTGATTTAAATGAGGACTCTGGTCACGTACTGGTTCATTATCTATACACTGGCACATATCAGACGCTCAACGACTTCAAGGCCTCTCCAGGCGACAAACCCATAAATGAGTTCAAGAGAGCTGTTCAAGTCTACACAATGGCAATGACATACGAGCTGGATGGCCTACAGCAGCTGGCGAAGCAAACTATTGAACATCTCGGCGCTGGAATGAACATCTTTGCCATAATTGAGGCCACGAAGGACAACTTCTCGAAACTTCCAGGCGATGCTACCTGGTTCCATGACTATTTGGACATGAAAGTCAAAAGTGCATTCGCAGAAGACCACACAATCTTTGCGAGAGATGACTTCTTTTGCTGCATTGACGACGTTACTTTGACAAGAGTCCTAGCAAAAGGCGTTGTGGAGCTTTACAACAACAAGATTTCGCATATGCTCACACAGAGGGGGCCGGTTCGCGGCGTTTCTGAAGAAGGTATTCCTGCCACTCAAAACTCACCCATGAAAAAGGCGTCGGGAGAAAGTAACTTTGCTGCCATTGGGGAGGAGCTGGAGTTTGTGGAGCCGTCGTCTCCGCCTCCCGATCCTACACCATCGGATGATAGCTGGGGTACGTCGGAGTGGATCGTGAAGAAGAAGAAAGGCAAGAAAAATATAAGATACTTTGGAGGTTGGGCACCACCATCACCTCTAGAAATCGAGCCTGAGCCCGAGCCCGAGCCTGAGCCTGAGCCTGAGCCTGAGCCTGTATACCTGGACGACGAGAACCTTGAAGAACTATTGACACCAGTACCTGAACCCGAACCTGAAGAGCCACTGATACCGGAGCCAGAGCCATATGTTGATCATTCCGCCGGCCTGAACAAATCTCATCGAAGGAGGTTGAAGATGGCGCAATTTGATCTCGATTTGGACACGTGGACAAAAATAGTACAAAGGAACAATAACAGAGGGGGGGGGTCCGAATCTATACACGAGCCTGAACCTGAATTGGAGCCCGTGGCCGAACATTCAAAGATGGAAGGACAATCAGCAGAGCCTGCTACAGCTGATATTGAAATGTGCCCCTTCCGTGTGAAGCATTTGCTTGAGGGGAATGGGTGGAAAACTTGTAAGCAATGCCGAGCCGTTCTGCGCCAGGTTGCCATCCAGATTGCCCATGCGGGCGTCAAAGGTGAGGACCAATACGAGATGGTTGACCAGGTGCTGATGGAGTAGTTTCGGGAGACCTCGTCTTTGCTTGCTTTAGGTTGTGTGGTGTAATATCTAGTTGTCATTACTTTCCTTAGTTCGTTGTTTGTTTCAGTAAGATGATGAATTTGGTGTGGGAATCTTGAGCCATCATCTTGAGTGAGTCTGGTGTGTGAGAGATTATCAAACGTAATATGTGTATGAGGTGGACATAGACCGGTAATCTGTTGTATAATTTGATGTTGTATAGTCACTTGATGAGAGGTTGTCGCGTTACCGCCTGATATCCGCCTGATGTCCGAATAAGGAGTAGTGGGCTAAGCGCCGCATGATCCTGTTCGTATCAACAGGAAGGCTGTGCAAACTATAATGACGAATCATAGTATCTTTTGATTACCAGTGAGCCTCGTCACCTGAATCTCCACCCTGCAGATGAGGCTATGCTGATAAGTCTCATATTGTTCACATAAGATGCAGACGACAAACGTCCCATTTGGGACAGTTTGGAAGTTTCCATCTCTTGGACTATTATATTTGCATCTCCAAGTTCTTTCCCCACTTCGTTAGGAGGCCTAAAAATAGAACGAACATGCAAAGCACAATGTCTTCGGCGCACGATGCAGGACTCTGGGCTATTGGTACACCGGCTGGATCTCCATTGAACCCTGATCGAGTGGGAGAGCTGGCCGACTGCATAGATACGATGCAACGTGTACAAAAACTTGCAGAGGGAGAAATTGAAACCCTCAAAGGGCTGCTGCAAAAGGACGTCCAAAATATCTTCGTCAACGCAGAAGTCCTTGGAGATCGCCAGTCGCAATGGTACGGGTTCGACTGCGGTCGCATCGACAGACGCCTAGAGTGGTTTCAAGAAGAGTTTGGCCTCACCTTTACCCAGGATATGACAAAACTGGCGCATTTACTGAGAGAATTCATTGAGTTTTGGGACTTGGAAACAGAAGCTAGAGTTTCGGATGCCGGAAAATCGTTCGTTGCGAACGTACATAAAGTCTGGCGGGCAGTAGAGATGTCCCTTGAGATTAAAGATTCAGAAGGACCGTACCGTGTGGAAGTCGTGACCGAGTGCAAGTCACACTTGTTCAGCCTGGAAGCAGAGATCTGTACAATGGAAAGTTGCATCATAGAGGTGTGGTGTCACTCAAGGCGCATCGAGGGACGTTTTCAAAGATGGTTTGAAATAAGCTCCGCTACATGCTCTTTGGAGCCTCCACCACACAAAAAGGCTCTGCCAACGAATGGCACCTCGCGGGATAGTACGCCGGTGCCGGTAGCCACGCCTCAATACCTAGACTCAGAGAGGTGTTGTCAGACGGATCGCAATGCCCATAGAGAACGATGCTTGTTACTGTGGATGGAGATATGCCTAGTGGCAGTGTGTCTGATCGTTGCGGTGGTGTACACTGCTCGGAAGCATGACGCGCAGACGGGGTTTACCATTGCCGGGGTGTTGCTGGCGGCAGGAAATATTCCTTTGGCCGCGATCGCGTATCGTTGGGGAAGGAGAACAAAGAAGATCGCGCTGGAATAATCGAACTCGGTTGAGAAAGACTAAAATGAGTGAGATCAAGAGCCAAAGACGCTGTTACATGAACATATG
This sequence comes from Dothidotthia symphoricarpi CBS 119687, assembly GCF_010015815.1. Classification (NCBI taxonomy): domain Eukaryota; kingdom Fungi; phylum Ascomycota; class Dothideomycetes; order Pleosporales; family Dothidotthiaceae; genus Dothidotthia; species Dothidotthia symphoricarpi. The sequence goes on from NW_022985032.1 coordinate 477,263, forward strand.
CTTGTGAAGACAGAGCATGCGCGATATACAAACGCTCAAGGCGAGCACTATTGGGTGGAGTCCATGTTTTTTTATTCAGTTGAACAATAACTGATACAACGGCTGAAGACCTGTCTTGCTACATAAAATTTACCATGTCGATGTGTGTTGGGAACGCTCAGGTGCTATTTGTTTAGTATACGTTGCTTTTGAATCGTGAACTTGTTGCTCTGAGTTACATCCTCGACAACGCTTAGATCATGCTTTATTTACGCCTTGCCAATCCAGTGACAAGCAGCTCTCCTGAGCCAATCTCAAGCTTCCAGCCCTCCTTCGCAAGCGCCTTTGCGACCGCAGGGCCTAACTTTCCCCTACCATCCACGCTATGTCGTCCTAGCCCAACGATGATTCTATAACCGTTGCCACCGCCACGTCGTCCTGCACCGCTCCACTCAGGTATTCTTTGCTCGCCCAGTCCACTCCACCAAGCCTGCGTCCTCTGCCTGGCTATCCTTGTGGCACTCGCCACGGTCACGCCGTGCAGGTCAAGGTAGGTTGAGGAGGATTGCGAGGACACGAGAGCGTCTGCATCAGCTTCACTCAGGGCGCGCAGATTGGCGTTAAGATCGCGTCCTTCTTGGGCATAGTAGCCCGCTGCTTGCTTCATGAGCGGCGTAGACTTGCCTTTCCGATAGGCTGCGGACGCATTTTGGAACGCTTCACTGCGGGCACGAGCGACCGAAGCAGTGTCGCGTGGCCTAGCGGACGTTGGGAGATCAGGTAGTCGTGGTGCGAGAGTGGGTTCCGATAGATCGATAGGAGCATAGCGCAGGTCGAGTTTGATACCTCCTTTGCCACCAGTCTCACTTGCTGGCTGTTCTGTGAGGGCTTTTGCAAGCTCGTGTGCCTGGGAAGTGGATGGTGATGTAAGTCGTACAACTGCAAGAGCATACTCCAGATCAATCGTGGGGAAGTCTCCGTTGAGCATGATCGCATCCTGTACCAGGCCAGCATCTGGCTCTCCATCTTTTTCGTGCGCTTTTATATCTTTGCGTACCAGAATGAGTATAGTTGCTGAAAGCGACGCGCTGCTTTCGTGGTATAGCGAAGAGACAAGCTTCGCCGGTAGGTTCGTACGTGAAGTGATGAATTCGATGTCCTTGCTGCTGTTCAGCCATTTGTTAGCCGGTGGCGTGGCTGGTCTGTCCGTATCGAAAACAAAAGCACTCCCACCAGACAGAGACACCTTCTTCTGTCTCTTTCCCTTGCCCTTTTTACCCCGTTGTGGAACATGGTAGTCCTCGGAAAACGCGTCGACGCCCTTCACAACAGGTCCATCTTCGGTAGGACTTGTTCTCGCATCTTCGAAGTAGACATGATTGAGCAACTCGTCTGTCGCTTTACTCAAGTCATCATCGCACTTCTTCAAGGTATACGCGATAAGCTCAGGGCGCAGTGTTGGGAATGTTTCTGCGAGCAATAGCCCTTTGGTCTGCGCGCTGAAGTGTTCCGTGTCCCTGAAGTATCCGCTGTCTCCTGATGTCTCCGATCCTGACACCGACCGATTATCCAAACTCAATGTCGAGAGGGTGTTGTCTGTGATAATGGTTTGTGTTGCCCAAGTCTCGCCGCTAGAATCAACACCTTTCGAGTCGCTTTGAACGGCTCCACTGCTGCCCGAAGGATCAAAGTCGGTGAGCTGTTCTTCCAAGGCAGATGCTTTTATAGAATCAAGAAGCTCCCTGACGAGTTCAATTGCGTTTGGCTGACCTGCGTAGTCGGAATATACCGCAGAGAGGAGCGCGGCGTCAACTAGAGGACAGTATTCTTCCTACACAGTATTAGCGAAGCCGTAAGATCAACATCATACAAATTATGCATACCTCGAGAATGCGCAAATCTTCATCCATCTTTCTTTTTGGGGTATTGATATCTAGTTGGTATATACGCAGATTGCATACTCGAGCTGGAGTGAGATCGCACAGAAGCGGGTTCTAACACGTAGTCGAGACAGCCAACTATGCACCTAGGTATCAATGCAAGCAACAATTGGTTGAGCGCGCGTTAAACAGTTGAATTGCACAGGCGCGTGGAATGTTGGTAACAAGGCTGCGCGTCGATGATAAGACCCTTGGGAGGGGTTGAGTAGGCGAGCTTGGCACTAATCAATTCAACGGCGACAACATCGCGTCCGTTTGGTGAAACAACTCAAGGGCTTCGGAGGCATGGAAACACTTTTTAAAAAAGATTCTCGTCGTCTGAATCGATGTTAGACGTCATTCAAAATCTTGAGCCGCCAGGGCTGGATGCGCGTCATCGTAGGGCGCTAGAGGGACGGACAATTTTGGCGCGTTTCCCTCTGCCACATCACAGCATCAGATCTGGTGAATAGACGTATCAAATTTTCTTGACAAGCTTCCACCACCTGCTTGAATCGTATTATTCATTCGTAAGATGTACGCGACGCTGCGTTTTATGTCTGTCACGTTCGTGGTACACATGCACAGTCAACGATGCAAAAACTCAAAACTAGGCTTCGACTGCTTCTCAAGCTGCAAATGTTATCCATAACCGCAATTTCAGAACCGTAAACAATCGTCCTCTGTAGGTTTGTCACCATCATGTCCTCAGTATCCAGCTTCATATCGAGTTTTACCAACACCCTTTTCGGCTACCTCCGCTCCATAGCAAGCGCTCTTATCTCTTCCTCGCCCTTTCGCTGGACTTGGGCTCAACAAGTACATGTAAAACTCAAGGCAGAGCACACAATTATATGGGTATGTCAAATCATGAACTTCCTCTGGGTAGTGTTCCAAAGCTGGCGTGGTAGTAAGAAGAAGGTCACGAAGATGTTGAACGCGAAAACCGGAGCAGATGAGGACAAAGAGAGGACAAAGAAGATCAAGAGACGTAAGAAGTATCTGGGTAAGGGCAAAGGCAGGGAGCGAGTATCGAATAATGATCGCGGAAAGTACACGCTGATCTTTCTCTAAACACTATCGTACTGCCTTTCGCGGGACAATATACTCTGGATGTTTTAAACTCCGCTGAGGCTTTATTCTCTGCTTCTCATTGGGTCAGGTCCAGATTCGCGATCATGGCCGTCAACCGTTCCTCTTTCGTACTCAATTCGTACGTCCTGTCAACTTTTACTCGGTCAGCCATCGTATGTCCGAAGAGAGCAGCTGACGTGTCAACCAGATGTTAAGCAACTTGCAAGGCTCAAACATTGTACCAAAATTTCATAGCCTTTTTCTCTGAGCTGCTCAGTCAGCCACGATGAATCTTGACCAAGTACATGGCAGCCGATTATCCAAAAGTTGTAGAAGTGAGCAGCAGCTGTGGCGATCATGATGGCTCCAGCCAGGAGGAAGCGATCTGACCGCAGGAGAATGTTGCCATGTAGTCCACCAATTGATAACAATCCTATTATAGTTGCTGATATCCCCACTCTGAAGCAAGCGTGGAAAAGTACCCGTGTGCGAGGAAGGGCAGGGTTCCCATCCGAAATAGCAGAGCAAGACATGTATAGTAACCGAACGACCCGCAGCAACAGTTGAGGCTCTTCAAGTTTGAGCTCTGGGTTGCGAGCGCGTATCGAGGTATATCTATCGATAATGCGCTCGGTCAGAAAGTAGACGTTTCCGCACTCTGTAAGCCAATTGAAGCCAGAGCGAAGCACCCGGTGAAGCCGTGGATATCTAGACAAATGTGTGCGAATTCCGTTGGACAAAGCCATAACATTTACGGCAAACACGTAGACGAGCTGTAACAGTCATTCCTGGAGGACCTTGTGTTTCGGCTCGCGAAACAGTGTTGTTCGACAGATGGGACAGCGATTGCCATTTGGTCCATCAACCATCTGATCAGCACATTCGCGGCCAAAAACGTGATTATAGGGTAGGATTCGAACACCGCAATGCTCGCTGTCATCGTATAAGGCCCAACAGAACGCGCATTTGTTGTCGTTGAAGATATCGTTCGGCTTTGCCAACACAACGCGGTGTGTAATAAAGCTGGGTTTGGAAACCCCAAAGAGCGTATCGAACAAGATCATGTTAGGGTCGTAAAGTGCGGGGTTAAGGTTTGGTGGCAGGGTGTTGTGCAATGGTGCCCTGAGCACGTCCGGGCTATGCGATGGCGTGTGGGAGTGGTCATCAAACTACATTTGCGAGAGGATTAGGAGGTTGTTTGACAGCACATGCAGAAGTGACGTAGTCGGCTTATTTGTGTAGATGGGATAGCAAGGAACATTATACTGCAAGCTAACAGGGCTGACGACCATGGTGTACTTATCTTGCATTTACCCGCTTACAAAAGCCCATGAACTTCTTTCCACCGTACATATCCTTCCCTTGCATGTTTATGCAACCCAAATGTCTCACTTACTGGCTCTTCGTCTTTTACAACGTTCTTCTCCCACACAAAATCTCTCCCTTGTCTCACCAGCCTCTTCGCCCAGAATCAAACCATCCATCGACTAAATACCAGACTTAATCCTACTACCCCGATGATGAAAGGAATCAACTGCCTGACACTCGTCTATAAATCTGACAATCTACTTGACAACGTTACGTATCATGAGATCTAAGATTGCATAGTTTCACCCCAGCCAGACTTTCTTCGACGCCTCGGGAGCAATGAGATGTAGCGATGAAGCCAAAGTCACGCATGGCCAACTTGGAAGGTTCTTCTTGTCAGAAGATGTTGAATTGGTATTTGTAGTCGCCGTGTCCCTCTGAAATGGTCCGTTCAATGGGTGGAGAAGCAGAGACTGTCGGAGGTGCGAGTAGATCACAAAAGCTCGGTGTAGAAACTGTAGTGCCGTGAAAGTTTTCCAGACGAGGTTCGATACTTTTTGGGAATAGAATCGATCGCGCGATGACTGGGAAGGTAATGGGCTTGTCGTCTGCGCCCATTTGATATGGACTTGCTGAAATGCAGCGTTGGATGTAGAGCTCGCTCTCATACATTTCTCGGAGTACTGCGAACTCATTGCTATGCTCATGATTCTCCACATGTGCTGCTGACATCGGAGATGTGCTTGGCGTAGCTGGCCGGGATGAGGTATGGAAAAGAATGTCATTTTCATTATTTACATGGGTTAATTTCTTGGATTTTGGCTGAAGCAAAGTAGCCTCGCTATACGGGCCGGGAATTGGCTCTGTGGATGAGCAGTGTGAGTCCGAAACCTCAGAGCGATTGTCGAGCGACAACACTTGGGAGAGTGTGACGCTGTCTGGATACGGGAGGTGTCAGGTCGGAGGGTAGGGGGAAGAGATACATTGATGCGAGAAAAGGGAATAAATTGGAATAAACAAACGACGCTGATTTGGACGAAGAAACTAAAGACGGTAGACTCGAGTTTGGAGAATGCATGAGGGTTGTACAACATGTATACCCGTTGCAGGCATCGATGTTGTGATGCTGCGCCGCTTCCTGCATGATCTTGGTGTCCGTAAGCGCCCGGGATGCGCGTAACAAAAACCTGGAACGAATCGTCGCCACCAACAAACAAGTGCCTGAAATCCGTTAAAAGTAACATACCAGGATGTTGTGAGAAGAGAGCAGCCTCGGTCAACTTGCAGCATCCCACCTCAGCGAAAAAGCAAGACTAGGTGGCAAATTCGAGCAAACTTCAAAGTAACTCATCGTCAATTCTGGTCACTAACAGCAATGTCTCGCATGTGAAGGACGACATCCGCGTCTTCAAACTCCTAAAACTTCCAAAATCAAAAGGTATGCCCGCTATATCCCCCCTTAACCAATATTCAAAACACCAAGCTTTCAATCTTCCGAGTGTGGTTGTGTTGTGTAGTCACTCGCTGACCCTAATCGCCACCTCACATAACCGTACAAGGAAGGCAGCAGCAACTGCAGTCATCGGTGCTGATGCACGAGCACTTTCCACCCTGAGGCTTGACGATCGAACCCGCCGTTGACGAGATGGAACTGGTAGCTGCAGGCATTTTCGCGGTCGATTTTACTTCAAAGTTTGGGTGTGAAGATGTTGGGTCCGCTGGAGAGGATGCGCGGAAGGTGCGGGTACGGGTTGTAGGATAGTTGGATATGCGCTGTGACGTTGTTAGCGCGTTGGCTCCGTGGGGTTGCTGTTGTGGGGGATGAACTGACAGTGATAGGCGTGTGTGTATGCGCAGGGCGGGTGAGAGGTTGGACTTGGGGTGTGTGATTGTGAAGGGTATCTCAAGGGCTAGGGGAGTAGGTTATATTGCATAGGGAACGCCCCTCGGGTCTTGATTTCAGCCATGCGACGCGCTAGCCCATGACGTCTTGGCGCAATGGGGATGACGTTTCAACTGTGGCAGTGCACGTGGGACGACGCAATGTTTGATAAGTTCGAGACCGTACGAAAATAGTGATGCGACTTTGTGTCAATGTCAAACCCTGGTCTATCCAATATATGCAACTCGTAGCAAATGTGTTACCAGCAGCTGTGTTGTGTACATTTGTAGGAGATCTTTGTAACGCATAAACTAAAGCTCATTTCCCAGACCCTGCTTGTCAGGCTCAAACATCCCTCCATGTTGGTGGTCCTCGCTCGTTCCACGGTGTCTTGACGACTGTTGAAAATTAGCGAGGTCGAATTGGTGAATATCCGCGGTGAACTTACCATTATTATCGCTGAATGGGTCGTCTTCATCCTCCTCGGCCTCATCCTCCGGTTCGGCCCTGTGCTTGCCTAATGCAGGGGCTGCAGGCATAGGAATACTCATCGGCCTTGGAGGCTTCGTAGGGGGAGTGTCTTCGACTTTCATCCTAGACATTGCCGCTTGAGCAGTGGATGTGCTACCCGATTCATCATCACTGTCGCTGTCGTCGTCGATGCTCTTGTCCATGACCTCAAACGCCATAAGTGCTTTGACAAGCTCATCGTTGGCATTGAGTAGTGGACCAATAAATTGCTCCGACTCGACAAGGTGAATATAACGCAGAATTTGACGGCGCAGCTGTTTGCAACTTTCGAAGCGTCTCATGACCTCCGGATTCTCGCTGACACGCTGCTGCTCGCGGTTGATGAGTTGTAGTCCATTCAACAGGTTTGTACTAGAAACATTGGCTGAAGCGATCGTCTCGAGGACTTGACCCTTTTCTTTGTCCAGGTTGAAAGCCTTCTTTGAACTTTTCTTGTCTTTTTTGTCCCTCTTGAATATTGAACTGTGCTGTGAGGTATGACCCAAAGCGACTGGTCTGCTGGAAGATGAAGGTGTGCTAGAAGGTTCAGGCCGCCTATTATACTGAGGGGTGGAAGGAGGTGATTGTTCTTCCCGTTCACGCGCTGCTTCGGCGTCTTGTTGCCTGACGATGCGAGATTGCTGAGGTTGAGGACGTTTCGTACGAGGCAATTCCTTATGAAGTGCTGCTATGTGCTCGAGTCCAGGTGTTGCTTTGTATGCGACAGCCCATTGTCTGAATAGAACATTGACCTTTTGTCGCACTTCAGCGTCGACCATGTCGTCTCTGGCCAAGATCCGTAGTCGTTCGAGGAGAGGCTCATCAGCAAAGGCCTTTTGGAACCTGGAGCCCGCGTTTTGAATCAGAGCATCCAGTATGACGAGCGCGCGGATCTGGCGGTGCACGTTTCCGTACTTGCTGGAACTCGGGTCAGGCTAGACAACAACGACGACGTAACTATACATACAGCTTTTTCCGTAGAGCTCGTGCTGCTTCGGTTGGACCAGACGCTTGGATACGGATAACTTCGATGAGATCTACAATACCACCAACGTCCTGCAACTTTTAGTCTCTCGAGAAATCATTCGCTTATGGCGCGACTTACGTTCTCCTCATACTGTTCACCTGTGAGTCGGTCCACCTGCACCGAGACAGCCGAGAAAGGTTTCTTCTATTGTCGGAGCCAGGATTTCAGTACTTTGTGACAATGTTTGAGCAGACAAATCGGGCACGGGTTCTCGAAAATGGGAAGGTCCGCATAAGCATCGGGTGTTTTGTGGTGATGAGATAGTTTTCGAGAAACACCAGATAATGGGTTGCTCAAATCAAATGGATTTCTGCGGGACGAAGGAAAGGTTGGAGAATCGAAAGAGATACGCGAGTATGAATTTGACGGTCGATAGAGGGTTTCGCCATCAAGAAGCCGCTCGTAATCGTTACAGAAGGGGTTTGAGTTCATGATGATAGCAAAATAGAGAGTGGGGAAGATGTGTAATTAATAAAATAATTGAACAGAGTAAACCATCAACGATGAGGCATACAGAAAGATTAATATATAGAAGGATCGGCCCAGGGCATCTTACCGGCATTGTGAAATTGGTGTCTGGTAGGCAATCTGCCCGCCAACACTTGCTATTTTCGGGTGATGAAGAAACACGGCGTTTCCTTTGGGACAATATTCCTGAAGTTCGATTGGTTGGAACGTCGGATTTTAGAACAGCGACGTCGTCTGGGCGTGCTAAACACGGTTTGAGAGAGGGGAACCGGGCTAGGGGTGGAGAGCCGGTGTAAGAAGATGGGGACCAAAATAGATGACGTTCGAGTTGCGACAAAGTGTGCAAGAGCCGTTATGAACGTGAAGAACTTGTGTAGAATTATACCTGAAGGTAGTGTTTGAGAAGGAGTGTTGTTGTGAAGCTTCAGAGTGATTGAAGCTGCCTTGATTGCTACTGCCCGAAAGAGCCGCCCGCGTGCACATGGTGGGGGCTGATGTAAGCCAAGCTTCACGACGCGTCAACTCCACCGACAACCACACTTCTTCACTTCACCAATTGATGCATGCGTTGTTTCGCCATCGATCATGGACTTGGTTAATACAGCGGCTGTTCTGTATCGTGGATGGGACGTGGAAGTGATGCAGGAGCCGAGGATTGGTGATGAGGCGTGAGCAGTCCATTACATGCCCAGTCGTCCGCCATTTCTTTCCTCTGGTACCTGATAGTCCACATACAATTAACACGAACTGATGCGGAGCATCCAGGGACTTTACGCCAACTCCCATCTCATCAGGTTTCACCGCCATCAACCAACAACCTAGACAGCTACCGACGCCTCAGTCTTCAGCAGCTGCAACTTGTCCGGCTCCTACTCAACAAAGCCATTCGCGACGACGGCGTCGAACGATTGCTCAATATTTGGGGCTAGAAGCCTCGAACGAGCCAGTAGATGTGCAGAGAGATGTCCTCACTCCACCAATGCCTGAGCGCTTGCCCTCAAAGCCTACACGCAAGCGGCGAAAACAGGCAGGCGACGAACATGCGACGAAAGACAGGATGACAGATGCAGACAGTCGAGACGGCTTGAAGCAGCGATATGTTTCCGAAGGATTTCGTGTGACGAAAGCTACTGGTAGACGTCCTGCGAGCCGGGCAAAGACCTCTACCGTCGAAGTCTCGCAGCCACCTTCCGCTCCTACATGCAGTCCTCAGTCGATATTCAATGAAGATCTCGTGCCTGACAACACCCAAAATGTGGACTTCTATTGTGTTTCGCATGGCGTTGCAGAGAACAGGCACAGGGCCGATCCAAAAGATTACAGTCAGGACACACTTGTTGCTTCGACCTCTCGAACCAACGCCGACATGATGTCCTTTGATCTCAATGCTAACCACCATGACACTAACGATCATACTCACCTTGACTTCAGTTGGCCCAATTATCAGGGCGACGACAGCATCTTCAGTGGCGATGAGTTCAATGACGACCTCGATGATGAAGATCTCATGAAACTATCATCTGACGTCGAGGACAGCTCTGGCAGAGTGAATTGCACACCCACCCCACTCACCAACTTAAGTACTAATGGGCAACAGCATGCGAAAGACCGCTTATCAGGCATATCTGCAAATTCTCCGATCGTTGTCGACGAACCCGGCAGCCCCGGCCATACCAAAAAGAAGTTTGTTTCGCCAGTGACGCTGACCACGCGACTTCTAGCTGCGACTGGCGATGCCAGGTCTATAGAGGACCGCAAACCCATCGTCAGGTCCCCATTCCCCTCACCAGTTCGCGATCGCTCCCCTATCATTGGTCTGTCGTCGAACATGCTCCTGAAGACGTGCTTTCGTATTGGCGAGGCGATTAATCAGGGTCATCTCGCATCCAAGGCTGGCAAGCACGTCATGCTCGAACTGTATGCCCGTGTGCTCAGCTCTGAACGAGACGATGCGAAACAAGACTTCGTCCTCTGCGATCTCTTTCATGCGAAACCTCCGTACATCAAGGCTGTATACGACGCGACCATCTGGAAGCAAGTGCAGCTTTTCAATTACGACAGTCAGCGATTGCTGCAGGAAGGGAGAATTTGTCGATGCATGGGTAAGATGAAGTGTGAGAAGAAGGAGTGGGTTATGACAGTCTCGAATGTGTGGGAAGCGACATGGGAAGACATCCAATGGGTTGAGGGCATTGTCAATGCCTGAGGCAGGTAGATGAAGGCTGTCGGAAGTTCTCAGGGGCTGGGGCAAGGTCCAGAATGTAGGATGCCATTTTGAGGGACCGGGCCAGATAAAGGAACGGACGCGCGCGATTACACCTACAGGGGTTTGTAATCAATGGGATATGGTTTACATGGTAAAAAAGTTTATGTTGCGTCGAGTGCGTTCGCAATAAAATCGTAATCATCTTCGTATTCCTACCATTTGACAGTATGTATTAAGCTTCACACGTGATATGCGATACAAATTACCCGCCCCGCTTTCTTTGACGTCGTTGTTCACCATGAATCGACAGATTTGTCGTGTACGGAAACAACGACGCGTTTTCAGCAGCTGGCTGATATGTTGACTCCCTCACGCTTGCTCTCTCCACACACACAATACAGGCAATGTTGACCAGCGCCATGGCATCCGCGTCTAGTTACAGTAGGGCCGGGGCTTCTGGGCAACGCGAAGAAGCCGTCATTGATCCCCAGCCCGTGCAGACACCACAAAAGTCACGGTCGCCCAAAGCGCGCTCTCTTTCGGACACGATTCCGCGATTGGAGCCATCACCAAAGTTCCACGAGCCAGCACGCACGTCCAAAGATGACCACACCATCATGGCCAGTCCCAGCACCCCCAAACGGCCAGACTTCCTCTCCAGAGGGTTGTCCCTCCAGATGCCTGCTCGAGAGACGCCCATGCCCAGCCCCGCGCACTTTGCCGCGCGGGTGCCACTTTCACCGCAACTAGATGCGCGCAACACGTACGCGTCGCCAGCTTCACTGCTGCCGCGACGGTCACGGGGTGCTGAGTTCTCGAGAGCCTGCACCAACCTTCACCACTCGACGCTCCCCGACGCGTCCTCTCCCGACTCGTCGCCCACAATCACGCAGAAGGGGATTAAGATACCGACACGGACGACGCGAGCGAACTCGATGTTGCTGGAATCGCCCAACGTCAATATGCATGGCGGGTGGGGCAATGGCGAGCGGACTGCGCCCTCGAGCTCGGTAGGCAGCATCAACATGCTTGGATCGGACGATTCGAGCAGCGACTCTGATGGGGTTGACCCTCTGGACCCTGATGACAACGACGACCCCATGCTCATGACCCCGCAAACCATAAAGTCGAACAACCTCTTCCCCAATGCTGCTGGCGGCACCAACGGCACCTGGTCGAGCCTGTTCTCTCCCGGTGCACTCCCCAATTTCATGAGCATACAGCGAGCGAGACTGCGAAAAGGCCGGAGTCGGAAGAGCTCGAGCTCTGCGAGCGGACACAGCTCGATGGCGAGTCCTGGACCAGCATCGCCGCCCAACGGGAAGGACTCGGGCTTCTTTGCGAGAGAGGCGGCCATGCGCAAGGCTGAGTCTCGTCGTGAGAGTCTCTCGCTCTTCGCAATCGATCTGAACATCTCTTCTGGTAACGACAGCGGGGACGAAGCCTCGGCGATGCCCCAGACTCCCGGCGTTGTGCGACGGCCTGTGACGCGGCGGGGTAATTTACTGGTGAGTGACTGTGCCATGCTGAAGGAGAAGCTGAAATGCTGACTTTCCTAGCCACGATCCAGACAGTTTGGTCGCATCAAAGCTGAGCTCTTCGAAGAGTCCGCACCCGTCGACAGTGAAACGCGTCGCGAAGCCGAGATCATCCGACAAGTGAGGGAAAGCGACGCTGACCCCTCGCTCACAGCGCAATCGTCTCCCAGTCTCCTACCCGCTGGACTAGAAGGATGTCTGGAGGGAGTGCCTGAGGAGGGCAGCGAGAGCAACATGAGTCTCGATGGCTCGACAGCCAAGGAGTTATTCGGCACATATGGCAGTCTTAACACTGGCCGAAACTCCATCGGTAATGGGTTTTGGAACCAGCGCGTGGCTCAAACACCACCGCCGCCCTCCTTCTCCCGCGCTGAATCGTCAGCGATGAGCGAGGACATGACTCTGGACTCACCGACCATTTCATCGTTCAACGACAACATGGCGCAAGAGCAGAACAACAGCGAATGGGCTTCACGAGCCTCCACACCAGGGAATATGAACCCACCCTCTGCAGCCGAGGGACTCAAGAAGTCGAACAAGCGCCGGCGCGATGATGACTTCGACGAGATGTCCATCAAGCGTCGCGCCGTGTCCCCAGGCCTTAGTGTGCATAACAGCCCCGTCATTTCACAATCCCCTGTGCAACGCGACGGCACTTTATGGGGCACGGCCAAAGCCGGTAGAGAAACTTCCATCAGCGGACAGTCTAATGGGGAGAGGTCGAACAGCGGAGGGAGCATGAGCATGACACCGACTTTGGGACCTAAGCGGGTTGGGTTACAGGGGATGACAGACACTAGCGATGGGTTTATGAAGATGAGCATTGAGTAGGACTGATATTCCAGACGCTCATCTCTTGTGGGAATACTGTACTTCGACCTCGGTTTCAGCGCGGCGTTCGGGAGGGCATCATAAGGGAAACTTAACGGCCGCTATCACAGTTTGAAACTCTATTCTTTGTATAGATACCCCTGTTTTCAACATTCCAACAATCATCATCATCATCATCATTCTTCTGTTTGTAATCTGAAGACCACCTGAGATCGTGACGGCAGTTGCCTGCCTTGTGGCTGCCTGCTTGGCGATATCTACTTGTCGACAGTATTATATAGCCTCGGCCGCCAGACAAATGCAACGGTCAAAATCATCGCTTCAATTCAAACAACTACCATTTTGCCTTGTGAACTCATCGCAAGAACCAAACACACACCACCGCAAACAACATGTCCACCGCCCCAGAGCGGTGCACATCAATGCAAGCATTCAACATCTTCGGCACGAATGATGGCAATGGAGGAATGTGGCATATCTCCGAATCAAGCATCGTGGCTAACGGAGGATCGAAAGAAGATTTCAACGAACTGCTAAAGACGTTTGAAAGTGTGCCAAAAGAGGAGAAACTGGAGTGGGTAAAGACTCATGGTGGTGAGTATATGGAGCTCGGGGAGATTACGGAGACCATTCATGCGGTGAGTTGGTGAGTTGTGTTGAGATTGGGTTCTGTGGGCTGATGGTTGGGTTTAGAGTCGTCCTATTTAGGGACTTGGAGAGGTGGAGTGTGTCTCGATGGGAGGGAGATGTGGAGTGGGTGTCGAGATATATTGGAGTTCGTGAGCTTGTGTGAAGGTCTATTTGTTTCTTATGTTACTTGTCAGGTAGCAAGGCGTCTAAGAAACCTCAGTAGCGCTTTGCCCGTACTTGAAGTGCTAAATTCCTCTCGTTTGATAGTGTACTTTGACGGAGACCCCAGATAACCATGTTCATGTCTGTGTCAACATCCTGTAAGGTACTCTTGCAAAACTTCGATATTCTTACATACTAGTAAAACACGCTACTTCCTCTTATAGCCTAGCTCAGAAGCTGGGAGTGTGAGATGGCCAATCCCTGCATCTGGACCCTCGATTGCCAATGCCAAGCTCGGCGGGCATCCGCGACCTCGTCTCCGCAACTTCCCCAAGCGTTTGCAGCTACACGCAACAATTGCTACCGCAACACAGCTGAGCACCCATCCTCACAACTTCACACACACCACCATGTCGAGAACAGCAGCCCTCTCCTCCTTCGTGGAAAGCGCGCCTCCCGGCGAGGTACGCAACCCCACCAAGCTCTCACCCTCCCTCTCTAACATGTCATCAGCTTGCCGAAGTCACCAAAGCAATCAAATCGATCCTCGGCGAAGCCTCGGTTCAGAGCGAGCTTACGCCGTCCTTCCAAAAGTACAACGAAGAGCAATTTACGACGACGAAGCTCCCCGGCGGCGTCACAGAGGTCATCATCAGCCCATACAACTCGCTGGGCGCGGGACGATACTACGACGTCGAAACGCAGAGCAGCTTCGACTTTGACCATGCAACCGGGAAGTCGAATGCGGTGCAGAGCCATGTACTGGAGAGTTCGCACAAGGAGATCATGTATGTGGCCATGTCCAAGTCGCGTTGCGCACGACAAGGGGTAGATTTTTGCGACGGCGATACTAATACAGCTTGTGTAGAAAGAGCCTCGTGAAGAGCCTGGGCACCCATACAGCAGAACACTACCCTAAATCTAGCTACGCCGTCTTCCCCGCGTCCTCGGACTCGCAGCTCGCCCTCCTCACCGTCGCAAACAAATACTCGCCCTCCAACTACTGGAACGGCCGCTGGCGCTCGTCGTACATGTACAATCCTTCAACTGGCTCGCTTACCGGTAGCATAGAAGTCGATGTACACTACTACGAAGACGGGAATGTGCGACTACTTACCAAGAAGGACGTTTCTGTTACCGTCAATGGGCCTGTAGACGTGGTGAGGAGCATTGCGCAGGCGGAGAAGAAATATCAAGAGGATTTGAACAAGGCCTTTGCGAGTCTGAGCGAGGGCGCATTCAAAAGTCTGAGGAGACAGTTGCCGATTACAAGGCAGAAGATTGAGTGGGAGAAGATTAGCGGGTACAGGCTTGGGCAAGATATTGGCGGGGGTCGGCGACAGTAGCGTTGAGGAAGGCATCGTGGTGGGGAAGCTGCCCGAAGGGAGATATTGGAGACTTGTTACTAGATATCAGAGCCGAGGATCGATATGGCGTATCAATAATATTCTACGTTATGCGCAATCTCTGTGCTTATCTACAAGGTCTCAATTTAGAAGTCCTCAAACATGTGACTTGGTTGTCCCAGAACCCGGTTCTCGGATCCGCTTCGCCGCGAACCAGACAGAACATGGAAGCAAACACCACACTTACGGATGACATTTTTGGTCAACGAAGCCTTCGATTTCTTGCTCGTGCACACACATACATATATACATGCGTTGATCGTATTGAGAATGAAACGAATGCTAAACTGAAGATATGGTAAGAACAAAACTCCTTGCTTCCTTGCTTTCGTCCTGCCTGGACTTCCTGTCGTCCGTGTGGTACGCCAGAACGCCGTGAAAATCTCCATCTGAGATAGGAAAAGGAGTAGTATGTAAAAGGGTATGGAAATATGCATTAGATGCGTACGGGTTCTCCGCTGAATGTCTCGTTGTCGATTCGATTCGTAGCATATCGTGTCAAGTCGTTGCGATGCGTCTACTTTGTAATAAAGCCGAGGTAATCGGCAACAATAAGCGTCACCATCCTGTTCCTTGTCAGTTTTCTCTCCTTCACAAGCACACACAAAGGAGGGAAAGACTTACGCATGCGGCGCAATACGCACATAATACGTGCCAAACCCACGGTAAAATCTCAACAACCCCTCCTCCTTCGTAACCTTCGCAAAGCAGTCCAACATGCCCTTGTACGGCAACGTACCGTCAGGCGCCCTAGTCTGTTTCTGCAGCCTCGTCTTCATAAAGTCGAACGGCAGGGACAGGAAGCTCGCGAAGAACCCCGCAACCGCAGACGCAGCCAGCGTCTGATTCCGGCTCGACAGCGACGTGTGCTTGAGCTGGTCTTTTGCCTCTGAGAAAAACGCTAGCTGCCCGAAGTTGAGCGCCATGGCCCGCACAACGGTCGGATAGCATCCGGCCCAGAGCCGCCCCACGCCCTCGGCCTTGGATATCCGTGTGAGTGCGTCGATGACGGAGGTGTAGTTCGCGCGTTGTGCGGCGGGCTTCAGGCCGTCGGATTGCATGCGGATGAGTGCCAAATCGGCGGGATTGCCGACGACGGCTGCGAGGCCGCCCGCCGCGAGACCCGCGCCTGCGCGCTCCTTGAAGCCGACTTTCGTCCCGTTTTCCTGGGCGCGCACGGCGAGCGATTTCATGAATGTGTCGAAGAAGCCGAGGCGGGCGGTTGTGTAGACGGCTTGGCGGAGGAGGCCGGCGCTCAGGCCGGTGTAGAGGTCCATTGCTTTCCCCGAGGCGATGATGTCTTTGAAGATGCCGATGGGTGTGGGTTTTGGGCCGGTTTTTACGCCCTCGCCCGCGAGTTGGAGACGTACTTTTACCATGTCGACGGGCTGGATGACGGTTGTGGCTGTCATGCCTGCCAGGCCGCCGTTGATGAAGGGGAGCGCGCCGCGCATGAAGGGTGTGTGGAGGAAGTCTGTTGTGGCTTTCTTGGGGTTCTCGGCGGCTTTGGACATGGCGGAGGATGCGTCTGAGAGGACGGCTTCGGAGGACTGTTTTGCGTTTTCGAGGGCGCGGGCGGCAGGCATTTTAAATGTCTGGGAGGTGACGGTGGCTGTGGTAGACATTGTCAATCACAATTCCTCTTCCTTTTCCTTTTCCTTGTCTGTGAATAGCAATGGAAGGGAAGTGTGAGTGTGGAAATGTGAAGATGACCAGAACGCAGAAGCAGTGAAGTATGAAACTCAAAACAATGGACAGAAAGATAGGACACAACTACGCGATTGTATACTCCTCCATCACGGCTCGATTCACACTTCTGTCAAGCCCAAGTGCAGAGCCTCGCCGAGCGCGTCGCATGTAGCCCAACGGCCGCGGCCGTGGATGTCGGCCATGACATAGGTACACTTGCCAGGCCTAATCCTCGACACGCAGAAACTGTCGATGCGACCGAGCGTATCGATCCACGCACGGCGGACGCTTTTTATCCGAAGAAAGCCGCGGAAAGCGGTTCGAAGAGAGATCGGTAGCTCACCTCTTGCGTAGGATGAAGTGGAGTCCCGCGCCAAGGTGGAGTGGGTCGTCGCGACTTAGAATCGGTTAGACTGAACGTCGCGATAGAATGGTCGCAACTTGAAGACAGATGGAAGAGACGATGAGTTGCAAGTGACCGGCGAACGAGGCTGGAAGAAAAAGGATATAGAGTGATAACAACAGGTTATGGATGGTCGCGCATGTGTGCCTGAATGAGGGGTCTGATGCCATTTCCCCGCATTACAGAGCTGGCTGGAGGGAACTTTTACCAACGCAGCAGACGCTGAGTGGTACATTTTAGGGTTTCACGGCGGATCGATGGGCGCAGGCCAATTGGACGTTGCTCATTTGGCATGTACATGCTGTTGTGTGCTGCGACTTGATGTTTGTGTCAAGCTCGCGTTGATTGTCGCATGTCACCAACGTCAACGTGTTGTCTTCTTCTGCGATCTTGGAGTCGATATTCAATTCAAGAAAAGCGATCCATCCCATCTCGCATGGATCCATGGTTTGTCGCAAGTTCGGCTGTCAGAATGTCAGGCATGAGACGTGACGTGTGTAGTTGGCCTTCAACCAATCCCAGCACTTCCCATCCTCAACACCAAAAGTCTCACTTGAGCTCCTTCACACAGCGAATCAGCAACCCGCCTTAGGAAAGAAGCAGATGCAGGAACGACCGATTGTAGTTTGTGAAAAAGGTTGAGCTGTGGGCTGAGGTCATAATGCCTAGCCATAATGATGGTGTAAGTTTTCACATGCGACAGACAATACAGGCACTTATCCGTATGCGCGGATATGCAAATCGTTCTGTATTCGTGAACACATGTTTGACCCGCCTTACTGGTGGATAACCGAGTCGAAATAGTCTCCAAGCGTTGGGAGTTGGATTGCTGCGCGGCTGGTGTTGTCGTATCCGCGGCCGGCACGTTTGCTCGAGACGGTGAGACGGAATGAGGCTGAGTTGAGCACCCCGGAGATGCAAATTAGAATACCGTGTCTGGGAGCCGGCGGTCGACACGGATATAAAATTGTAGAAGTGGATGTTAGGTGTGGATATTCGGGATGTGGAGGGACGGACACTGAATCGCGCAGATGCTGAAGAAAGAAAGAACTTTGCGCATGTACAAAGCTGTGAATAACTGGGTTTGATTGCCATAGGTTGATTCTTTCGAGTACAGATTACCTGCGCCGAGTTGAGCTAAGCGTTGCAACATGTCAACCTCATAGCTCTCCCATTTACTCGTCCTCGTCTTCATCTTCGTCTTCATCTTCATCTTCATCACTCGGATCCCCCAAGTCCTCGATGATTGAGCTCTGCGGTGGTTGTTGTGAAGCAGGGGCCTGCATTCTGGAGGGCACCTTGAACTTGTCATCGCTACTTCCATCTAGCTGGACAGGACCGTGTCTCGGAACTGCGATCTCATCATCATCATCGTCGTCGTCGTCGTCGCTCTCCGCCGCTTCTTCCGCATCTGCCTGTTGCAGACGCCGGATTTTGCGGGCGACGATGGGATCGGTGCGTACATCGGACGCGGTGAGCATCTGATGATGCGTTAGCGTATGGATTGAGGACATGTTGGTTGAGATGAAGAGCTTACCTGCGAGCACCCCGTGCAAGGACACTCGATCGCCTTCTCGCCCATCCCTCTTTGTCCACCTCCGCCAACCCGATTACTACTGTTCCTTATCATATCCAAGATAGCATTCTTCTCGAAAGTATGCGGACACTTCATGCTTGTGATAGGGTCTTTGTACTGTTGAAACGTGATGGGACATGTTGTGCTCATCTTCACCTTGTCTACAATGATATCGTCGTCGTCTTCAAAGGCGCCACGCTGTGTGTTGGTGACGCCTGGGGCTGGCGACCCTGTCTCAGTAAACCATGTGTCTTCGTGTCCGAGCGCAGGGCCGCTGTCACCGTACATCGCATCGTGTACAAGGCCCTTGAACGCACGGTAGTCATTGTTCCTTGCGTAGCGCGCTGTGAGGGAGAGGGATGTGTAGTCGTCTTTCTTGCGCTGCATGCGATCTGCGTACATCTGGCTGACGCCTGTGAGCGCTACACGTGAGCCGTCGAGAGGCGTAGGACCAGGTGTTGGACCGGGTGTGGGTTCCTCGTCTTCATCCATGGCCACATCCCCGTCTGCGTCCAGCCTCTGGGTTTGCGACTGCCGCTGTGTCGCACGCTGTGTCATCTGTGTCTCGTACTCCTGCTCTAACTGCGCCGGCGCGTTCTGCCTCAACCACTCGAGCGCGTCCTCAATCCTCTGTGCAGCGACGCCCGAATCGATGACCGCCCGCATGCTCTGCTCAAGTTCATCTGTAGCATCCTTGACTTTCTGCTGCAGCTCGCGCATCTCACGCTCCTCCTCGTCCTTGGTATCGAGATTCCTCCCCGCATCCCATTTCTTTTGGCGCCGTTCGATATACGCTGTATGTCCGTGTAACATGTCATTGATATTCTCTGCAGCGCTGCTGATCGCACCAATGGCACTGTTGCTATGCTTTTTCAGGTCTGTCCGGCCTTGGAGAGTTGCTATGGCTGTTTTCGCAGTATCATCGAGCGGGTGCGAGGGTTTCTTGTACGGTGGGAGCTCGTCTGCATTGTTTCGGCCGGGCGTGGGTGTGGGCGTAGGCGCGACGGATGGCCTGCTTGGTATTGATCTCGCCGTTGATTGACGATATCGGGACGACATTTCAAGGTACGCTGCTGAGGCGGAGTCGCGTGTCGAAATTGGTGTCGTGGTGAGACGCGTATGTGGGGCGCTAGCGCGTCTTCACATGACTTCCATTCACATTGTTCAAACTGCATCCAGAACAAGATATTCAACTCAAACTGCATCTGTGACAAAGACGGATCTCAAGGCTACTCTCACTGTATACCCACCTCACAGAAGTATCGATGCCGATTTGATACCAGTAGAAGCTTCAATGCCTTACTACAAATTGTCGACCAATAAGCAGTACCTGGTAGTGCGTATGGCTTTCAAACTCACCGATGGCATGCCAACATGTGAGTATTCACAAGCATGGCGTACGCAGTTTAGCGCCCTCATGGCGCCTAAGGAAAATGCCGCATTCCCTCACCTTGATGCAAAACCTCCTGTAGATTTTGATTCAAGAAGACAGAGTGAAGGCAGTGGAATCAAGTGGGTTGTGCATATAATTTTGATTCGTACGCTGCAACCTCCTACGTCGCAGGTTCTCTATCTCATTCTATGCCTCCAAAATGCGCCTCCCAGAAAAAAATGGATATCGTGAGCATGAAGAATATGCCAAGCAAGAAAGTAAATCCCCATTAACTAAAATTGATCGTAACCCGTCCGTAAACTCCTGTCACCATGGTCTCTGCTCGCACATACTACGTCGGAATCTAGCCGAACCGCGCGAGCAACTGTATCGATTGCTGGTCCTGGTGCCATCGTACGGTGTCGTGTGATGACCAGTCTAGCTCCTACTCATTCGTCCCCCAGTGTTGAACACACCGTGCAGCAACGAAACATAGATCTCTTTCATCTGATAAATAGCATCGTGTCGTAAGCTGATTGTGCGCCTACTTCCCCACGCTTGTAATTGTCGTTGTCATCTTTGGGACCTTACTCGACATTGGCACGCCCTTCTCAAGATCGCGAGTCTGTGTAGGTTTGCTGTTTTTCCCAGGTGGTGGAGAGTTGAGACGGATTCCTGTTCTTCGGTTCTCGCGGTTCTTGGTGTTATTAACGGTTGAGCGACCGGTAATACGACGTGAGGCACGGCGAATGGACTGTCGAACGTCCCATTGACGTTTCTTTGCGAGCCACCAGAGTGATGCAGAGCCAACTGTAAGATAGTCAGTACTTGATCTCCATCGTTAGTGTATGAACAGGGACACATACTGCCTCCAATGACCACGACGACAGCGACGACAATGATGGCCACCAGCCCACCACTCGACAGTCCAAAAGCGCCCTTTGTTCCTCCTGCTGCGCCAGCATCATCTGGATCTACGGGATTGTCCGTCCCTCCATTGTACCCCGCAGCTGGTAGCCCAGTCGCTTGACTTGAGTCTTGCGCAAGCACGAGGAGAGGGAACAGAACAGAGAGAAGAAGAGCCTGGCTCATGATGGCGCGACTGAAGTTGTGTTGCGACGAGGAAGGATCAGATGAATAGACAGACGCGAGACGGTGGTACGAGAATGGTGTGGAAGTTGCAAGATCAGATAGAGTTTCTCGTAGGAATGTACGTCAACTCGCTACCAGGACGAAGGAGCATCTCTATACTCCGGACCCTGTTCTGCAAGGCTGCATGTAGACCAATAACCCCGCGAGGAGAATATACTTGGGCGGCTACCATGCTTGTGAAAGCCAGGTCAACTACCGGTAAACGTGGTGCCGGTTGCTTTATTTAGAGATATTAACAGCGAGTTGTGATGGCTTGGATGAATAGACTGTGCGGATTGGTAGATGTACGAGTTGTGTCGGCGCGTATGGTGTTGAAGGAGATCACAGTGCAGCGGGAAGCTAGGGTGGATTGAAAGATGATTGGGCCGAGTCTTGTGGCGATCTATGCAACCGCCAGGCCTTGTGCATGCGTGCACGCTTGCGTTTCAGGGGCGCACTCAAGGACCGACTCTTCCTCGTCGACTGCAAAATGAGTGCAGTGACATGTGGCATCAACAAAGACGATTTTCCAAGTCGATGTCGGCGATGCCGTGCGGGGTTACTGCACAAGCTCGACCGAGCGGCGATGGCGACTCATTGAACATCGAGCGCGATTCGTATGATGGACAAAGCGACGAGAACAAGCGAAAGAGGAGGAAAACACTAACGCAGCTCCTAAGCATGTTGTGGTGCTCATCAGCGCGCTTGTACGCTGCAGTGCTGCGTCCTGTGGTTTCTCGTGACAACAATGAGGCTTGAAATTAGCGCGAGAGACACGTTATAGACGCCAGGGACACGCCTACGCTTGCGGCTACTCATTCCTGGCGTCGTCTAACGCCAAACTGACGTTGAGGAAAGACAGAAGAGTGTGATAATAGGACCTCATGCTAAAAACGCTGAAAGAGTTGGGATAGAAATACTTCCCAGGAAGAGGTCACAAGAGATCAGGGAAATATCGCGGATGAACATGAGACGATGTTCATGAAGTAGGTGCGATGGGAATGACATGGTGGCTTCCCCGCAGGCAACAACCATTGCAAGAGGAACATCGGGTTGTAGACGAAGGCTGGGCGAGGTCCTCGTTGTGAGACTGCATTCTCGCCGGTGTAAAAAGGTTCTTTTCCTGTGTGTGATTCTAGTCTGGCCGTTTGTTCGTCATCTTCGTTCGCAAAGCAGACTGATGTTGCTGGTTCGCGACTTCCGAAAGGAAAGAGCAGAGCTGCAAACCTCGCCACTCACCTCAACCATCACTCCACTCCCACTCTCCAATCCCATCTCGTCCCGGGCGTGCGTCCTTTCGCCCTCACTCACATATCTCACCTCGATCTCAGTGTCTCGCCTGTTCTGACTTTCGCCAACCATGACGACTGAGGCCTCACAAGGGAAGCAACCTGCGAGGAAGCACAAGCCATCTCACCTTAGAAATGAGATTCGCCGTGAGTCAAGTGATAGAGAGGAAATACCAGAAAGGATCGTGGTACAGGTGTACAACAGCGACGATTTCGTTCCAGAGACTCAGCCGGAGGAACGCGTTGACTGCAGCCTTCGTCTCGATAACGGATCACAACACAGCGAAGGCTCCCTCAGTCCCAATGACTCTGCCTTCCTGAAGCGAACCACAGTAACGAAGAGCACGGAGATGTCTGCTCCCGCCTCATTCGGCTTGACACGACCCAAGTCAGCATCGACATCCCAGGCGTTTACATTTGCAACGCCGAAGAGGATGACTGGCAAAACCCCTTCAGAAGAGAAGATAGACTTTGTTGATCCGACTGAGAGTGCTATTGAGCTGAGTGAGAGTAAAGCAGCAGATGGTGAGTTAGTGTTTGCAAGTCCCGAGACGTGTGCTGACAGTCCGTTAGGTGATAGCACAGTTGCTTCCTCCCTGACTCTCTTCCCTCCCAGCTCTATCGACAATGCGCAGCAAGACACCACGAAATTGAGCAGTGCCGAGAACGCGAACAACCAGCTCCCAGGTCCTCCAAGGGAAACAGTTGCACCTCTTGAATCACAGAGAGATAGCCCGGATGTGTGAGGCTACCTGCGCTATGGCTAAAAACTTACACTGACGCTTAACGACAGAACTCAAGGGCCTAGTTCTAGTTTCGGAACACCGCCTTCTGCACAGCCCGACCCAAGGTCAGCTAATCGTACTAAGAAGCCGCGTATCAACAGGATCACTGGTAAGAGATTGAGGCATGGCAAGAGAGCTCTGCGTGCACAGCAGCATGATACCTCATGGCCACCTCGATCGACCAGCATCATGGACATCCCCCACCAGTCGCCGAGTAGCGCTCCCTCCATACCTGACGGTGCCGTCAGTTCTCACGACTCAGGGTCTCGAGTGAATGAGCATGGTCATCGAATCTATGAGGCTTTTCACGAGTCACGTCCAATTACAACTCACCATGAAGTTGCACAAGATCAAGCTGATCACGGGGAGACCACTTTCGGTCACCTGAGTGGTGATCAAGTTCCTGCAGCCACTGTGGAAGCCTCCCTCCAAACAGCCACCTGTAGCCTATCCAGCAACACTCCTGAGGGTCACAACTTCGGTGCCACTGAGAAATTGTCCCATGTCGTTCTGGAACAAGCACTCAATGACCTTCCTGAACACTCGCCTCGTGTTCCTCTCGAACAATTTCAGATTCCCCTGGAGCAATTATCGCAAGCTTCTCTGGAGCAACCTACTCAACCCTGGCTAGAAGGGCCGTCACATGTTCTTCTTGGGCAACTGTCTCACCTTTCCCCGGAACTATTCCGCGCGGAGACATCCCAGGAAGTACATCCCAACCCCTGGGTCTCTACCAATAGTATGCCAGGAACTGTGCCGAGAATGACAACCGAGCAATTGCTACAGAACGCTCATCATGTCAGTGCGAGTGTCACTCGAAAGCCAGTTGTCGATGACACTCCGGCTGATTCAATTCTGCACGAGGTTTCCGGCCGCACCGGGTCTCAACGAGTGACAAAATCGCGGAAGAAAGGACGAGCTACCAATAGTTCTCGGTCGACCATTTCAGCAGCTGTAAGCCGAGGTCAAGGGCTATCCACACCTTGCGTTATCGATCAATCTTTGGAATCTCTGAGGTTGGCACTTCTCACGGATCGATCTCGATTGCAACATGAGCAGATGACCGAAGCGAAACATTTCGAAGACATGAGAACCGTACTCCAAGATGCGATCCACTCTCAACAAAATACTATCATCGAGCTGAAGGCGAAACACCAAGAGAAGAACGCATCCGTCGTCCGGCTGACTGAGAAAGCCAAGACAAATCAGAAATACGTCACAGGCCTCCAGAAGGATTATGAGAGGCTACAGAAGTCAGTCGCGTCTTTTCAAGATGAGAATACGAAGACTCTGAAGCAGAAGATGGCCGAAGTTGAGAGTGAGAAAGAGTCCTTGCGACAGGAACTTGAGGTGACTATCGATGCGTTGTCCAGAAGCCAGAAGAATATGATGTCAACAATCCAAGACCTCTACATGCGCTGGGTCATGTCGGAGTCTAAGAAGAAAGACCTTGCCGAAACTCTCGACCAACAGAAGATGATGTGTGAGGACGAGAAGAAGAAGCGCGACGATCTGGAGAAGCAACTCTTGTCCTCCGTTCAGACTCTCCAAAACCAACTTGGCGGCAGTTTCACTTCACTGACCGAGAAGCTTGTGCAACTCCAATCGTCTGTGGACAGAGTTGCTGCTGACAACGAGCGCGATGCTGGGGTCAAAGAGTGCTTGAATACGTTGAAAAAGATCCAGACAACTCCTTTTCTTACCGCCAAAGACGTGCAAAAAGCTGAAGGACTTTTGCGCTTCATACACGACAGGTAAAATCAATGTTGACTAATTGGCGAGTGGTTGACTGATTCGAGGATAGCGTCGATTCGAAACTCGGTGCCCTATCTGGAAGATTGGAAAGCAAGATATTTCCTACCCAAGAAATCCAGACTTACATCGACGATCAACTGCAGAGACTCCGGGGTGAGATACTGAAGTACGAAGAAGTCGTTGCTGAGAATTGCGAGGCCCTTCGGTCAAATGGTTTGCTCAACAAACAGTTAGAGGTCCAGCAACAGTGCTGCCAGAAGCTAGATGAGCAAGTCAAGGTTCTTCAGCAAACTAAGGTCAGTCTCATAGCACGTTCGGCTAAGCTCGAACGAGAGTTGCAAGACCTCAAGGACCTAGTCCGCGATCAGAATTCGAATCCATCTGAGCTAGAGCGCGAGATTCTTGACCTTCGTAGTTACCTGGAAAAAGCCAAGGATGATCTCAAAGCGGCCAACACCAAAGCTGAGGAGACAGAAAAGGTTCGGGAAGAGCGAGAGAAAACCGGACTCGCGTACAAGGTTGGGCCGTCCGTTGCATTGATTTTCAACGTCTCTAACTCTTCGTAGAACTGCTACGAAGAATGTAAAGCAAAGTTAATCGAAGTTGGTAAAAGAAAGCAGGAAAAAAAGGCTCACGTCGCGAACATAGTCGAGCTCCACGAAAAGGCCATGCAAGATTGCCGCAGGACTTTTGACGAGCAAGAAAGTGAACTCAGAAACGACGTACATTGTCTCACCATCGAGCGTGACGAGAGGGAGGGTATGATACAAGAACTGAACAAGGAGGTGGACGCTGCAAGGGTTCGACTTCAGAAGGAGCGCAAAGAAGCCAGTGCGGTCGAGTCCGAGCTCGAAGTTATTCGCAAGGAGAAGATGGAGGTCGAGGCCAAGCTGAAGATTGCTCACGGAAGTCCGTCCAAAGCATCAGAGCTCATCAACTTCAAGGATCGACTGCGACGGAAGTCCGATGAATTGAACTTCAAAGCGCAGGAGCTCGACGATTTGACGCGCCAGCATACGGACTTGGGCAACAAAACGATGCATCTCCAAGACTCTTGCGATCAGTTACAGTCCCAGATATCCCAGCATCTTCTCACAATCGAAACCATGCGTCAGGAGTTCCATGCTCAACTGTCTGAAGAGCGAGAGAAGGCTCAGCATACACTTGAGGTAGCTCAGGATCAGAATGGCATTCTCGAAAATGAGAAGCAGAACCTAGAGGCATGTCTTGTACAGGCTCGGATGAATGCATCCGAATCAGACAGTGCCCAGACCGTACTTACTAGCGAGCGAGACGATCTGAAGCGGCAGATTGATGAGTTTCGAGCGGCGAAGTGTGCTAGCGACGCAGAGTTACTTCGTGTTCGAGCTGAGATGGCCGAGAAACTCGGAGAATATGACAATACTCTTCGCACGGAGATCGATGATATGCAGCGGCAGTTAACGCGATCCAACGATACCTTGAAGGAGTCTGAGGCCAAGAGCCGCCGTATGGAAGTCGAACACCCACAGCAGCTCCGGGCATACCAGGAGAAGGCCGAGAAGCTGTACGATCTACTTGTGAAAGAGTCGGACCTGAAACTAGACGAGGCAAGAGCACATATCGCCCGGATCAAGCCATCCCGAGGATCTGATTCATCGGTGTTGTGTGGAACGACTTCATCTCCGTTGCGTAACATCCATGCGGGAAGAGCGAGGAAGAAGGTCAATCGCGAGAACAATTCTGTTCTGGATGTCAGGGGCTCTTCTACTGCACAATACATCGCTGCTGAATGCACACCAAAAGCAGCTCGATCTGAACTCCCGCATAATCAGCACGATGATTCGGAGGAACTTCTTGGTCTTTCTGAGTTCCAATATGATTTTGAAGCTCAGGAGCTACCGGATGATCACGATGTCTCTGTAGTGGATCCCTCGGCCGAAGAGGTTCAAGAGACACAGGAAGTCGACGGACTATCCTTGTTCCAAGCGCAAGACGGAATCTTGGGCCAAGTCACCCATGAGAAACCCTCGAGTCAACACTCCAGCTCAACGGGCTTGTCTACCATTGATTCTGAAGAGATGACGCAAATGCAGCAGCAAATGTCGCCTCCAACGACTCGTGAACGTCATTCTAGCGCCGCCGGGCGACAATCATCCAAGAGCTATAAGACGGAGACCTCAATGCGACCGGATGACATGCTTGCAGCAGACTCCCATTCGTCTTTTTCTCAGGACCGACCGAGGTCGCAAGCCAATACAGCTTCTCGGATGATGCCTCCTCCTGGTACAGTTTCACACCACTTCGACGAGCGCGGCCTCGTGCATGATGCTGTGGCAAAAGCAACTGCCCAGCATATGATGTATGATGGCGTGAGAAATGATCTTGAGAGTAGCCACACAAGATCTGCATATCCTCGGACTACATCAGAGCAGATTAACGCTTATCTGGACCCAAGGCTCCTTGACCGTCATGACAGAAGCCGTGATGGACAGCGAGCGTCGGGTCATGGCTCGAGCCAAAAGAGGAAGAGTTCTGTCAGCCAAACGGAACGACTCCCCATCTACAAGAACAGCAGAACCTCAGTTCAGGATAATTCACCTCATGCGTCATCGGCGTCGAAGGGTTCCTCGTCGTATCTGCCAGGCTCACCGAGAGCAGCACCCCATGGAAAGACTCTCTCTAGCTCTCTGACTGTTACGCCTCGAGCGTCAAACCGAGCTTCGTCGTCCGGTGAGAACAACCCTTCTCGCAGACAGCTGTCGTCGTCGACTAGAGCCCAAACTGTTACCCCGGCACGCCGATCCTCCAATCGTCTGACGAAGAGTAAGTGTAAGTCCTTGGCCGCCCCTCCACCCGAGTTGTATGCAAACTAACATGGACCTAGCGGGCAAAAAAGATATGGACGGTCGCTTCGGCGAAGAGCTAGCCAGACGACGATGATTATAGGAAGTGGCGGCTGCGACAATTGCGACACTGCCACCCTGTTCCGCATTCCTGGGTTTGTTGTTGAGTCGCGGTAACGCTTCCCTGAACGAGTTATATTTGCCGTGGACGTTGAGAATGTCTCTGCGGTGTTCGTGACCGTCGGTGACCCACGTAAGTTTCTGAGAAAGCATACGAGATTATCGTATTGACAATGTTCAGAATGACTTTTTTACGAAGTTTTGGACCACATTATCGAGCATCTCTACGGGGTTACCACATAACAATCAGAATCTGCCGTAGATATTTATGAGGTATGAAATAGTGTATACACTACGCTGGGTGGATGTGAAGGATCGATCTCGCGGAGCAAAGCGCTGGGTGGGGACACGGGCTGGTGTAACGATTACGAATATTAGTGAGCGTATGGATAAGGTCAATATAGCTACTTAGCAGAGCCAATGCAATACACTGGGCCTCAACATTGTGTGTAGTCTTTTGCGTTTTGTGATCGTCTACAGCTTGGCCATACTGCGTATTTGCCTCCTCTCGACGTTCGCATGCTATGTTGTTACCAGCGGCAGCGCTGGACTCGTTTTTGGGGATCCGTGCGGTAGAGCCTTTGGTTTTGGTAATGTCCTTCAAAACTTTTCTCCCCAGCAACACACTTCCTCCCACACACCGAACCACCAACACCAAAAAATTCTGGTTCAATACTCTCAGCTCTTATTGTTCTTCCTCTTTAGACTCATCTCTATCTCTGCTTCTCCTCCTCGCTCTCACCTTCGCGACTCACTATAGACTGGGCTGTCCGCCGCTCCGAGCTGCAGCCTGCCTGGTCTGTACAACAGCCGCTGCAGAGCGGCCACGGTCAGTGTCCCTGGCCTCCATAAGATGCAACTGAGCGAGCTTCGGCTTTCTAGTTCTTTGTCCGAGGCTGCGTTGTAAACGCGTTGGTCTTGGTGGTGAGCTCTCTAGCTCCAGTGCGACCTCTCTTCTGCGGGCAATAACAGCAGCAACAAAAGTCCTGAATAGCTTCACGCAATCAGTCAGAAAGTAAGTCACACTACTCCACAGTCAGCTCAATTGCATCTCGTATTCAATGGCGTGATGCGGCGGTTCGGAGTGGCGTACCTTCACAAGTTCTTGGACTCATGGTGGCGTGCTGGGCGGCCGCAACACCTCGATTGCCTATACTTGCGATCCAAGACGTGGAAGCAAAGGAAGATGATTCTGACAGAGCTGACAGTTTCATTGTGCTGACTGCGCTCACAATGGCGGCCATGCTGATCGCGCACAGCTGACATGTAACAAAGACCACAGCGGGGACAAAGGCGACAGCACGTGGGGTGACGAACGACCTACATTGTGACCCGTACGTTCACAATCGACCTCATCGCCCTTGACGTTTACGCAGAGGTCGAGTCGCCCGTCGAAGTGGTACGCGATGCGGGGTGAAAGCTTTTTGTAAGGCAAGTTCCATGTGTCTGGCAAGACTGACACCTCTTTCTGCCTGGAGCTTGGTTATTTCTTGTACTAACTTCAACGTGGACAGATCATACCTTCTTGCTGGCTGGCCTTTGCCAGTCCTTCGTGCAACACGTTGCTGCCCTGCGATCTTCTCGACGACACCAAAACACACACGAGACTCTTGCACCTTGTAAGCTTTTCCCCTTCCACCACATATACACGGCTATGGCAATTGAGTACGATCCCTCATATCGTACTCATGACCCTCACCAGCCAAGAGTGAAGTCAAACCGCGGTTTGTGGGTCGCAAAAAATTCAAGTGTAATATATCTGTTCTTAAACCATAAACCTCCGATGGTTGGAGTATGAAGTTACCGCGTCGACGTCGGGAAGATCCATGTCCTAGTGGCCATCCACAATGAGGCACATGGTATCCCGGGCTCGTACAAGACCCTTCTTCTGACTTTTTCGCTTTCTTTCGACTTTCGACTTCGTGTTGACCAGTTTCGCAGGGAACCTTTCCGGTTGTATCAAGATCTGCAGCTGCGATCTCTCTTGTCTTTTCCCACATACGGTCCGCAAGAGTGTGAATACGGTCTCTGCCATGAGACTCGCCGACGAGAGCTGAGGTCAGTGCTTCAAGCGCGGCATGTGTTCGGACCCGACAAGTCATGGCGATAATCTTGCAGCTCCGCAAATCAGGCTGCCGAACATCACGGTGTTGACTGCTCGCGGGTTGCAGCACCGTCTCCAGGTTTGTGTTGACTTCGAAGGCGGGCTGATATTTCTTATTCTAGATCAGCCGGCTATTGCAACGACTCTCCGCATAGTGTGCCCTTCTCCTGATTGTCATGAATGGCGCAGGGTACTTAGGATACTACCCTCCGACCTTGGGATTCCATTGGATACTTGAACAGTGTTGATGCAATAACATGATTGCATCTGGCTTGATGGCTTTGAACGCGTTGCACTATCACCAAAAGTAAGTACCCTTATCCTTATGTTTGATCCCACCTATCGCGATGATGACGCTACATCCGTAGCAGCTGTTGTTGTACTGATCTCCATGAAGTCACCTTGCACCTGACGCACCTCTCACTTCTTTTTTACAGCACTGGTTTTCCGGAGTTGATGCTGACAAATTCACAGACACCGAGACAGTCCTCATGAATGAGTAATTGGGGTCGTCTGCGGTCATCTGCGGTCATCTCCTTGGACGTCAGTTTCTCGTTCTACGCATACTCAACTTCATGTACGCTTGGTTACAAACTGTCGGGTCGAGCTTCCACATAAGGCATCGGAATTCCTCAATATCTGTTCAGAGTATTGCAACCCCTTCCCTGCATCATCGTCAATTCATGGATCAGCTGACGACAACGTAGCAGTCCTCACGATTCGCTAGCTCCAGGAGCACGCTGTCTTGGATCTGTATGTATGGCCTACTTTCCCTTCCACTTGCCAATGATGATCCACGGTATTGTTTCTGACGTTTGATGACGTTGACTTAGCTTGTCTGAGGCCTTCAAATCTTCCTTTTTAGCATGCACGACTTGAAGAATCCAGTTAACGAGTTATCAGCTACTGTCTCTGCATCTCCGTGCTTGCCTTCACCATTTGAGACTGTATCTTCTTGATCTCAATGGATGTTGTATGCCAAGCAACCGAACAGGAAAAGCAATGTAGTCTCAGACCATACTGAAGGTAAGTCAGCCACCCTCTTTTGCTAATTGAACCCTGGATATGATGATACCTGTTCTTCTCTTCCTTCTTCCGAAAGAGCTGGCGGTGCTTTTGAAGATACATGACACTATTCTGAGTCCTCCTTTGCTTGCCCAAACGAGTAACAAGTTTTCGAGGGATATTGCTAACCGATCAAGCTAGGAAGCTACTCTCATAGAAAGCTCGTGTCTTCCAATTATCCTGGTGAGTCTTCCTTCTTGCTGTCTTCATTGCCTTGCATGGAAGGCAGAATTTCGAGTGAGTGAAGGACATTCAGCACCAACACTCATCCGATTGCTGACAATAGGGATGTAACTGATGCCATATGCGCATACAGGCGGAATACGAGTACATCTCTCATGTGTTCGTGGATGTTGTTCGCGACTCACACGCGACTCTCTTGACTGTTATTCGTCGAGAGCATCCGATCTGCAACAAGCGGTTCGGCCGGGATCCCATCGCAATGCGACATGTTATTCCATCTCTGCCATCTTTGCCATCTCCATAGTCGTTTGTTGGCGTTTTTGCAACTGGGGCTGCTTTCGTGGAGGAGTATACGCTCGTGTTCACGCGCGGCGATGGCGTTGAGAAGGAGGCGCCTGCTCAAATACGGTTAGCCATCCGAACTTTGTCAGATCTCTCCTCATCCTTCACGATCTCTCCTGAACACCTCCCCATCATGTCATCGGCGAGTGCTGCATCCCAACACGACACGTCTGTGAAGATGCAGAAGCTTCTACAAACGAGGTGGACGCATGCTCGCCTACTTCGTGTGTGACAGCTTACTTCTTCCGAGTTTGCTGACGATCTTGATGGCCACACTCCGAAGCAAGACCAGGCTTGTGTACACGATATGGTGTTGTAGGCTCTACCGCCATAACACACACCACCTGTGTATGTCGCTGTTGCAAGCTGGTTCTCACGGTATTGCTGAACACGCTCTCCGCTGCCAGGGCGAGTTATGCATCGCGCTCTTTCGTACCCCTGGCGAGCTGTCTCTTTCTCTCCAAGTATGCAGGATACCACCTGTTGTTCATCCTTCCGTTTCTCGTTATTGTTCCTATCGTTTGGCGATTCGGTCTCTGGATGCGGCCCAGGACGACCGAAGGTGAACACTTCATGCGGCGCTTGCCCTGAGCTTTGTCAATCAAGTCTCTTCTCGTCCTGACATTCTCTCTACGTGGCATGTATATTGGTAGGTTCGGCACGGTACGGTGTGACGCGGTAGACTTCGACAAACCCCGGGAGGTTATACAGCTTCATGACGGTCTGCTATCGCGCAAGAGGTATCGGCCCGCCTTGTGTACTCGTGTCCGCTTCGATCGCGTTATCTACTTGAATGTCGTCGCCGTGGGCGCACGGGGCTTCAAAAGTCTGGGAGGTTCGATTAAAAGAGGTGGGGAAGCCGTATGCTGCCAGTATTCCTAGACATAGGGGCTTCGAACGACTGATACGTACATCGCGCGCTGGAACCTCTTCAGTATGTGCCAAATGTTGTTATCCCCACCGGGCTCGCAGGATACTCTACCCCGCAGCATCATGCTGGATGGTCGCGCGCCGGTCCGCATCTGCTTTGTGCAGAGTTTG
The DNA here is from genome assembly GCF_010015815.1 of Dothidotthia symphoricarpi CBS 119687. Classification (NCBI taxonomy): domain Eukaryota; kingdom Fungi; phylum Ascomycota; class Dothideomycetes; order Pleosporales; family Dothidotthiaceae; genus Dothidotthia; species Dothidotthia symphoricarpi. Next base: position 509,883 of record NW_022985032.1, read on the forward strand.
CCGATGGCAGCAAACATACCTGATCTCTTTGTGCCTCATTGAATCAGGTCGTAGCTCCAGATTACCGCCAGCTTCCCCGCTGTGTGACTTGAATGAAGCCTCGTGGGCTGTCCGAGCCTGCACGATTCTGTCTCCATCTTCAGTGCTGATGACGCTGTGCGGATACCGAGGAGGTGACAAACCTTGTCGGACTACAGATTGAAGAATCCATGCGACGTTCAGTATGGATGGTGTGTAGTAATAGGTTGTGCCGATGAGGAGGAAGCTAACGAGTCTTTAAGGTAAGCCATCAGACACATAACCTACTCACATGGCTCAGGTACTGCTACGTACGTCCCGGCTGCTGGCTACCGACAGTCCACGATCTCCATCGCCTCCACGCTTGAGACCATATCGCCGCTTGAAGCGCCTGCGCGGCTGACCGCGTCGCTGCTATGAGTGCGACCTGCTCATCCTCATGGGGACTAAGCATATCGTTGGCGTGGTAGATGAGTATCCCTGGAAGCCTTCACATGCCCCTCACTTGTAGCTCATATGGATCATAGCTACTTGGTGTGCTCCTGGGAAGAGTTGTCTTGGCGAGTGTTTGGTGTTGAGGGGAGGGCTCAGATAGCCCGGTGTCTCGCGGAGTCACTGCAATGAAGAACCACAAGCAGTGCAAGGTCACACCAAGTCAGGAAAGTCTCTAGAGACTACAGAGCTACCTACGAATATATCCCATCACTCTACTATCTATCTCTTGGTGTTGCAGCTGCTCATCGTAGCCTGTAACGTACTGCCGGCCCTAGTCTGCTTCCATTGCTTTCTGTCGTCACCGCACACAGGGTCTGTGCCTAAATCAATATAAAAGCTCTCCTCGCGTCACTCCCCTCCATCTCCCCAACAATCTCTTCTCACTTACAATTCTACCCACCACATCAACAACAACTGCCCATGGTCATCCACCATGCTCTCGTAGCTGATCTACCTTGTCTCTCTGGTTTGCGGCGAGCTTGAGATATCGCTTGAGTCTCCGCCGCTGCCACCAGCACACTTCCTTCAGGCTTGTCCTGCGCACTGAGTGACATACAGCTGCTAACTCATGCGATTGCTCTGTCTGGCAATGCTACTCCTCCCAGCTCAACTGTAAGTACACCCCGCTATTGACTGTCACTGACACGACGATGGTGTCGAGTCTCTACCCTACTGATAACACCCCGTCAGTGACACTTGTCTGACTTCACAAGAGTTTGCACTTCTCTTGAGTCACACATTCACATCCATGGCAGAAGAAGCTACGGTGCGGTTCCTCATACCGTCACTTTTCTTCGTCTCTCGAGACCTGCCCAGATCAAGATCGCAACCACAGCCACAACCCACGAAGCAATAAGGCCGTCACTACATCACACATTTGCTATACGGGTCTGTCGGTTGCATGGTTGCAGCGAGTGTGGTTTGAACATGTTCCCGAGATTGTCAACGTCTCTCTTCTAAGACATCTCTATGGGTTCATGGTAACCATATTCGTACATTCATCTTTAGGTTGATGCCTTCTAGTACAAGTTGTCTTTCTCCTCTCAGCTTCAGCTAACGTGCTCAGCCCGGTGTGGGTAGCTACACGCTGAGGGGTCGGTCTATCAGACTGTTGCTGGAATGGCGTTGCGTTTGGATGTGTCTGGGATCGAAATAGGGTTTGGTTGTGTTTTTCGAATAAGAATCAATTCCTGTTTATCAATATCATATGTGCACCTTCTCATCTTCGTTGATCGTGACATGAATACGTACCATACTTGCTTCTGCATGACTGAACTAACCATTTCGCATCTTTCTCGCGTACGAGCCCTTGGCCTTTTGTGTATCCTTCTTCTCCACCACAATCCATATCCTACCACTTCGCAGCCCGGCCTCCAAAAGCTCAATCAATCAAACTACGCCCCATTTGCAACTGATTCGGCGCCTCAGCCAACTCTAACTTTCATTGTAGATACACGTGAGAGAGAAGGAGTGTTTGCCGACCCGACAACCTTCCTTCCACCACCTTCTGTCCACCGTCTCCCATCCACCACGTTCTATTGTTCGACTCATAGTCTGTACTTTCCTTTCTTGTCTACTACTCTCGTCCACTAGAAACACACGTTGTCTACACGCCGTCCGAGGCACTCAGCAGGTTTCAAATTCGCGCGAACCATATATAGGTCCGACATTTCCAATCCGCCAAGCCTCACGGCGACGAAGTGACAGCAACTTGGTTGTCTGTGTCCCTTTCACATGAGCCCATACTTTCGCAAAGCAAAGCAAAGCAAGTTCTTGCACTGTCGCCATCGTAGAAACAGGGCGCTTGTTTTCGCTCTTTCTATCAGCGCGTAGTCTGCCTTGCCGTATGTTCTCAATATCAGTACGTGTGCAGTGAGTATTGCCCTAACTTTAGTTTACGCGTCGACGTCATCGTTTACCAACTGCACACCAGCTTTTGGACAGTAAGGCTGACTTGATAAACAGACAGTTGAGATCACTTCTTTGCCCGAAAAGCGAAAGCCCGACTCGGGAGCGTTACAAGACTCTGGTTCTGTTCCTCAACGCCAGTAACACCCTCTTCCACACGTATGCATTCAACAACTTCAGATGCACCCAAAGAACACGATATTGGACGGGGTCTAGGAGAAAAGAGCCGAGCAGAATCTTCCAATCAGCGGAAGACAACATGATTCACGAAGATAACAAAAGGCTAGATTCGGTTGGGAAACTGTGGAAAATTGAGTACAAGCTATATTGCTATATGCAGAAGATCTCTAAGAGTCGGATGCCAGACAAAGTATAATCTCTTTGATCGACAACATCCAACTCGGTGCGTCAACGCCCGTCGGTTCACTGGCATATCAACGAGAGGACTCTAGAAACGGCGAATAGATACTCCTTCTCGTAACCCTCCACTACCATCAATGGGGATAGGCACTCATTGGCCACGGTGGATGCATCTGCAGAATCACAAAGCTGATAATTTTGAGCCTTGGAGAAATATGTCAAGGGCAGGCTGAGAGGAGGCAAACACACATAAACTCTCAAAATAACAAGGTACAGCAAGTGTTGTACCCCGAGAAAAGACATAGCACAAACGGACGTGCTAACGAGTGTAGACATTTTCAGAAGGTAGGGAACCGCTCGGATTTGTCCCAAATTATCAACGTCTCATTGGGCAAAACGACTTTGACACTTTTCGAAGCTGTACTCGTAACCGATATGCAAAGCACGTTGCGATGTTGCCTATGCTTGTCCTTTCGACGGGTCTGACGACTAACGAGGTACCCAGTGAAGGTTCTCGCAGCTCGACCACACCACCACAACCTCAACATCCGCACCCTCCATCCCATCGTAACACGAGCAACATCAAACGTCCAATCCAATCTACGCAACCCCTGACCAACAAAGACCCGCCGCACGCGCCTCGGTGCACACAGTGATTCACAGCATCCACTAGCGCCACTCACGTGCCAGGTGCTGCCTTGCCCTCCGCGTCCACGACAGCTGCACCACAACGCCCCAGCGACGGCTTTATGAGTTCTACAGTTGCGCTTTGCTTCGCCTTCGGGCTTTTGGTCAATTTGAAACGATACAGAGAAGATTAGCATGGCCCCTGCACTAAGGATGACACGCTCAATCAAAGAGAAGCTACCATTTTTTTGCCTTTTCTCTGGGCCTTTTGCGCGCCTGGGCGACGAGTTCGAAACCGCGTGTCGGCGGCGGCGGGCTCTTTTTGCGGCTTTTTGCCGTATTTTTGCATGGGGAGGTCACTGCGGACGTGTTTTTGATGGACCTGTGGTGATGGATGCTCTTCTATCAACAAGATGTTATTCCATGATTTGGATACTACACTGTCTCTCAGACTTACATTGCTTGCTTGGGTTTCTCTTTTGTTGTCGACTGTCTGATGGATTTGCCAGTGTGCAATGGCAATTTTACGCGTGGCCTGCGCAGGGACATAGTGAAAACCAACTCGTTGATATCTTTTCTTCCGCGTCCAGCACAAACGCAAACACCCATCGTTGGTTGGCCATCCTTGGGCATGAGATGTTTTAGATGCCAAAGTCAAGAAGAAACGTTTTAACAACTATATGTAACAAAACAAACTTTTCTTAGATTTCCCACGATAGTATCAGGAAACACGCTCCCGTATGGTGGCGCATAACACGTCGGCACAAAAGATCGATCCTATTTTCCAGCATTTTGTATATTCGTAGTTGGAGATAGCCTGCGCTTTCAATTCCATGGAGCGATGTAGGAATAGCCTAGCTTGGGTGCGCTGATGCTCTTCACCTTTTCATCGACACAACCCCTTCTGCAAGTCACAACTTGGACTAAGCGCAACACCAGTTGTTTTGTAACAAAAATGAATAGATTAGTTAGATAGTGAGTCCATGTACTGTAATGTAATATATCTCTGTGACGCGGAGTTCCTTCAACTGGCCGAGCCGGCATTTTTTCGCGCTATCTGCCTTCGTACTCGGATCTGGGAGGTGCGCGGATTGAGGTATGAGCGGCCGTTTCAATCGAATGTGTAGAGTATAACTGATATGGCGGAAGCAATGTAAGTGGTCTTGCGCAGAGCAGACCGAAGGAAGGATTTCCTGGCGTCCTTTTCTTTTTGGATACATCACCATGCTGATTTGACTTTGTTTGCAAGTACTCCCCGGGTTATGGCGATATCGCGGTGTATCAATACCAGACCGCAACCTGAGATCGCAACAACATAGAAGATGGAGAAACACAGCAAAATGCTGATCTACACCTGCATGAGAGGGTACCAGGTGTATAGAGCAGTATGCAAGAAAATATTGCTGCCATCGTTGCGAGAATCCTCTGTAACGCCGAGCCATGCTGTGTGTATGGTACAGTGTGCGCATATATGCACGAGTCCCTCCGCTCTCCACCCTCCACGCTGATGTCGCAGCATCAAGTGCTCGTATCCCTGCCTTCTTGCCTTTCGAGTGAAGTTCATTTCTTAACCCTAAGCCCGACCCATAGCCCCTCAACCCTTCTTTCCTCGCTTCGCTTCGAGGAACAAGACTTGTTTCCGCACTGCCATCTCGTCAGCCCTGTCACATGCCTTGCACTGCCTCTTTCCAACTCCATGGTTGTTCTTTCCCGAATTCACCAGGTTGACTGAGTAGCGAGCGGGTACGTGTGGCTCCAACAACTATCGCGGGGATCGTACCAATGGGATCGTATTTCAGCATGCTCAGCGGTTGATGCGCGCGCGGTCTCGACAATGTGCGGTAGTACCCCGTCATCGCCATCGAGATGAGGCGCACCATGATGGTGCGGGACTTTGCTATTCACGACCTTGTCAGTTCATTCTCCTGTGGAAGGCGCTGCTAGACTGGGCTGCCGGGAGCATTTTGGAGGGAGAAGCGCGAGCTTGGAGACTAGGCAGCGTACCTTTCTTCGCCATTGCGACACGGGTTTGGGTGTGTTGCTGGCGATGACGGTCGCGGGACAAATGTGAGGTTTCGCGGATGGATGCGAGGTCTTGGCGGCAGATCTGCGGCTCAATGAATGCCCAATCAGAGGACTGTGAGGAGGCGGGCTTCCGCAACACCAATTCTTTACGAGAGTGATGCATTCTATTTGTATGAGATATCTCACCCAGACAGGATCGAATAGATGGAAGAGAATTTCCGACCTTGGAGGGACTCAATGGTTTTATCATTTATCGAGTTGTGACTTCGAGCGTGAACTACAGTCTTCTTTTGCGCCTTCTTCTACATTCGATATCAGCTCAATCACTACCCATCTCTCGCTTTAGATATGTTGTTCATCTTATGATGAGCTGTGTCAATTTTCTAGCAGGCGCATAACATGTCTTCCTTTCTTCATTCAATCAACGCTCGACTCTATTCTTCTGTAACTTGACTGTTTTTCGCTGAAATTGTTTCCTCGTCAATGCATTCTTCTCTGCATCAGCGCTTACAGGATTGACTCTTACGTCTTTGGACTGTCGCTGGAGCAATCGCACCTCGTCTTGCTTTATTTGCGTTCAAGTTTCAGTTTCGGCCCCCAAATATCTGACCTACCTATATACGGCCTCTCCATCGTTTTGATACGTGCTAGACACGCTCTAGAGCAGGTGAGAAAGGTCTGGACTACGTTACCAAGATAGAAACATTGATCAATATGCGCCTGTGAGAATACTTTTCCAAGTAATAGAGTTGAGCCGCCAGAACTACACGCGATAAATATAGGCATCTCAGCGCGTTGCGAGACGCGTAGCGATACAATTAAGCGCTGCATCCACTACCTCGGAAGTTGCTTTGGCATTTCTGATGTGAGTCCAGACTTCCGCGCTGGTGTCTTGATGAGAAACCCGCGCCTCCAACACCTAATTGCACCGTTGGTGCTGATTGGCTTGCAAATTGGGACATTGTTTCGTATTCGGAGCATCGCTTCCTCGGCCGCTATGGCAGTTGGCCATCGTGATGCCTGTCAACACCATGGCGGAACCGTTCGCATAGCCTTCCTTGTACCTGCACTGCCTTATGGCGCAACACCATCAAACACAACCACGCCACGAACACCTTTCATCTCCTCAACGACCAATCCTGAGAGCTTTTTCTGCCAGCCCCCAAAGCAGCACTGCCCTGCGCTTCGTTGCAGCGTCCCCCTGGATTACTGTGGAGGTTGGGTTCGTGATGGACCGTGTTAGAGCGACACGTTGGCACTGGAATCAATTCTTTTGCGGGGAAACCAATTGAAGATCGATGAGTTGGCAATCCGGTGGTGAAAGGCCAACGAAGATCAATGCGCATGTTTCGAAACACAGACAGATGCCAAAGTGCTAAGAATTGGATTGACCGGTGAGGCTGCAATGCATGCAAGCTGCATGCACGAAGATGCGCCGGTGTCAAAACGAGTCGGTGAAGCTCCATTCTCGCCTGCACGCTTGCACCAAAGTGGGGTTTCAACGGCGAATTGCGAGGATGTTCCTCACATGATCGAGGCCAATACAGTGCTGGCGCAATTGTTGGCGATGAATGCCCACTTCTTCCGCTGTCAAAATGTCGCGAAATGACTTTTGTGGTGAGGCGTTGTGGGGCATTGGGCGCTGGATTATCGTGTACGGCAAGGAAAGGCCGGAGAAAGGCGTGATCTGGGGCCGCTCAACGTTGCGCACGCTCTCGCTTTGCCAGCATCCACGTCGCAATGCTCAAAGAAGGGTTATCGCAATATTGTCGCCACGTCCGAGTTGAGTTGCGCGCCGCAAAATGATTGCCTTTTCCTATCCAATACTCTGAAAATCGCGGATCTGCGAACAGACCAGGCGATAGACGATTTTTTTTGGGCGATCTTGGGCATCGTGAGGCTACGAATGCGGTCCCCGACTCAGGAAGGTTTCTGCCAGCCATGGTATCCTGGACTGTCAAGTTGACGTGTTCAGAGATCGGACGTGAACATGACGGTCGATCATCTTAGTGGTATGAGGCTCGATGTGGTGAGAGGAGCTGACGGCAATTCGATGCGGGGAGAATGAGAAAAGGTGGCCACGCCATGGGGCGGGCTCCTTCCAGTGTCGTGTCGTGGGGTGAGATGAGTTTTACCCCACATTCAACACCTGCATCTGTACCTGCGACGTGCGGCTCAGAACCAGCTGCATCTGCATCTGCACCTACATGTAGGAACAATCGTAAAAGTAAATTCTACGATTGATTCAATTCTCCACTGTCTACAAGCAAAACAAGTCAACCCCGCAAGAAGTTCAAACTCGCAAGTTTGGAGTTGCTCTAGGTCCTGCTGATCGACGTTATCTTGCCCCGCAGTCACACATCTCCTCTGGAGTAGTGACCGGTTACTGAAAACGGTCACCGAGTAACAGTTGGATGAAGAAAACGTACACTCGAGCTAGCCAATTACGGCGTCAACTCTGCTCTACAACTCGCATCATTCGACTGATGGAAACGTAATACCAAGACATAGCGTGAAGGAGGTATTGTCCGGACGGCGTCTCATCCCGACGCGTGCTGGGGAGCTATCGGTTACTCCAGACAACAAGCTGGCTCGCTAGATGCTCTACTGTACCTACCTATTAGACATCAAGCGCGTGAACGACAGTGTTTGTGATAAGGACTTCCCCAGTGCAGTAAACACATGGCGCTAGCTCCTGCAGTATCTCCTACCTTGTAGTTATTATCGTCATGCCTTGTATGGACAGTTCTCGCGAAGACTGATGCCCGGTTTTTTGACTAGCCAAGGAAGCAGCAGCACCGATGATGCAAGTCTAAGATAAGGGTCTTACCTTGTCCTCGTATTCGGCAATCTATTTTCCTGGCACATGAGCCTTATGGTCGCGAGAACAACGTCGCGCATGAGTGGTGGGTGTCGCACGCCACAAATCAGAAATGCATTAGAGGTTGTGTGTGTGTGAGTGTTTCACATCTAGGTCGAGGCAGGCCGCCTATCGCTGGTTCTGCGTGCAAAACTGGAGCTGCTGCAGTAATTTGTGGCGTGAGGAAATGCATGTCTTGAAATTACGTGTGCATGCTGTTGAGGGTGTGTGCAAAGAGTGGACCTATGTTATTTTGGTGTGTTCTAAGAATGCAGTGGCAACGGAGGGTCACGGATGAGACGGTTCATGATGGCACGTAATGTAGAGCTTAATGTTTTCATATTCGACGAGACATCCTAGCTAGTTCCCTCACTCGACGTCATACCATTAAAGTCCCTAGGACTCTCATTGTCCGCCCTCAACACCACGTAGGTGGAGGCACCCCCTGCGACTATCCCTGACTCCATGTTCAAGGATCATACATGTGTCTCTTCTGACCTAGACTCCGTGCGACAAAGCAAGATTGTTCCAGAAGGATAACAAACAAAGACAATGGTGCAGCTGTTCATGATGTGCGGCGAAGGCGACCGGCCGATGTGGAGCTTTTTCAGCATCCACAGACGGGGGCAATGCGTAACGGCTAGACGTGCGTAGTCGATGGCGTAACAACGTCTCGTTGAAAGTTTTGTAGAGGCAAATCCAAAGTGCGCAATGGTGTGTTCATTCATCGGTAGTAGCCGGCAAGACGGTGTTCGCGCAGGTCATGTTGAGTGGGCTCCCTGACCTCCACACTGTAACGCTTTGCGTTGCGTCGTTGCTTAGCCAAGTCCTCCTCATAGAGCGAGCCCCGCTTTGCGTTCATAGAGTTGGTGATCTCTGCGAGTGCCCTGGGCTTGGGCTGAGTCTTTGGCTTCTCTGGCCAATCGACGATCTCGCCTGATCGTGGTCGTGATGATGTCTTGGTTCTTGGCTCTTGCTCGACCTTGACGGATCGCGATCGCGAGGGGAGAGTTGGGGCACGAGGGGCGACGTAGTAGCTGCGGTCCATAGAGACAAATGGCTTGCGTGTTCGGTGGCGTAGGCTGCGTTCGATAGCCTTCAACAGTCCACTGACTTCGACGTAGCCGGCTGGAACCTCTACTCGGATGAGCTTGCTGCCTTCCTCGATGGTGGAGTATGTTGCTCCGTCAGACTTGTTGTAGATGTACTTGGCGACCTCTTGAGCAAGTCGGTGACCGGCGTCGCACAGCTGCTCACGGTTGCGGTGAACCTCGTACGGGTCGTGGCAGTAGACGCACTTGCTAGCGTGCATCTCGAAGTCGTGGGCTGCCCAGGACTCGGTTGTGTTGACTGGACGTGAGATGGAGGCCACGGGATCCTTGGGGAAGAACACTCCCCCCTTCTTGGGGCTGGAGGGCTTCGACTGGATGACGGTCGGCATGTAGTTTGCGCGGAAGGAAGGCATCTTGGTGGTGGTGGAGTTCTTCAGGATTGACCTTGGTGCCGTGGTGACGTTATTGGCAGGTAGATATGGAATCGTAGTAAATCGAGTCACCCCTACCTAGGAGTGACTTGTGACTGAATGTGGTAGTGCCGGTGAGTGTTGTATGTGATATCGAGTGCGGATTCGAATTGCTTTAGGCGCTTGGGTGTGGATGGTTGAGATACAAAAGTTCTGGAGGGAACCGGATGAGAGCGATATATATGTCTTGGAGCTTGAGAGGCCGCAGCCTGCATAGCTGCATGGATGCCTGCCCGGACATGCTAGCAGGGGTCTGCGCCTTACAATGGGGCTAAGATATAGCGAGGGCGGTCAAACCCCACCCACCATGACGACAGCTAGAAACGCGTTTGACATGCCTGTAAGTCTGGGAGCCGTTGGCGCTGTCACCAAAGGGCGCTATTCTGAGTAACGGAGCCCCGTCCAGCCTGACTTCTGGAACAAAGAGGACGCGACAGTTCGAGGAGTGTGCCAGCAGCCGCCATCGCTCGACTCCTGAGCGCGTGCTGCACGCATGTTCGACCGGGATGGGCTTATCCAACAAGGCAGGTCATTTTCCAGGACCGTAGAAATATGATTCGGTCGCTTCGCCCCGGATGGCGTCGTGTTTGCAGGTCTTGGATGGTGTTGAGGGTGTGAGCGTGATCGTTGCCTGGAGTTGCAAGGCATCAGCCACGCCCAATGTGACTAGACTGTTTCTCTCCCCCACCTCCAGTCTCTCATCTCACCGCTGACACAAATTTGCACATAGCCACACCTTCTGCACTCTCCCTGCAACCATGATCATCGCGCAGTGGCTGTTAATTGTTGAGTGACACCTGCTTCCAACATGTCCCACTGAATGAGGTCGCGCTTCTCGACATGACCCTCCAGCTGATCTCGTTCTTCACTCAGGACGGTGCCCCACCTAGGTACTGCGCCCTTTGCATCAGCACGCGCTGAGTTCTGGCGAGTTTGAGCGCCTTTCAAAGACTCATCGACACCCTGTTGATCGAGTTCGGCGGGCCGTAGTGGCCCGCATACGCCAGCCCGCTATCGCTTGGTGCGTCTAGGATAGCCAACCTTCTCTTGTCTGACCGGAAAATGAGGCCTTGTCATTCGTCGACTAGACGATGGCTCCAAACATCTTGGTCATTGGCACAATCGTTCGCAATCCCGCCAAGCTGACGATGGCCGTCCAAATCCTGTTATCTCCCATAAACTGCAATGCATACTTTACGAGAACCCGGCCAGGCTCACCTGAAACGATCACATTGTCGTCTGTTCCTGCTGCGGAACGCCAGTTTCGATACTGATGAGTCAAAGCAGCGCAGTACATGGTATGCCTCTTAGTGCAAAGGTATGACTCCAGCCTTAACAAAGCCATCGACCCGCCCCGCATACCCGTACAAGAGCTTCACCTGCTCTTCGTCCAAACCTCGCCACTCCAAGAGCAGGTGACCCATCATCCATCTCGGTCTATGAATTCACCCTACCTAGCGTGGTTCGGCAGGTACAAGCCACGACCTGGTAACTGCGAACAAGCCGATCAGCCGTAGCGTAGCTCCAGGATATCATGCGGCTAGCCAGACCATAGACGGTCCTGGCGTTGATTGGTCTTTTCCGAGATTTATAGTTCGTCATTGTAACTTCCTCCAAGCCTTGGACGCCTCTGATGTTCAAGTACTTGCTTCTGTTTCTGCACACGTAGAAGATAAGGAGAGGACGCAAAATCTACTGACCAGCTCCAGAAGGTTCTGTTTCTTACACGTCGTACGAAACCATTTCAATTGTTGAAGTGCATTTATATGCTCTACACAGTGCAGATTTTACGAGTCAATGAGTCACTCTTTGCACGTTCAATATCAACTATGCCCGTCAAGTTGCCATTGGCCAGGTATTTTCGGAGCCGTTTCCCGATGACGTTCTTTCTTGGTCAACATAATCAGCAACACGGAACCCTATTTCTCAGATATACGGATACAAATTTGCCGTTTTCCGAACTCTGTCTCTAAATCCCAGACGTTGGAAGTATCAATAGGTGCACCAGTGTCTTGAAGCTCGCCATCGCTACAGCAGTATAGAATGCCTGTATCTTTTCCTGATACAGTGTCTGGCCTGAAAACGTGTCAACGTGAATTTACGGCGGAAAGATGGCCCATATAGGCTCCTACAACATGGTATATATTTACCCAGAACGATCTTTTCTGCCCCCCTGAAGTACGTTTTCTTACTTGTCTCACTTTCTTTGACCAAATTTCTGGGAAACAGGACTGACGCATTTGATGCATAATTCGCAGAGTCGATCATTTTACAAACCATATGGCGCGATTGTTTTCATAGTGTTCAGAATACATGTCGCTCATGCAAGATTATGGTTTGCCAAGTTCATTTTCCCCTCTACTGGTCACTTCGTTGGGGATTATGGATTGTGGACGACACCAGAGAACCACAAAAGCCCCAGAAGATGAAACAGCCGGCCTGTCGTGTTCATCGGTGAGCTGAGAATTTCGTGGGCGCGAGATCGTCCTCGTCGCGTACCTCGAGGTCGTGAAGCTCACGTAATCAGCTGGGAGAATGGATGGTACCAGTGACCGCTTCTTCTCTCATCACATAGAGAATCGGGAATGAGATACCCGGAATGTTTGTAAATCTTGACTTTGTTTTGTGAATTCGGGCCGGGCTCTACCAAACTACTCCGCAGCATTCCGCAGCCAACGCCCAGGAACAGACCTCTGTACGCGACCATGGAACCGAATCTAACGACGGTGTAGACAGCGCTTTGTTGGCGTCACGTTTCTTTACACGTAGGCATTGCGTATGAGACTAGTAGCCGTAAATGCGCAATTTGGCCGACTCAGAAAGATACACGCATCTGTAAATTTGCACAAGTGATGCTGACCAGTAGATGCGTGTGGTCATTGCGTCGAGACAAAGGAGAAGTCGGTCGGCGTCATGCGTTGGCCTTCCTCATTCGTTCTCGCTCGTTGCGTTGAGCTCCTGTCGTCTCTAACATTACAGCTCCTTCAAGATCTACGATCCTCTCGATGCCTTTCATCTCGTCGGCCAAGACACCTCCTTCCACCGATGCGTTGATACACCTGACATCGCGTTCTATGCACAGGTCAGCCCCTAACTGGATGCATGGCTAGCTCGGAACCGTGCCCCTGCAGCTGTACGAACCACACACCGCTCCCTCACCGAAACTTACATGCGACCAACGGAACACATTCTTTCATAAATTCTCGATTTCCTTCCAATTCTTGTAGTTTCATATAGCACCTGCACTCCTTTTCAAGTTCTACCTTCATTTTATATCAATAGCGAAATGCCACCCCGAAGCGTGTGTTTGAATGTGTTCACGACGAGTCTTGGCGATGCGAACGCGGCGGTGAGAGATGATGGAACGTCCGCGTTCAATAATGGAGGTTTTGGTAGCTCAGGCCTAGAGAGGAGAGATAGTGCGCAGAGTGGTGGGTGATTTCCAAGTTTCGCGACATGTTCAAATTATTTTGAGACTGTCGTCGCGTTGATGATGCATGCTAATATGGATTCCAGACAACACTCAAAGATCCCCATCCAGCTCCGCCTCACCGCCACCAACGTCAACGTCAACATCATCATTTCCTGCCGTTCACAGGCCCGAACTCTTCTCATCGCTCAGACATACGGCTAGCACTGAGAGTTTTAGTTTTTCTCTCGCTTCTAAACGTACGTTATGCACCTTTCCTGCAGGAACCCTTAGCGCTATGCACCTTGCGCAAATCCTCCGCAACCCCTTACACCCCTTGCCCTTGCATCCGCCTTGTACCTGTGTGATATGTTTACTACATGTTGCATGGTTCGTTCTTCATACTGACTTACCATAGCATGCTCCACATGCTCAGGTGGGCCCGCGAAACTTCGCTGCTCTCGCTGCAAGGCTGCATTTTACTGCGACAAGGCGTGCCAGAAGTCGGCGTGGAAAGCTCATCGAACGGTGTGCGAACCTGCTTCTCAGTCTCAGGGTTACTCTGCTCCGGCAACGCCCAACTTTTCTACCCCGACCAGCCCCGTCAGCGAGTCTTGAAGAGTAAGGGATAGACTGGGCCGAATATGCAGAGTCGCATCAGATCGGAACGTAATGCTTGTATATTTTTGCGATGCAGGATGAGAGAGAAGGAGAGGAATGAAACAAAAGCAAGGCTTTAACGACTTTTAACGACTAAATGGGCATTTCAGGTGTTGGCGTTCATGGGACTCGAGCCTTTTTCTAGAACGACGAAGCATTCAATTGCTAAGATAGATCAATTCATTTTTATCGCACTCACAATATCAACTCACAGCTTGGTTGTATGGTGATCTGCACGAATGTGTCCAAGATAGTGGTTTTGTCGTCGCAGTGTATGTATGATATACCGTTTCTACAGACGGAAACACTGACAGCTTCTGGAACAAGTCTGGAAACAAATAGTTACCGAGAAAGCCTTGTCGTACATCAAACCAAACACTTGTCTAGCCCCAACTGGCTAGAATTACTCTTACTACTGCAGCCCTGTTCGTAACGGCATTAAACCCTGTTACGTTAAAAAGATACTGCGCCACTTGTAACTGCATTGGAAACGTCGATGTGGAGCCACCGAATTAGCTGGGCCTGTACACCAATCAGCTGCGGTATAGGGGGATGGAGAGGTACCACATGTTGTAAAGGCTGGGAAGGTTGGTGGACGGAATGTGTTGGTATGTGGTGAAGAGTTGGGATTAGGTGCAAGAAATGGAGCAGGAAGTTTGAAAGGGCTCATTCAATAGCGCTTTAGAAGAGACAGGAATGAGGAAGGAATATATTGCAGAGTAAAAAGCCTAAAATCCGGGATATCAATCGAACGAACGCTCCAGAAGATTATGTGTCTATACGATTGAACCGTCTTTGGCCATCCCATCTACCTCGATACTGCTCCTCAGCCCACCCTCGGCATCAAGCAGCGGAGTATACCCATTCTCCTGCCCCGTCCCCAACTTAATACTGCCAAACGAGAGCGATCTATTCTGGCACTGCGGGCAGGACGCCGGATAAGTCATCCCCAAGAGCATCGCATCCCTGAGCTGCATGCCAACAAAGTACAAATGGATAAGACTACACAAATCAGCAGAGCACACCAGACCCATACACACATGGAAAAACTCACAAATTGCAGATCAAAAAGTTCGTCCCGTACGTCCCTAGCATAAGCTCCGTCTTCTTATTGCAGCGTCCTCTTCCCATCAGCACCCAATCCAATATCAAGCATACGAGCAGCCATGCTCCGAGAATCAAGTCGGCTACTAGGTGGATCGGCGTTCCTGTTAGCCCGCTGGCCTGGCATCCGCACTTCCGTTCGTTGGCGAGGAGCAGGGCGGAGAAGGCGGAGGAGAAGAAGAGAGGTAGGATGCCGATGGCCGGATTTGCAGTATGGCAAGCGACGCCTTGGATGAATAAGAAGAGGAATCCTAGGGGGAATGTTGCGAGGGAGATGGCGCGCAGGGCGTGGAAAGTTGATTTGCGGAAGATGGTGAGATTGAGCATGGGGCCGGCCATGATGGTTTACTCTACAAAAAGGCGGTGCGTGTTGGATCGCGAATGGAACCTTAATACCGAGTTTGGGGATGGTGAACAGATAGTTGCGAGTGCGATGTAACGATGAGAAGTGTGACATTGCTAGGGATATTTATCCGTCGCTAGGCAGCAACATACCTCTCAGGCCACCAAATCAGCCTTACTGCAGGCTAACTCCACGTCTCCCCACCCCGGTTGATACTGCCATTCGTATAGTGCACTTTCGTCGTTTTTGGTTTTCTTTGGAGGCTACTTGTGGGGCTCATTAGAGATCTGCGGGTGGCCTTGAGGCGGTGCATGCGCAGCACTGCAGTCAGGACCAACAAACAAGGTTGAACTTCGAAAAAAGCATGACCTGAGCAAGAGTTCGAGCAACCTGATCCCCGGTTGAAAGAAAATACTCTAGTAAACAATCTACAGTCCGCGTGTTCTTTTCCGGGATAATCCAAGGTAGGTTCAACGAAATTATCAACAAGCCATGTTCCATCAGTGTTTCGAAAGTGGATGAAGAAAATGACAACGGAAAAGCCAGAAAAAAGAGATTCGCCCATTTTCGAAGTACTAACTAACGTCCTCGCTTCCACCGTTACTATCAAGTCTTTAGACTTCCTTCCACCCACAAACCATCAATTATAATCGCCGCATCGAAATCCGAAGCAAAAGACCAAACTCAGCATAAACCTGCGCCTTCGTCGACAGAATCAGCTGTTAGAATAGTGAATCAGGAAACTGTAAAAACGACGACTCGTCTGACCCCACTCGCGGCTGCATTGAGACAGATCGAGCACAGCCACAAGGAGAAAAACGTGAATGATGGAAATGAGCATGTAGGTAAAGGGTGTGTTGCGAGTAGAAATAGGATGACTTGCTGTATCCATTCGCCACGAAAGTAGAAATAAGTCGAGCTGGGTAAGGAACGTGTTGGCCGTTTTTGAAGGAATGGCATGTAGCTTATTTCGAGTTTCGGTTGATGGATATAAGATATTGTTCGTTTGGGGATTGTGGATTGTTCCAAGGTATGACAAAGTCTCTACGACGTATTGCTTTTGGTACGTTCGGATTTCGGCGCGCTTGTACTAGACATGCATGGGACAGCCCAGCCATGGAACGTAAAACTCTCTTTGTGTGTGTAGGGACGGTAACGATTTCAAAATCGACGAGAACGCACAGAGCAAACCCCCAAAAACACACATTTCATCTTTCCCAACCGCTTCTTTAAAACCCTCACACATTCCCTCTCTCCCCCCCGTAAAACCTCATACCCTCAAACCCCTACTCCTCCCCCACCCACCCATCCCCAACCCCCCTCATCCACTGTACCCCCACAACCCTCAACCCATGCCTCCCCACAAACTCCCCAACCTTAAAACTCCTCCGATCCACAAACTCCTCGCCCCCCACATCACTCTTCTCCAACTTAAACCCCTCCGGCTCCTCAAAAAGTAGGAACAAGTACCGATGCGGCCCAGACTCATCCTTCGGCCCCGGCGCCAGATACTGCGTCAACGTAGTCCCGCTCTGCGTCGCGTCAGCGTGCGTCCCGGGCACGATGTGCGACACGACCCAATGGCGCCAGTATGCGAACTTTGGGTCCGCGGGTGTGGGCGCATCGGGGTCGATGAGCATAAATGTGTAGGCTTGAGAAGGGGCTGGGGGTGTGGAGAGGGAGATGGAGAGGGTGGGTTGTTGTTTGACTTCGCTGACGCGGACTAATGTGCCGTTTTCGATATTTTTCGAAGGGAATGCTATGCTGAGGGTTGCTGAGGGGGAGAAGTCTGCTGGGAAGACGGGGGAGGGGAGTAGGTCCGCCGTTTTCAGCGAGTCGACAAGAGCGTTCAAGGCCATTTTTTGTCGTAAGAATTTTGTAATGGCGATTGTGGGTGTTGTGGAGTTTGAAGAGTTGGTTCAATGCTGGAATTATGAGAGTTTGGAATAGTTTTGTATTTATTTCGAATCTTGTGTGTGATTGGTGGATAAATCACACCTTGTGTCTTTGCGAATGCACAAGATCTTGGCTATGTGTGGAGGTGGATCTGCCTTGTCTGGGCACATGGGTTTCGGTCGAGCTGTCTGCGAGATGTGGGTTCAGTCGTAGTTGTAGGAATCTATCTGGAACCACCTTCGCAATGGACGGTAGATGCGATTGAGACATTCATTAGATCTGCTGGGAATAGACCTTGTTAGATAAAAGTTTCTACCACGTTGGTAGTCTTCTGTCACGACAGCCATATCGTCAACCATGTTTTACCTTTACTCCTTGTTAGAACCTTTAAAGACCCAAATTTGAGACCCACCCCCGCCGTCACAAAAGTCGAACGATCCTTGCTCGGTCAGGGAACAAAGATCAAAGAAGTGCAATCGGAAATCTCAAAAATTGAAGAGAGCGCAGGAGATGAAGAGATCCAGAGACTAGGTGATAAGGTCGCTTAGTAATCAACCTCAAACTAAAACATAGATTCTTCTCTTTTGGACATCCCTCAAAATAGGTCTCAGAGCTATTTCCATAATGATTCTCAGAACAGTTCTCAATATCACTTCCACCATTACCCTCACAACCACCATCCTCACTCACCCCCAGTAAAAAACGCACACTTTCTCCACCCATACAAACTATCCCTTCCAGTCTCTCATCTCTCAACCTTGCCCCCCTTTCTCATTTTCACCTCCTCAAATCTGCTTCTCACCTTGCTCCACAATCTCTTCTCAGCGCTCTTCCCTACCTCAAAACCTCTCGACGCGCATTCTACCCGCACGCACGCCTTCGTTTCCCCCAACATCGTCTGTCACTCGTCCACCCAAGACGCTCTAACAGTGCGGCTAAAAAAGTCCCCTATCCATCTCCTCGCCATCACCCTCCACCTGGACAATACCGAGCCTCCCATCACCCCTCATGAAGGATGACTATTCTGCTTCCGCTGAACCGCGACATCTTAGGCTAGTTCCATCTCATATTACATATCTCTACGCGTAACTTATGCTTGGGTAATGTATCACCACGTCCCTTATCCCTGGATAGCCTAAGCGCGTGTCCGTCTATCCATCTATCCCAACACAAGGTTGATATAGCAACGACACGACACGACTCAACACTCGTATATTTATAGTAGGGGTAAGAACAAGCAGGGAACACATAAAACATGCCATTCAAAGTGACGAGAAGCAACACAAACACACCCAGAGTGATGAAATTCCGCTCCGATATAAAAACGCCATGCGTACAACCCCCCATCTACCCAGCCCGAAACGACTCTCAATCTAAACACCATCTCGTAACACCATGAAGAAGAAAGAAAACCATCAAGTCATCCCAACGTGTAAAATCGTCGTAAGAAAAAAAAACGCCACCCTGATGCAATCTACCCCCACCCCCAACAAACTACCCCACACCGTAAACCCAAATCATGACCACTCAAAGATTCCCAATAACCACCATAAACCTCAACTTCCCATCCCCCTTCTTCACCGGCACCCCGCCCGCCCCCCCAATCGCCTCATCCGCACTCCCACTAATCGCCACCTCATCCAGCATCAACGTACTACTCTTCCATCCCCAGCTCTGGCTAAAATTAAACCGATCAGGCGCGCTCTCATAAATACTCAGCATCCTGCCTCCCTTGGAGGGGCTGTAGATTTTAAAGTACGTTTTGATCGTCGGTCTGCCGTCGACATACGGTGGAAGAGCGGGGATAGCGAGGCGGGATTTGCGTTGCGCGGTTGTAGTGAGGGAGGGGTTTGGGTAGATGGCATGTAGCTCGTCGTCGTCGTCGTCCGAGGAGATGTAGTCGTGGTCGGAGGGGGAGTAGACGTCTGCCGGGAAGCCGGGGGAGTCGATGTTTTCCCCGTGTGTGGGGGGCGATGAGCCGAGGGGCTGGAATTGGAAGCGGGGCAGGTTGCGTGTGGTGGTGATGTGGGGGAGTGTTGTGCTGCGGCGGCGACCTGTGCTGTCGGTGGAGAAGCGGGGGTTGCGGTTTGCGGAGACGAGGGTCGAGTCTGGGTCGCCGCCGCTGCCGCTGGTGTCTTCTTCGGCGGTTTGGTCGTTGAAGGGTTCGCGCGTGCTGCGGCGGCGCTCGCGTCGATCGCTGCGCATGAGCATTTCCCGCTCTAGCTGGCCTATGCGCGCATCCACTGACCCGTCGTTCGGCTGAGTGGCACTGATGTTGGCAGCCTCGGTTGACTCTTCTTTAGCTCGATGGAGATAGACACCCAGTTGGACGTTCTTGGCTGAGCGAACCTTCTGGATGTAGATGTTCCAGAGAGATCCAGCGTACGAGACAGTCCGCGAGTAGACGCGCTTTTTCTCCTTGAGAAAGCGCGGGTTCGGAAACTCTGCAGCGAAGCGGAAAGGAGGGAACTCGGTATATGCGATGGGCTTCGGCTGTCCAGCGTTGCTACCGCCAGCTGAGATGGGACGGAAGGTGTTGTCCATGCGCGTGTTGGGATGAGCCATGTTAGAAGGGGTAGATGCAAAGTCAGTAGCCCATTGAGCATCCTCTGGCTGCATAGACGCAGAAAGGCGGGTCGCATGGCGCTGGAAGGTACTGGATGTGGTGACGACAGGATCTACCCCATTCCCGAGGACGATGTTGCAATCTGAGCTCGGTATCCAGAACTTGCGGGGCTTGCCGTTCCCATCCCAGCTCTCCGACTCGACCTCGGACTCTACAGGTGCGATTTCAACCGCTTTCTGCTTACCCTTGACCACAACCTCCCCCTCAGTTTTGGTGCCTGCGTTGGCCGTCTCGGGCTCGGGTGGGGCTTGGCAGAGACCCAACTCTTGCGACGACTCGTCTACATTGAGGACTATTTGACGAAGAGATAATTGCTGCCAGAGCGCGTTTGAGATGACCCTCTCCGGCATGACGGGTAGACCAAAGACATCACGAGCGGTCTTGATGTAGCCGAGCTGTTCGTACTCCATGTGGATGTAGTGGATGCCTTCGTCGAGGAGGACCAGGATGCGTTCAATGTCGGGACTGGTGTAAAGAGCGAGCCAGTCGCCTTGTACATCGGTTGAAGATTGTGACATGGTTAGGGAGTTTTGCCGATAGACACCGTCAAAGCGGACAGCCATCAAACGCATTGACTGCGGCGCCTGAGGAATGGGCCGTTGTCCGCGCTGAATCAACCCCGCCTCGATAGCAGCCTGTCGTAATCGGCGGTCGAGCAGACGCTTGGTCAAAACCCATCTGTCCCACTCGCTGTCGACAAAGAAGCCGTCCGACCCGACAAGCTCGCGAATGATATCTCCAGGCATATCGTCCCAGTACTTCAGCGGCATCTCCCAGCCGTTCCTGCTGAGCATGGCCTTGGCTGACTCGAGGATGCGGTCACCTGATCGTCCGTAGTAGTTGGTGGTGACTAAGCGGATGAGGTAGGCGAGGGTGTCTGGGGCCATCTGACGGAGGATAGACTCGATGGCCGAGTCGATGAGGTCCTGCATTTCCAGCCAGCATCCTGTAGCAAAGAGGCCCACAGCCTCGACGTCCGAGTCCTTTGAGATCTCGACGCCGTACAGCTTCCTGATGGCCAGCTCAAAGGCAGCCTGGGTTATGCTGGGATCGATGCGTTCGGGGTACAGGCTGACCTCCTTGGCCTGGCTCTCGATCCATGGCTCTGATAGGGCGGTGGTGAAGAAGGGCGCACGGTCGAGGATGAGACGATGCAGGTTGTAGCGCTGGCCAAAGGCAACGACGGTGATGTCTGAGTGACGTCCCTGAAGCAAGCCACGGGTGTACAGGTGATCGGGCAGGGGTATGGCTTCGTTAGAGGCTGCACCACGTCAGTACGTCACGTCACATGAGCAATGCGTGGCACACGAGGGATGTACCTCGCAGGTATAACGGGCCGGTGGCGTTGTTATACGAGGGAGCGCGCGAGTTGGCCATGGTGGTCTCGCCAAACAAGCGGCTGAGGGTGGTGAGAGTCGCGTGCTCGTTACCGACCAGATCATGTGTGGTGCGCTTCCTGCTCTTGTTCTCGAGGGGCGTCGAGGGATCGTCACCGCTCTTTTGGGCGCGCGGAATCTGCGTGTGCAGCTGGACGATGGGCGGATGCTCGTCCGAGACCTTGAGGCGTGCGGTGCGCTTCGTCATGTTGGCAAGGGCGGGCAGCATGTGGGCGGCGCTGCTCGCATCGTTTGGGGGAGTCTCTTCATGGTGGACTTCTGCGGGCACGTTGGGCGAGAAGAGGCTGACACGAGGGGCGGTAGAAGCAGAAGCAGAGGCAGAGGCAGAGGTTGGGCTGTCAACAGCGTCGAGGGCGTCAAAGGACCAAGTCTCGACCAGCGCTGGCTCGTTTCCAATCTGCACAAAGTCTTCGCGGTCCTGGTCCTGGGCGGCGTGAGGGTCGTGCGTGTCCATGCTAGCGAGTACACGCGCGGTACATGGGCGCGGGCAGTGGGGTGCGGATTTCAGACAGGCTCGAGCAGGGTGGGATGCAGACCGTGTCAAGCAGGGCGGGATGGCAGACAAACTCGGGACGGGCAGCGGTTACGTGTGCAGAGGGCAGAGAATATAAGAGAGCACACGACCGGCGGCAGGCTCAACCCTGGGCGCGGTCATGCTGCACCGCTGGCAGACGGTGTGTGATGTACGGCAGAGGGCCGTGATCATCGCTTGTCATGGGTCAAGCCTCGTCGACTGCGGGTCCAGCCGTGACATATGTGGGAGATTGGGCGGGCTAGATATCCGCGGGATACCAGGAGGGCAAGATATTGGGAGGGCAAGATATCCGTGGGATATTACGAGGGCTGAACATTGGGAGAGTTATATATTTGTGAGAAAGTACGAGGGCTAGGTATCCGTGGGATACCAGGAGTGCTAGATATCAGCAGGATACCGGGAGTGTTAGGTATCCCACGGATACCACGAGTGCTAGAAATTACAAAATCATGAGTGCTAGATATCCGCAGGATACCAGGAATGTTAGGTATCCCACGAATACCAGGAGTGCTAGATATCTGTGGGATATCACGAAGGCCAGGCATCGGCAGGATACTACAAGGCCTAGGTATCCGTGGGATACTACAAGACCTAGATATCCGCAGGATACCAGAAGTGCTAGGTATCCGTGGGATACTACGAAGCCTACCGTAAAACTCTAGTTGTTTAACTTAAAGCTAGCAGGGAGGCTAGGTATGCTAAATAGACACTCTAATAAATACCCCTAAGTAGTGCTTAGGCTAATATTAAAATCTACTAAAAATTTTATTAGCTTAAGCCTCTAATATTTTCTCTATCTTATATATAGAAGACTCTTTTAACTTATTTAACTTTGTTATATTTAACTAGCTGTATTATAGTCCTTTTACCTAAATCTACTTATAAGTACGTTACCTTTAGTAATATTACTTTAAGTAACTTTAACTTTAATTATTCTTTTAATACCTATTAAGGCTATTATAACTAGTTAATTTAATTACTTCTTAATAAGAAGACTATATATAAAGTACCTAAGGTATTATCTAGAACTTATATAGTTTTATTAGTCTAATAGAAGATTAAGGTTATACTATACTTTATATACTATTAGTTTAAAAACTTACTTTTTTAAAATAGTTTTACCTAGAAGTAATAGTACCTAGATAGGCTTAAGTATAATAGTTATTATAGGCTTCTAAGGCTTAAGAATACTACTACCTACTTTAGAATTCTAGTATCTACTATAAAAAATATATAGCTTTACTAGTATAAGATAGTAGCGTTAAGCTATAACTATTAGGTTACTATATTAGGTACTAGCTATAAAAGATACTCTAAACTTAAGCTTAAATTATTTTAATAGTTTATTAAGTACTAATAGTTAGAATAAAAGGTTTTATAGTACTAGTTCTATTAGTAAGGAAAGATAATATTTAATATAATATATAGCTAAGAACTTAATAGTAATAGTAAAGTTAGTAATTATAATTATTATATATAGAAATAGAAATTAACTAACCTTTAGCAGCTTTTCTAATTCTTATTTTTAAATAGCTAATTTAAAAACTTCCTTTAGAAATAAGATATATCTTAGTAATAACTTACTTATACTAGCTAGTATCTTCTACTTTACTACCTTAAACTTATAAATTAATTCCTTTACTTTATTTACTAGATCTTAATAATCTAGATATCTTTTTACTATTTCTAGCGCTTCTAACTATCTAATATTATTAATATAAATAAAGTACTAATTTCTTTTAAGTTCTTTAATAGGTATACTTACTACTTTAAAGAAAAATATATAGTTAATAGAAATATTACTAACTCTAGCTAGGCTAAATAATAAGCTACTCTTATATTATATATATTTACTAATAGTATACTAAGACTTAAGCTAAAGCTTATCTTTTATAGTATAGCTAGTAGTAAGCTTAACTAGAAAAAGTAAGATAAATAAAACTTATATATTACTATTAAAGTTAATCTAAGTATATATAATAATAAGGAGCTCTTAGTTAAATAGTTAGATAAAGAACTATTTAATATATTATAAAAATATAAAAGCTTACTTATAATAGACTACGCTGCCTTCTATAAAATAAATATTATAAAGGTAAAACTCTAAAAGAAGTATATTTATCTAGTAATAATTCTAAGTAGATATACTAGACTACTTTAGTTCTTTAATATTAGTATAAATAAGTTTTTTAAGGTATTAATAAAAGAGAAGCTTAAGTTATTATTAAATAATAATACTTTAGAGTAAAATCTAATAAAATAAATAGTAATTTTAGTAAAGTAGATAGTAGTAATAAAGGCTATTACTAATACCTAGAATAACTTAAATAGTTAAAAAAGATAGCTTATTAAAGACTTTTTTATTTATACTAGTATTACTATTAACCTTACTAGTACTAATAACTACTTAATTAAAATTAAAGACTTTATTAATAAAGTAAACTTTACTAGTTAGGAGATCTTTAAGGACCTAATAAAAGACCTATATAAGATTAAAATTAAGAAGTATAATAATAATATTTTTACCTACTTACTAGTAGAAGATAAAGGTAAGATACTTACTTAGTAAAAAAAGAGTTATAGAGCTATATTAGTACTTAATTTAAAGTATATTATAATAAGTAGAAATATACCTAGAGGTAGTTAATTAAATAAAGCTTACTTTATAAAATAACTATTAGCTAAAAATACTAAAGAATAGATCTTATTAAATTCTATTATTATTAATAGTACTAAGAATTCTCTTAGCTTACCTAAATTAGTAGAGTAGAAAGAATAGAAAGTAAGGAAGAAGATAAAGTAGTAATTAAAGCTTAAAAAAGATTATAGTAATATTAAAATATTAAGATAGATATAAGTATTAAAGTTATAAAGTTATTTAGATTATTTTAATAGACTTTAAAGTTTAAAGTTCTTAAAGTTCTTAGTACTATACTAGTAACTTAGTATTACCTAATTAAGTAAAATATTGCTATAATTTAGTACTACTTATTATACTAGTAAAGAATTAGAAGGATTTTAAAGCCTACCTTATAGTATTTACTACTATTACTTATATTTACTTTTTAATACTAAGCTTTATAAATTTACTAGCTATATATATATTTTTTAAAATACTTAGCTAAAACTTAAAACTTATAAAATATAGCTCTAATTATAGGTATAACCTTAGTATTTAAATACTATATCTTACGTAGTACTAAGTAGCTAAGTAGCTTATATATACTACCTTACATAATAATTATTACGTTATATCTTAAAAACTAAAAAAATTAATATATATAGTTAATAACTCTAAATTTAAGCCTAAGATACGTATTTAGAGCCCTCTACTATAGTTATTAAGCTAGATTTAAAGCTATAGATAACAGTTTATATAGGTAGTAATACGTAATATAGTATTTAAGTATTTAGACTAGCTTCTAGCTCCTAAGTGCTCCTGCTAGCTTTAAGTCAAACAACTGGAGTTTTACGGTAGATATCCATGGGATATTACGAGGCCTAGGTATCCCACGGATACCAGGACCCACTTAAGTTGGCTGTCACAACGGTGACGCAGGGTCCGCCAAGTCCGCCCGCCTCGGAGCGTTTTCGTGCTTTCGCCGTTGGAGCAGCAGCAGCAGGGCAAGATTTGATGCACAGAGTCGGCCATGGCCTCGATATTCCGCTCTCTGCCCCAGCTGCGCACCGCTGCACCGCGACTCTCACGACGACTCTTCTCCTGCAGGCCATGCCTCCACCACTCGCCGATCCGCGCTGCCCTGCCCACGCCCCAGTCACAGTCACGGTGCGCTGTCCCGCGGCCCTCAGCCCTGCAATCAGTGCGATGGAACTCGACGCAGCCATTGAGGAGCAGCGCCACCCTCGAGGGGGTCAATACTGAGGGCGCCATCGTGCGCGACACGACCAATGCGAATAAGAGCGGGGCCAGGTCCAGCAGCTTCCCCAACACGTCGTCCAACACGGTGGCATACTGGCTGCTGGGGAGTGCTGCCAGCGTCTTTGGCATCGTCATTTTCGGCGGCTTAACGCGCCTGACAGAGTCGGGGTAGGCTTCACAACACACCCATTCACAGTGCGTAGTATACTGAACGAATTGGCTAGGCTGAGCATCACCGAATGGCGTCCCGTCACAGGCTCGCTGTGGCCCTCGAGCGAGGCTGCTTGGGACAGCGAGTTCACAAAGTACAAGTCGTCGCCCGAGTTTGTGCGCCTCAACTCGAGCATGACGCTCCCCGAGTTCAAGCAGATCTACTTCATGGAATGGGGCCACCGTCTGTGGGGTCGCGTCATTGGCATCACCTTCCTCGTCCCCACGGCCTACTTCATCGCCCGCCGCAGGGTGACGCCCTCGATGGCCTGGAAGCTCGTTGGCATCTGCGGCATGATTGGCTTCCAGGGCGTGATCGGCTGGTGGATGGTCAAGAGCGGGCTCAAGGATGACCTATTTGCTCCGGGCAGCCACCCTCGCGTCAGCCAATACCGTCTAACAGCCCATCTCGGCGCTGCTTTCACAGTCTACTGCTCCATGGTCCTAGCCGGCCTCTCCATCCTCAAAGAAAACCGCATGCTCGCCGACCCCGCCAAAGCCGCCGAAAACATCCGCGCCCTCCAACACCCCGCCCTACGCATCTTCCGCGGCTCCGTCGTCGGCCTCGCGCTCCTAGTCTTCACAACCGCCATGTCCGGCGCCCTCGTCGCCGGCCTCGACGCAGGCCTCATCTACAACGAATTCCCCTGGATGGGCCTCGGCCTCACCCCCCCTAGAAAGGAGCTCTTCGACCCCTTCTACAGCCACGTCCCCGACCACTCCGACCTCTGGTGGCGCAACATGCTCGAGAACCCGTCGCTCGTGCAGCTCGACCACCGCGCCCTGGCCACGACTACCTTCACAGCCGTTTTGTCGCTGTTCGCGTACTCCCGCTTCTCAAAGGGCGTCCGCACTACGCTGCCCAAGGACGCGAGTAAAGGTGTGCTCGGCATGGTTCATCTTGTCTCCCTGCAGGTCGCGCTGGGTATTAGTACGCTGGTTTATATGGTGCCTACGTGGTTGGCTGCTACGCATCAGGCTGGCGCGCTGGCCCTGCTTACGGGCTCGGTTGTGCTGTTTAGTAGGATTTCTCTGCCGAGACGCGCCATACTGAATCAGGTCTTGAAGCCAGTGGGTCATAGGACAAAGGCTACGCAGCATATTAGTTCGCGTCTTGAGGCTGCGAAGGGTGGGGAGAAGGGGGTGTAGAGGTTTTGGATGTTTAGAGTGTGTCGCGCGTTGTGTTTATGAGGCGTGGTTGGGGGTTAGAAATGTACATTATATTGTGAGGCTTTTATGGATTTGGGGTTTCCCCTCTTACTTGGGTTCTTTGGGCTGTTGATTGGTCGTCGTTAGGCTTGGGTACGCCCTTGCACGACTCGTGAGGTTCGAATGGGCTGCTTGACTTGACTTGATTTACTCGCCTGGTTGTGATGATTTACTTCATGTGTAAGGATATGGTAATATACGAGAGAGGAGGTGTACACATACATCGAGCACGAGCACGAGTATGGACACGGATATATACAATGAGACATCACTCAGGATATGAGCCCATGGAATGAAAGCCATGTGATCTGATGGAATTACTGGTCTAGATGAATACAGCGGTGTGTGTTGGGTTGGACTTCACACTACTACTGTTTTTGTTACTGTTACCGTTGTTGGTGCTGGTCCGGTGTTCAGTACATAATTAGTATATCTACGTTTAGTCTGTGTGCCTGGGTGGAAAGCCGGATATCGGTTTGTGTCTTTGGATTCGGGGGTGATGGAGTGCAGTGGACCCCGGCTCGTCCATGGGGAACAGGTGCGCTCGATATCACGTTCAAGGAACGCCTTGCCCTTGTTCTTTGCCGATAGTTTAGGGTATCAGCCTGTTGAGGTGGAGTCGAAGTTTACCAATCAACCACACACGTACCCTATGTTGTACCATCACTGTTACTAAGAACGCTGTTTATACACCCCCTCCGTTCCAGACCACACGTCTACGGGTTGGTAAAATAAAATCAATATCGAATATCCCTGATACTTTAGGAGATGTACGTCTCGCCAGAGATGGAGGGGGCAGGATTAGCACGTCGGTGCAGTGACGTGGTATAAGATCCACTTTCGACGACCCAGCACGACTCTCCAAGCACGTCTGATGCTGGTGCTGGGGGGCGTAGTCCAACCATCTGGATACTAGAGCACAGAACATGCAGTGTTGCGCAGCGGGCTGGGTATACCCATCCCGTCTACAATCTTGTAGGGGTGTACAGACGGGGGAGTTGTATTTCCACAAAGGGGGGAGAGTTCCGACGTCCCCACTTCTACCACTTGCATTATACATTCCGCTCTTGCTGAACGCCAGGAAGTATAGGAACTGGGATTTTTACACGAGGGGAGGGCGGAAGTATCATTTACCTGTCCAGTGGGCGTGTTGTGTAGGAGCGTAGACGCTAGATGTACACTTTCCAAGAATCCCGCCTCGCCTCGCTGTTTCGCTGTTTCCATCGCTACGCCGTCTTGTAGAATACACGGCATATAGGTAAGACGTCTTGCTACTGGAGCGGTGCAGGATTGCGTTCTACCCCTTGACTTCTTGTACGTTGTGCTCGTAGACTTTTGGTACGAAAGTAGTATTTTGTTGTGGGGTGGAGATTTGAGGGCAGGGGTAGAAGGGGAGGATGAGAGTGTAGTGGTTAGTGGTTAGTGGGAATAAGGAGGGGGGATAGTGGATGAGGATGTGGATGAGGATGAGGATGAGGATGTGGATTGCTGGAGGAGGTTTTGGTCAGGATACTTGCGAGCGCTTGTTTTTCGGCGGGGCAGAGTTGTGGAAAGGTGGAAGGGTTTGGAGCGGGAAATGACTGGTCGCTCGAAGGGAGGGAGGGTGTAGGGTAGAGATATGGCCATGTGCTATTATACTGATGCAGAAAGAGAAGCTGGGTGGAAGGCTTAGGCTTGTGTGAATGGCAAATTGGTTGTGGTTGATGGATGGTATATATGTCCTTCATGCAAATGACAAGTGAGAAGGAGAGGAAAGCATAAAAGAGTGCAGTTTCAAACTGTCACCTAGCCATAAATTCATAACGCATAAGCCATTATGGTTAATTTGCCTATACTCGAAACAACTTTTATCTTTGAGATCTTGGGATCAACATCTCTGACGAGATAAACGTCCTCGTTTGGCCTGTGTGTATCAGTGGTGGTATCCCTTTCAACAGCTGCAGACATGAAGTTTGTATGGGTGTTTCCTCAATATGTGTCTGGTGTCATGTTATTGTAATATCTAGGCACTTACCTTTCAGGTGCGAAGGTGTTCAATATGCACTTTTAGGGGATGGTGGTTATTTTTGTTGATCATCGGCGTATTGGTACTTGACATGTTTCCAGACTAACGCAACGGAGGAAGAGACTTCATATTCTAACGCTGAATAGTAGCCAGAGCCTGCATACTTGACGCAAGGTTGATGATAGCAAAAATGCGTAGCAGTAGTGAGAGAGAATTAAAGCTTATCAACACTCCCCTCACAACCAGCTGCACAATGTGCCCATGTAGGCACGCGTGTTCGAGACCCAAGCAGCCGTCGATTAAAGTTTGATTCTTCAAAATGAAAGTTAGTAATATGGTATTGGCGTACATCATGCTTGCTCATAATGGTAGGTTACCCACTGAGTGTTTCTGACATCTGCTAGATGGTGATTTGATAGTCAAATACGTCAGTGTCAATATAGTGCAAGGTCGAAGAATCACGTAGCTTGTATGGAAACCTTTGCCATGATTCATTCTATGTTGTGGGGTGGTAATGCTTCTAAGAATCGATAGAAGCCGCTCTTATGATGCATCTCGTTTGTCTGCAGATAATCTCGAATCCAGGCAGTTAATGAATACCTCGTAACTCCTATGGGAACCGCGTCCTCTAAACGTCGATTGAACTCTGTCACCTATCATATTCCTTCCTAAGCTTTCCAAGGATGTTCGCGTCTCTTGAACACATACCCCTCATTTATCAAGTCAAACTCTAACACCACACGTGCGGCAACCTGGTCACAAACGGCTCTGTTCAATTGCCAACCAAATCCTCCAGGAAGCAGGATTCCTTGAAAGTTTACAAAACTTTTGATTGCAGCAACCAACGCCCCCACTTTTGCATTAGGTATATCGGGGTGATAAAAAGTGTCGACAAAAGGATGCGTTCAACGACAGTTCAGGTATTACCATTCCCAAATCCCCTTGAACAACGCACGCAAGACAACTTCGCAAAAGATGTGCTCCCCAGGTATCGTGATGTGATGCTAGAACGACAGGTCCTCAGACCAGGACGATTTCCACGCTCGCTTAGGTATTGAGCTCGAGGCTAGTGACGCACGCTGCTGCAGCTCTCAACATAGTAAGCGGACTTTTTTCCGATGCGGATACCCTAACGGCTGTGAGGATTGGGAGAATTCCGCGTCACAACCGTGTCACTGGATCAATGAACATGTCCAAACCGCCAAAGTAGTTCACGGACGTAATTGTGTTCGACTTTCTCACATAGCACAGCAAATGTCGATGGAGGCGAGTATTCTTCGTTGAATCCCCTCTACGCCTATCGTGGCCTTTGCCGTGTCTTCCTTACCCCACTCTTCTGCTTCTAACCTCGAATACCTGTCTCCCATCCCATGTCGGCCCTTCTACCAGCAGTGACGGCAGTCACCGCTCATCTTCGGCACTGCTGCTTGGCTAGCACTTGCGAGTCGACATTCAATTTGTAAAGAAGCGGTATAACCATGTTTAGCTCGACACAGAGTCATGTCGGCTTGCTAGAATGCAGCACAAGTTCCAGGGGGTAACCGAGAACCCAGAAAAACTCCAATAGCATGCATCCGCGCCTCAGAGTCCAGGATCTCGGATCTACAATTCCCATGCTCAGTGTATAGACGGAGAAAGTGGAGAAAGCCTTTTCTTACCTCTGACACGGCAGAGAAGCGGCGTGCTGAGCATTCCATTATACATCACAATTGCACCCCTCGGTGTGCGTCATTGGAGGACACATTGTAGCAGCTACGCCAATGTTTACACTTGCAGAGTTTGTTGCACATATACGAACCCGACGTATCAGCCAAGCCGAGATCAACAAGCACAAGGCTACGTCTTTCCATCCACCTGTTCGTGTTCGAGCTGTGTGAGTAATCATGCTGCCGCATTTGTGCCGTTCACACCTCGCCCAAGCATGAACTCAAGGCATGAGTAAATGAAGTCTTTGCCGCAATTCGACCTGCACCAACCACATGCAATATCGATATTGGCTCGACAGAACTCTCGTGCACTCGGTAGCCGAATGAACCTCTGAAAGAAAGCCGGTTTATCAAGTAGTCCAGCTCCTCCGTTGTGCATATGCGGCTAGATGTTGGGTGCATGGGAGCGAGCCTTCCACTCTCGAACCAACGCTCTCCAGCCCATGCACATGCTTACACCGATGGACGGAGCGCGAGCAATCGAAGTAGTCAGCTTGAGACCCCGCCTTCCTTCCATTGCTTCTCCTAGGCAATTCGTAATCACCAAGTCTGCGTTGTCAATTTCCTCCACAATGCCCATCGTTCTTAGATGATTGAGCTCGGCATGTTCCCCCTGCCTAGAGTAGCTTTGTAGAATGGAGAATAGCTCTAGCTACCTCGTTGCACTCGTCCCAGCCCTTGCAAGACATCCAGATCTCGGCGTACATACGCCCCTCAACTGCTCCAGCCAACCAATTCACTCTGAGCGCGGGGACATGCATACAGCCAGGCCAGCCCGACGTAGACCCACCTCGAGCAGCGCCCACCAATACAACACTGCAACACCTCCCCGTCCACCACTCACCAGGCGAGGCCCGGCGACCGCATATCCGACCCCACACAAGCACAGCTTGAACTCGTCCCGGGATCGAAATTGCGTGCGACCTTGCCACCCTATCCTCCGCCGCCCATGTGCTTGCGCCTTACCCAGCATCGCTTTGATCTCACATGACGAGCAGTTGAAGCGGAGTGCCATGTACCAAAAATCAACGTCGAGCCATGATCAAAATCAAGGTCGACCACGATTTGAGGACCACAAGGCCGTTTTTTCGGTCATATTCGTTGCTAGAACAACGGATGATCACATTGGTAATTCATCGACACAGAAGGGCGTAAAAATCGGCATTGAGTCTATTCGCAGGGCTCTATTGGGGTGGCAGGAGAGGGTCGCAGCATGGCCGCAGTTTTGGTGTTTGTTTGGATGGCTGGCGTGGCTTTGTGCACCACGCGAGGCCGTTCTTGGCCAAACAGACAACAACAAAACCTCACCTTTGAAAAACTATGACAGAGGCTCACACACTCATCACCTCATTCTCGATGATCGATGCCTGTTGCCAATATCTCATACCTTGGGATCAACGTATCTGGTGACGAGAGATTCACTCAATCGCAGGGATTTCCTTCTTGTTGTGATGCAACAGGCTAAAGGAGAAACGGACGGACGCCCACTGCACTACCTCGTCAATGGACTGACAAATGTTGAGCTCATCGACACACTGTAGAACGCGAAGACCTAGCCCTAGCGAGAGAACCGGTGAAAGGATTTCAACAAGCGTCTGTCTTGCCATCTTGTGACGCGTTTCCTGCAAGTTGTGGCAGGCATTGCTCGTTGGAACTACGGTAATAGGTAGGCCAGCCAACAGATTTACTTTGGTAAAAGCCATGACTGATGGCGAGATGAAGGTTCGGGATATGCTCTCCTCATCGAGCAACCATACCGCGCTCGCCACGTCAGAGGATCTCCGATGGGGCATGATTTTGCCGGTCCTAGTGTATATCCGGGGGTCCAGATGATTGACTGAATATGCAACGGCGGGCCAGGTTCCGCATAAACTCCACGCCATCATGCTGCCTAAGGAAGACATGCCTGTCAGCGTGCATGTTCTAGCACGTCAACAATACGCTGGATGCGGGAAAGCCGAGCCGTTGAGTGGAGAGACTGATCAGCTGAATGAAAGGGTGCCGACGGTGCGATGCAACATGCATGCGGTAGCTACTTAGCGTGCCATTCATGTGGCAATATGGGATGACCGGAAGTGATATCCAAGACAGGCTGATGCAGCATGAGCAGATAAGGTGACTGGCCGGTGATGTCTCGAGCCTGTGAAGGAGGGGTCGGCAGATCCTGTGTTAGCCAAGATGACGGCTGGGTTGTCTAGTGCAGGCGAGACGAGATTGAAGAGGCATCGGTGAAGGTGGGTGACGCTACACACGTTGATTAGCTGGGCTCCAAGCGGATAGCTGGGGTCGACTCTGAGAAGATGATGAGCCGGGAATCGACCGGATGGGCCAAGAACACAGGGCGCTCTGGGAAACCAACAGACCGCGGAGTGTCCAACCAAATTGCTGATTTGGTGTACTGAATCATGATAGTCAATGCATCTTACAACATTTGACCAAGCTCAATTGTGTCGTACGCGGCGAGGACGACTACTCGAGAATGGCCCTAGTTCGCTCTCAGTTCCGAATCAATGACCGTCCCTCCGACAAAACGGCATTGGCCAATCGCTTGATGGTCTTGACAACGAACTCATGGAACGGACTGTTTCTCAGCATGCACTACACGGCACGTGACGATATCTCGCTTCACGAACCCTCAACATCAGACGGGACAGAACGCCCGGAAGGCTCGAAGTCAAATCATCCAGTTCCATAGGGATAAGCTGAGACACATGGAAAAGGAGCTTGCGGGATTTTTGGCTTGAACAGGAAGGGATTACGCGGTTCAGGAAGCCACGACGCAGTCGTCCGCTAGCAGATGTGATAACTTTCTGCACATGGAACGCCGGGGCAATCTAGGGTATCATTGCAGCCCGTCTCCGCAGTGCTTTAGCGTCAGAACGAGAGGGATCCGTTGATCGTAGCGATGTCGTTGGGCAGAGTCGGGTGGGGTACTACTGCGTCGAGTGAAGGATAGGCCGTGGCATCGACTCGTTGTCTGACGGTGTGACAGACCCAGAAACAATTCGGCTGTCGACGTCGGCGAGAATCTCTCCGTTTCGCAGCATAAATAGCGGTCATGTTGCCTCAGGAATGTTTTCATCAAGCTTCCTTCGATCAGACCTTCCAGTCAAAGACAAGAGCCTTCGATCTTCATCCATCTCTTCATACACCAAGCCCCTTGTGTGTCCTCTTCCTTCCATAAAGCCCTGTCCGACTCTTCTCGAGGACCTCTTCTCATCCAACCATCTTGTATGTTGTGTCGAGTGTCGAAGATGCTATGACCCCTGAACTGACCCATCTCAGTTACGAGTATACTGGTCCAATCAGCAAGGTCCAGTGTTTGAACGACGCACGACCAGGTACGTTGACGAAAGCTACCATCCAAACAGTCCAATGCAATGCTAACGTATGATCAGACGTCAGATATCCCAGCTCTTAACTCCTGAAACATGTGCTTCTTCGATCAACACCGCTTTGCGTGTGGCGATTGGAAGTGGGGCCACTTCCGACAGCACTGTGCCAAGGAGTACCGAATTGGCGAGACGTGCGGCATGAAACTCATCATGCAAACAGTTCCTACGGGAACCAAGTGCAAGCTGTGCGAGAAGATCGACACCAAGATGCGCCGCCGGGCCGCCGAGGTCGACCGTATTAACCGATGGCAGCGCGAAGGGAACAAGTTCCGTGCTTCGATTGACAAATCGATGGAACTGATTCGAGGTCTGGACAGCGAAATTTACGAGCTCGGCTGCGAGCGCAATCGAAGACTCCAACAGATTGGTACTCATTGAATCCTGGTGGTCATGGTGCGGGCGTCGGGGAGTCGGTTTCATGTGCAACGTTTCGGAATTGTTTTCGTGTTGGATCCAGTCATTGTCGGAGTATGGGGTCCAAGTGACCCAGAAAAAACTGATATTGAGCGGCTGATGACGGATGGGAAATGGCAGGGCGTTACCTCTTACGATCGCTTCTTTTCTATACCATTACACCTTAACGAATTTGATGAAATGAACAAATTAAACCTTCATGATTGGCCACTTTTTGAGGAATGGTGATGGTAGCCGCTGTCCCACGGGATGGGGCTGAAGCTGTCCAATCCGTGAGTGTCGCGTAGCCACAAATAGAAGTGGAGAGTTGATCGCGCACGGCCCTGCGACAGCGAAACGGCGCCTCTCCTGTTGCTTTCGAGGAGCTAGACAAGACACGGAGTGTATGTGTGCAACAGATATGAACGGATGCAGTGGTGGTAGCAACGTGTTGGCGGATGACTGATGAGCGAGGAGAGGGTTGTGGTTGGGAATGATGTTCGCGGGGTAGATTTTTGGCCGGCGCTAGCTGACACACGTGACCAAACGCTAACCTTTCTGAGAGACGAGTCAACCTGGAGAAATACCGTCACCTTCCCATGATTGCGAGACGAGTTGAGGAGTCGTCCTTCTTCGACGCCAGATGCATCACCAGATACACCACTCCATCATGTACCAAGTACATAGCACCGATGCCACCGTCCGTATGATCTGGTTGGTGACGATGACTAGCTGCGTGAGTGGTGGGATGTCCTGGATGGCCTGTCTCGATCTTGTGGGATCGCGAAGAAGCGTGGAGGTCGTAAAACACGTTCGAGAAAGTCATTGCAGACGTATTTTGTAGTGAGTATCCTTTGTCTGGTCGCTCGATTCTTGATTTTCGCGATTTCGGTGTGTAGAGCTGTAATGCCGTCGAGTCGCCAATGTCGCGTCGGGAGTTCCGTACCGGGTGTACTTTGCTGGTCTTCTTCAACCTGAACGTTGTCAGAGCAAAAGAGAAGGGGAAATTTTGACAAGCTCATGCAGTCGAGTAATAATACCGTGCCAGTTATGGGAAACAACGAAAATACTCCCCACACACGTGGCGGTCCCTGAGTGGTCTATAAAGCGGCCGTCACCACTTTTGCAAACTGTACTGGACCGGATCCTGGGACTCCAGCATGAGGCTACGGGCCACTCCGTCTCTCTTGCCTAACGTTAATCCGTTTTGAGGTTCGGCCCGTTGGATTGCGATGCTGCTGAGTTCTCGTCGTCGCAAGAGGAGGAGGAAGAGAGGCGGGATTCTCTGACCTTTGACGGTCTCTCGAACATGTCCCACCTCAAGCCAGGTAGGATGAGCGCTTATCGACAAGGACAAGCTTGACGCTCTTGTGCTACTCGGTCCTTTGGATCTAACGACGCAGATTGAGGCCATACATGGACGAGGACCACCAATGAAGCAACGCGACGTGTTCTCAGCCAGACAACTGGCCAAGGTTCCTACATGAAGAACGACAACAGACACGTCCAAAATGAGCAACTCGGATGTATTGGCCAGTAGTCAGTATTTGCGTGCATACCTGGTACACATGCAAGGCACCCGGCGGACCAATCAAACAGGCAAACTTCACTTTCAGCTTTGCTGAACCTGGGCGTCTTGTTGAGTATTCTCTGCCTGAGACTTCGCTATTACGTCTCGAGCTGTATGCCTTGGCGATACGTACCGCTGGACATTATCCAATGGAATCGATGGTCGTCAGTGCTGGGAGCCGAAGCGTAGAGTGGCTTTGCTGTTGTTGGTTCGTCTTACCCCGATGATATTCCCGCTTCCGGCAGCAGGGTGGCTCGCGCCAATGGTAAGTTTCGATGGCAGGCAATGAAGTCAATCGCCCAACAGTGATTCATATGTAGAATGTTCCTCAAACACCATCCAACACCGCTCGAAGCGTTCCTTTCTCGGGCATAGTTTCTATTTCTGTTCAGATCCGAGGCGACGATATATGTAGTGTGCTTGCCTCGGATGTCGTCAAACCTGCAAAGACGCTGTAAAACGTCTATTGTAGTACGATAGTCGACGAGGGCTCGTCCAATCAAAGTACAGAACAGCCATGTCGTTCTGGTTTCAACCGCCTAACCTTTCCTCAACAAAACATCACCAGACGTCGAGCGCTTATGGATTGTACGCTTGAACTCGAATGAAGTCGAATATCAGCTTGAAGGAATAGATGTAGACTTGTTCACCATGCCGAAGCTGTGAACGAGACAGGACGCGATGTGCGTAGGCCCCAACAGCGCACGCCCCACCAGCGGCTCGCCTCGGCTCGGCTGCTCCCTGCAAATTTGGTTGGCAGAAATCATGCACCGCGAACGCTCGCATTTGTGGCGTTGCTCTGGAGTCGACCAGTCAGATTCGCTTCACCATGTTCGGTAACGTATTGCTTTGCTTACTTCGAAAGGCTCTGCAACTGCTGTGACGGGGCACGTTGCTGGCCTCTCTGAACTACACTCTGGTCAGAACTCGATTCCCTACGTATCGAGCGAGTGCATGTAAGAAAGGCATCAAATTGCTCAAGGCCAACTCCAGTCCATACGTCTGTTGAGAGTCGGACCGCAATATTATCGAAATTGCTAGCCTAAATCGAGTGCATACATTCGTCTATCTTGAGTGGCTGGCAACTTGCATCACCTATGATGTCACTCCAGACAAGATCGAATATGCGACTTTCCAGCGAATAGTATATCATCTATACCAACCAGCCAGAAGTGAGTTAGCTTTTGGCTCCATCGAATTCAAGACATCTCTCCTAACTCCCTCGAAGACGTGAGCAAGAAGGTCGTGTTGAGCATGCCTCAAGAATTAGAGTCAGTGCAAGAATCGCATGAAAAACAGAAGCAAAGATTAGAAAAAGCACCATGAGATCAGAGAACTTAAGGTTTGTTGTTGAGCTTAATGATGTTCATTTGAAGCCAAACCGTTCGCGATGGCAGAATACTCACAGTATTTCGGTGTAAGCTTTTGCTACGCAGCGATCAATAGTTGTACGTGGGAGGTAGGGATAAAAGAAACGTGGTCACGCGCGCCGACGCGTGAGCTTCCAGTCGGCCAAGACATCGGAGATTTCTTCTACCGATCATCCCCATAGCTATTGTCGTCACCAACAACACCACCCTTCACGCTTCATAATATGCCTTCTCTAGCGCATCGCATACACAAAGTCACCATATAGTCGCAGAGTAGCCTTCGTCACGATCAAAGCTCCGATTCGCATCTCATGGGCGTTTGCGCATCATGTCTGGGTCGTGAGCCCTCAGACTCCGAGGTACGTTGCGCAATCCTATTCTCCCGCGCCCCCTCCTCTTCTTTGATGTCCAAAAACAGAAGCTTATATGCTTTATACAGGAATCCGATGCCTCGCACCTCCTTGCCGACGACCAACCACACTACGGCACCGTAAACAACGCACCACAACCCGACCCTGAGGAGATTCGACGCGAGCGCGAAGCTCTGGAAAGGATATGCGCGCAGACAAATGAGTACGTCTCTCATCTTTCTTTACCGATCCCTATGCACCGCCTATGTTTCTCCAAATACGCCTCCAGTTTTCTCTTCACCTTCCACCACCATGGCCCCCTTCTAATACTTTCCTATACCCAAGCTAACCCATGCGGCCAACAGACAGCTAATACCCACCCACGCCCCCGAAGTCGCCGAGCAAGACGAATACCAGCGCCTCTTCAACGACCGGTTCGCCTCGATACGCAGACAGAAGAAGCCCGAAGAGCAGAAGACGGACGACACAGCCGACGAGTCCGAGTCGAGTTGGTTGGAGAGTGTTATGGGAGAGGGAGGGGAAGAGGAAGAGGTGGAGAAGGTGAAGAAAACAAACGGGGGGTTGACGATTATGTTTGGGAAATAGGCGTTCGAGGGGAAAGGGAGGATGGAGCAAGAGGGCGGAGAGCATGCAGTAAATACCCCTAATCGTTTTTTCTTCTCTTCTTTGGGGTGGGACTACCCGGATCCCCTGGGCGAGCGTTTTGTTCGTTGCGTTCGTTGCCTTGGTCGACTTGGTTTGGTTCAGCGTCTCATATGTTATCATAGCATTGCATCGCGCTGTTTTTAGCAATTGCATCATCATACCTGTCTTCGTCAGTCATGCATCATTTCCCGTCCGTTTAATTGATGAATTTTTAAGCTGATTAGACCCGTTTCTAACCAAGGTCAATGACAGGTTCACGCTCCTCTCTCAAACACAAGCTGATGATAACTGGCAGTTCAATATCCAGTCTACATTACACTACACAGCTCCCACCACGTGTAAAGTTCGCACTCCACAATGGCAATGTGACGACGAGTCCAATCCCAGTAGAGACGCTTACTGAGATGCAAAATGAGACTACTCTGCCGACACAACATATGTATCAGTCCATCATCGATGCCGCTTTGGCCTTAAGACTGGACCCCGGGTCCCAGACTTGAAAGAGAGAGGGAAAGTTGGAGAACTAACCGACTTGTTATGAAGAGATGCCGCAGCATAACCCAAAGACAATCACAAAGGATATCTCATGCAAAAACCGCAGCAAAGACAATACCAGCAGTCGACCATGCAACAATGCTTCCGATTCACGATCTCTCAAACAAACGCCCAAACACACCGCCATTCTACGACGACGCACTGTTTGTCTTCGTAAGAATAGAGGGACCAGAACAAGTCGCCCAGTTGTCGCCTAAAAGCTCCGTCATCTTCCCTGCTGCGACGTCCCCAATCAATACGTCGAGTTCGATCCTTTGCGCTTCCTCAATATGCTCGAGACGCATGTCAAGACCACGTGTTACGTGTTTCAAGGCTGTAGCGGGGAGGCTGTTGTACAGTCTGACAGCCCATTTCCGAGCTGCTTCCTTGACCGTGGAGAGGAGTTCATCTTTCTCATCATCGTCGAGAGGGGTGTCTTGATAGTACCTGACGACTTCGGAAGCGAGGAGGCTGCGGATAGTTTGAGAGGGCGGGGATGATGGAGCGACATGGTGCGCAGCCTCGGACTTTGCTACAGCTTGCTCGTGGATGGTTTTCAGCGCCTCTGTGGCTCGGGGGCGCGGCTTGAAGCCTCGCTTTACGATGTCTGGGATGGCTATGACGGGATTTGAGATCACGGGGTTTTGGCGGCTGAGGAGGTGCTGCTGGTAGGGGTTCTCGGGGGTGTTTACACCGACTGCTTGCATGAGGATGTCGTGGTCAAGTGTGCTGGGACGGGTGCCGAATGACGTGCTGAAGGCAGTGTCGGTGGGAGCAGAAGTGGGAGGACTACGAATGTACTGTAGAGGAGCCGAGTTGTCAGGCTGCTTGCGTGATGGCCGAATGCTTGTCGCGGTGGGTGTACTTCCCAGCGTGCGACGGCGCTTACCCGGGGTGGGAGAGTCGCCCTCAAGCACGAACTCGTCGCCAGACGACTCGTCACTGGAAGAATCCTTCTTCTTGGGTTTGGCTGCACGCTTTTTCGGTATGGATGCAGGTTTATCACCTTCCTCGCTCACCACGGTCTCATCATTCTCTTGCACCTCACGTCGAGAAGCACCCATCCTGCCA
Source organism: Dothidotthia symphoricarpi CBS 119687 (assembly GCF_010015815.1). NCBI lineage: Eukaryota > Fungi > Ascomycota > Dothideomycetes > Pleosporales > Dothidotthiaceae > Dothidotthia > Dothidotthia symphoricarpi. The sequence continues at coordinate 550,027 of NW_022985032.1, forward strand.
GGTGTACCAACCACGCCAGGTGTAACAACAACACTAGCCGGTTTCCTCCTCTTCACTATGCTCGCTCCCCCACCTGTCATCGGTGTTGCAGGACCCTGCATATTGCCGTGTGCCAGGTTTCTGCCTTCCCTTTGCCTACGGTCATAACACGGTTTGCACACTTGGAAGGTGCAGCCTGGACAGCGTCGCATGGTGTCCATGTTGCGCTTGTCGCATTCTGAACACTTTGCGGTGTGGACTTTGACTGTGGCGAAGTCAGATGCGTTCAAAGAACAGGCTGTTATTGTGCCGCCGGGTGTGGTTGCGCCTCCGGGAGTGCGAGGCGGAAACGGACTGCTCATACGTGGCGGGATGGGGCTGCTGATCGGGCCGCCTGGAGTGCGAGGGCGGAATGGACGACGGCTTCCAGGTGTCGCAGGAATGGGTGTAATCGTTGAGCCCGCAGAAGGTGTTTGTGATGGGGGAGTTTGGGCGCGGTCTGCCATTGTGGTAGAGCAGATTGTATGCCAAGGTGGAAGAGATGGGATGACTGCAAGGTTAGATAAGCTTGCCGCAGTGTAATGAATATGTTGTCGAGTAACTGGATTAGAGAGCGATAAGCTGATGCAATTGTCAGTTGAATTCGAATTCGAGGTTGGAGGAGGTGGACTAAGACACTTCTTGCGATCACTGATAATATGGCTGTGGACGACGTTGAAAGGCGGTGGGCGAACTACGCTGAATAAAGAAGCGGAAGAGCTTGCATACTTACGTCCAATGGCGTCAGATAGCAGGCTGTTGGTGAAAGGTGCGACGCTGGGAATCGTCAACACAGAAGTTTCCTGTAACAAATCGTGTGTCAAAATCCTAGAAACACACTGCAGAGTTGCCGACAGGTATCAATTCACAAGAGATGGGAACGAGAGGGAAGTGTAAGAGAATGTACTTGTGAGATAGAAAACAACCTAACAAGAATGGAAGGATCGGATTATATGTGCGGGTTCGCTGTGAAGAGGGACAGCCCCACAGTCGCCGAAACGAACAAACAAACGACGAAGAAAATGTGAATATCGTCGTATAACTGCATGGTGACAGGGGATGTAGTCGCATCTTCTAGATCACTGGGACCATAGATTTGGGATGTTCACGTATGGCTGAACTCAGAGCTCTATTCCGCTCACATGGGCAGTATGATTGCGTCAATGAGTGTGCAACTTTGTATGACATGTGTAGGATATAGAGTGGTTTGGAGGAGTGAACTCATGCCAGATGTATGCCTTTGACGAGGGGTGTTTGTGAGGTAAGAATGACTGAAAGATGAATATGCACGTGAGAGCCAAGGAGACAATCAGAACGAACGACGGAAGCTAGAGTAATTAGGTATCTCGACCCATCATTAGTCAATTCGTTGGACGTGTTGTTACGCGCGTTTGCCGCAATCCATTTCAACTCGCATCGTGGCAGCTGTCATTGTACTCATTCCCCACTTATGAAAACCATTTTTGGGTGAACAAGCCAATGAAGAGAGTGTGAAAGTCCGGGGAAGAGGATAGTGCTGATCAATATTGGAAACGGCACAGTTGATCAAGGCAACCGAACAAGAAAGCGGCTGTCAAGTAGTCTGCGCTAGTCTCATGAGTCATGAGTTATGGAGGCGGGAAAATGCAGGTCTCGAACAAGGAGCATAAAATCCTTCCGTTCACAACGCGCGTACTACTTAATCTCCTAAAAATGCATTGTATCACTGCTAGTCAGCACTCGAGATTATATGATTCGCGCGTCTACCATCGCCTCGCCACGGGACAAGCAGCTACAAAGTGCATTTTCTGATCTACGAGCTCTTGACTTGGCCCTGAGTCGAGCCACTGCCGGCAGATGCGATGCGCTTGGAGGCATCGTTCATGCAGCGGGGATCCGGCTTGTTTTCACTGCGCATGCCGCAGGGTCTACCGCCGCGATGATTGTTGGGCGGTGCACTGCAGGTTGCAGCTCACCAGCCACATTCCCCAGTTTACGACGTTTTCGTAGCTTCTCCGCTGCCTATGCGCCCCAGCAACGGTGTGCCCAAGCGGAGCTAGAATCGCGCTGTTCACGAGTCGGTCCCACCCAATGTCGTTCGACGCAACCGTTCGCGCAAATAGTGAGGAACATCAGCTTGCCGAATCAGACTAGGCAATCGCGAGTGGAACTCTAGTTCAACTTTTTTTCGGGTGCTCCTTGTCAGCTCCTCCGCCATCTAATCTCAATCACTGTCCGCCCTTTCGCCCGTCTGCTCCAGCTCCATCGCCTCCTTTGCGCCGCGGGTTTGCAGGCGAAAAAGAAAGCGCGTGGCAGGCAACATCAAAAACAAACCTTGGCAGCGACATCCAAACAATTCTGCACTCTAAGGCAACCAGATCCTTCACCAGGCGGCCTCTGGCTAACTCTTTCCGGACGTCGGGTTCGCTTTCATCCGCTTGTTACTGGAACGCGACACGAGAACGCAGCGTTACCAGGGTCGTCCTTTGTTGGTCGTCAATCTCGACAACCACAACAACCACCCGGACCTTCAGGTCATAAATTTATCTCGACAACATCAGAACGGTCTCCACTACGATCATGGCTACAGCTCATCCCCCAGCATCGCTAGACTCGGCCATGGAACTCCTCAACTATATGCAAGCCCCAACGGTCGGCTTCTACTATGTCGGGGCTTGCACATTCAGTCTATGCATCTTACAAAAGCCCAGTGCGATATCTTCGAAGAGGCGACGAGTGGTTTTAAGCCTAATGGTCTTTACCCTCATAGCATATATCACAGAGGTCTTATACTACTTTAGTCGATCGCTTACAGAGTGGAACTACGAAGCACCAAAACCAGCGGCGACCCGTTGTCTTGGCGCCATTCTTGCCTGGAGTCCTCTTGTCTTTGGAATTTGGAAAAGCAAGTCGCTTCGATGGCATCCGTACTTCGGCGCTTTTGTCCTACAGTTTGCCCTGGAAACTACGACTTGCCTCATGAGCGCCTTCTCTATCTCACCTGATGATAGGTCGAGGGACATACCATTTGTCATTAGCAGTGCAAGGGCATGTGCTTCGTTGCCGCTGATGATCGACGGATTTCTGATCCTGATCAAGAAGCACGTGGGTACACGTACAGACGAAGAGCGCCAATCACTGCTCGGAAAGCAAACTAATAACAACGCTAATCAGAGCGGAACCGGCAACTACGGATCTATCAATCCGGACAGCTCTAGCGGCGACGGCGACGAAGAGGCACCATCTGATCACGACAAAGCGATTAAGGAGCAACAAGCCAAACGCCTAGAGGAAGAAGGTGGTTGGCTCGGTTATCTGAAAGGTTTCCTCGTATTCCTTCCGTATCTGTTTCCCAAGGATGACTGGAAAGTCATGGGCGCACTCTCGATACGCATCCTCCACATGATACAAGAGAGAGTCTTCAATCTTCTTACCCCTCGTCAGCTCGGTATCATTACGAACAAGCTAACCGAGGGGACAAATGTCATGCCATGGAAAGATATTGGACTGTGGGTTCTGTTCTCCTACATCAACAGCTACGCCGGTACCGGCATACTGGACGGTATAGCGAGTTTGGTGATCTCAAACTCGGCCTACCAACGTGTCACCCTAATGGCATATGAGCATGTCCTTGGTTTGTCTATGGACTTCCATACCAGCAAAGACTCAGGGGAAGTGCTCAAAGCCGTGGAACAGGCATCGTCTCTGAACACGCTGGTTGAGTTGGTTCTGTTCGACCTTAGCCCTATCCTCCTGGACCTTGTCATAGCTATGTACTACGTCACTCACCTCTTTGACAGCTACATGGCTTTCATCATACTGTTCATGGGAGCGGCATACGTGAGCATCGGGTGGTATTTCACGACTCTGTCGCAGCCGTGCCGAAGGGTCTATGTTGAGAAGCAGCGAACAGAAAGCTCAACCGTTAACGAGACTGTGCATAACTGGCAAACTGTGGCTTACTTCAACCGACTGACGTTTGAATATAACCGATATGCAACAAACATTATTGCGACTATCTCTGCGCAATATTCCTATTACTTCCGGTCGATGGGTGGACACGCTGCGCAGGATGTGCTTACGACAGTGGGTTTTGCCGCATGCTGCATCTTTGGCATGTCGCAGATCGTTACCAAGCAGAAGAGTGTTGGAAACCTCGTTACACTCATCATGTACTGGCATACCATGACGAGTCCCTTATACGTCTTGTCTTACAGCTACAGGCAGCTTTCAGCCTCTCTTATCGATGCCGAACGTCTGCTTCAGTTACTCAATACCAAGCCGACCGTTGCTGACCAAGAAGGTGCCAAGGACCTCGTAATTGATGCAGGAAAGGTCGATTTCAAAGATGTCGAGTTTGCTTACGATGTGCGGAAACCCATCATCAAAGGGGTTTCCCTGCAGGCTGATGGTGGACAAACGATTGCGTTCGTGGGTGAAACTGGTGGTGGAAAATCCACGATGCTGAAGCTACTCTTCCGATTCTACGACGTTACTGGAGGCTCAATCATGATTGATGGCCAAGATCTTCGCTCAGTCACGCAGTCAAGCCTTCGAAACGCCATCGGACTCGTTCCCCAGGACCCTGTACTTTTCAATCAGACAATTCGTCAGAACATCCGCTATGCGAGACTTGATGCTACAGATGCCGAGATCGAAGAAGCATGCCGTGCGGCTGCTATTCACGACGATATCGTTGGCTTCCCTGATGGCTACAACTCCAAGGTTGGCGAACGCGGAGTGAGGCTTTCTGGAGGTCAGCTACAGCGCATCGCTATCGCTCGTGTGTTGCTCAAGGACCCCAAGGTTGTCATGCTAGACGAAGCCACATCTGCTATTGATTCTGGCATCGAGGCCAAGATACAACAAGCGTTCAGCAAGCTCAGCAAGGGCCGTACCACGTTCGTGATAGCGCATCGCCTTAGCACCGTGGTTGAGGCGGATCAGATCCTGGTAGTCGAGAAAGGCGAGATTATCGAGCGAGGAACGCATCGAGAGTTGTTGGAATTAGGGGGAAAGTACCATGAGCTCTGGACGAAGCAGACAGCCGGCCATCTCCCCACTCTCCCCTCAAAGCCCGTGTCAAAAAACAACCCCACTGAAGGAGGAGACAACGACAGCGCGACACTCATTGACATTGCATCTATAGAAGAAGATTCGGCAAAGACCACTGGTACGAGTGAAGGCGGTAGCGACAGAGTCGAAAAACGCAAGTGAAATCGAACGCATGCAGTACATCGAGGTCAGTTTAGATGCGGTCTTCGGTCTCATACGTTTCAGCGTCGGGTTGTTGGATAGCCCATTGGTATAGTTATGAAGTTGGCTTCCAAGCGTAATGCGGTGGGGTCGGATACGGTTCATACGTCAAACGATTGTATGACATAAAACAGTTATTTCTTTACGCAGTTCACAAATTCGTCAAAAACATGTTATGAAGCTAGTAGGCATATTTAGCGTACTTCTCCGCAAGGCGACTAGAATCAACTATCAGCAATCTTTGTGACGGTGTCAGTAGTTCAGCCGTTTAGCACCTGACAATCCATCTCCGTACATCCTTCACGAAAAAAATTGCATCTACTCCCACAGAAGGATTGACATCTTGAAGACATATGCAAGGCTCGGAAGCGGGGCAACATGTTAGAAGCGGAGAAATCGATGCTGCCGCACCGTCCGCACAGACCACCGTCAGCATCATCATGGCATCGACGAAACGGTGTATGTGGGAAGAGGCGTCGTGGGCCTAAGTACGGTCTTGCCGACTTCCAGAATCCTTGTCCATCGCCTGTTGTCTCCTATTTGGCCTCTTCAATCCCCCGCAGCTTGCACTGTTCACCATCATGGCAGTCCCCAAGCGCGCGCTGCTTCTCGCGTCCGCAGCTATATCGTTCTTCGCTTTTCGCTATGCGCCGCAAGCTGTAATCTCGAGTAGTATTGTGTGGAATGTCGTGATATTATTTTTCGGGTTGTGGACTGGGCAGTTCGCATGGCAGACTGTGGTTACTCCGTTGTTCTTCAGCCCGTTGAGGAATTTGCCACAACCGCCGGTGAGTGTGTTGGATGATGACTCTCACCGACTCTGAAGCTTTATATACCCACGATTCAAGATCGTAGAGCTAATTCAGATCATTAGAATGCGCACTTTTTTCTTGGCCATTACAGAAGCATATACAAGGGTGCATCTGGCGAGCCGCAAAGAGACTGGATCGACAATGTACCGAATGATGGTGTTTTGTACTATCGCTGGCTGTTCAACAAACCGCGTATCCTGGTCACGAACCCGAAGGCGCTGAGTGAGGTGCTTGTGCAGAAGAGCTATGAGTTTGTGAAGCCGGCGAGGATACGGGTTGGGTTGGGGAAGTTGCTTGGTGTAGGTGTTCTCTTGGCGGAGGGCGACGAGCACAAGGTCAGTTCTGAGTCGCAAATGTTCAAAAGTCTGTTTGGCTGATGAGATGTAGCGCCAGAGAAAACTCTTGGCCCCGGCTTTTGCGTTCAGACACACCAAGAACCTCTACCCGATTTTCTGGAACAAAACCATGGAGATGACAGATCGGATATCCGCGACCATCAATTCGAGTCCTGACGCTTCATCTGTCGTGGAGATTCGTAACTGGTCGTCGCGAGCAACTCTCGACATCATTGGTCTGGCGGGTATGGGACGAGACTTTGATTCTCTGACCAACCCGGACAACGAACTCTACACCACATACAACAATATCTTTGGAGCGAACCGAGCTTCACAGGTTCTGCAACTCGTTTTGGGTTTGCTCCCCCATTGGCTTGCCTCCTCTCTCCCGATAAAGCGCAACGATGTGATCCGGCAAGCAATCATCACAATCAAGAAAACAGCGCGAGACCTCATCCGCGAAAAGCGTGCAAAGCAAGAAAAAGGCGAGGCACAATCCCTTGACATTCTCTCCGTTGCCATGGAATCCGGCGGCTTCAGTGACGAAGACCTCGTCAACCAACTCATGACCTTCCTCGCCGCGGGCCACGAAACCACCGCATCATCAATGGCCTGGGCCGTCTACCTCCTCTGCAAACACCCCGACGTACAGAAGCGTTTGCGTGAGGAAGTACGCGCCGAGATACCCGCGCTGACCGACCCCTCCAAGGAAATCTCCTCCACGGAAATAGACCGCCTCACCTACCTAAACGCCGTCCTCAACGAAACAATGCGCATCTTTCCGCCTGTCCCGCTCACCCTCCGCGTAGCAGCCCACGACACAACGATCCTTGGTCACTTCATTCCCGAGGAGACCACCGTCGTCATCTGTCCATGGGCGATAAACACATCCGTGCACCTCTGGGGCGACGATGCCAGGGAGTTCAATCCTGAACGGTGGATGGGCCCAGGGCGTGCTAACACGGGTGGTGCGGAAAGTAACTTCGCGATCACGACTTTCTTGCATGGCCCGAGGAGTTGCATTGGTAAGGACTTTGCGAAGGCGGAGTTTGCGTGTTTGGTGGCGGGGTTGGTGGGCAGGTTTGAGATGGAGTTGGAGGACCCTGGATGGGAGTTGAAGATCCAGGGTGGCATTACGGCGAGGCCTAAGGGCGGGTTGAGAGTTAAGATGACGGAGGTGGTCCAGTAGGAGGGATTGTGATTTGTTGTTTGTTGGTGAGGTCTGGAACGCCATGTAGGTTCAGTGTTATGGGATCAGCCTATGGGTATACATATTTGGAAAGGTGGACGCGAGTACTTAGATAAAGGTAGATCTCTTAAACAGTGGACATATTAGACGAAAACGTAACACTGCATCTTTCTTGCAGCTACATTGCAACCCGCAACTTGAATTCCCAAGTTCATCTTCACATTCTTCATCTCTTCTTCTCTACTCTTGCATACTCTACCATGACCTACATCCACCCGCTTCTCCCCATAAATTCATACTTCTCCTTCCACAAGTATCGTTCAGCCTTTTGCCCATGGCACCTTCTTATATACAACCCTCAACGGTGATCATTCGGAATCACCCTTTCGCTGACTCCCTCGTTCCAACCGTGACACATATTTCCATCTTCAAAACTTTATGGAAATTACCTCGTCGCGCCATAATCACTAAACCCGTCTTTGTATCGCCACGCTTCGCACTCAACATATAGTCACTGGGGAAGGTGTATCATGATAACCTAAATTCGTATGCGAAGTTCACTGCTCACCACTCTCGAATCGGCCTTTGTTGCGCTTTTGCTGGTTCCGACCTTGATGACCTTGAGAGGAGCGTCGTTGCCCACTGTGATTATTGTGCTGGGACCGGTACGAGTGCTGTAATCCCGAGGACTGTAGATTCCCATACCCTTGCTGGACTCCAAATCCCCCATTTGTTTGGCTGTTGTAGCTGCTTTGCTCATCCTGGCGGTCCAAACCATGGATTTGGTTGTTCTGGTGGTGACCAGCTGCTCCACGGATGTTGAACGCGTCTGGTATGTCAGTGATAGATCCTGTTTGGTAGCCTTCTTGCTGCGTCTGCCTAGTGTTTGGAGAGTCATATGCCTCTTGCATTCCATTGTACTGAGGATAGGATCTGTGTTGGTCGAGTCCATGGTTTCTAGGTGCTCTCGGAACGCTGAGTTGACTGTTTGGTAACTGCTGAGCATAAGTTTGTTGTATTTGACGTCGTTTTAGCGTCAAGTTTCCATCACCTTCGGGATCTGATGCAAGTTGATCGTAAGGGCGCTTGCTGCCAGTTGCGAATCTAGTTCGTCCCCTTCCTGGTGAGTACTGCGTACTTTGTGGAGAAGCTTGTCCGAATGTTTGAGCTTGGTAGCTTCTCTGATTCGCATGGCTCTGAGTTTGGATACGCGGTTTACCGCCGATCTGCCGAGTTGAACGGTTCGATAATGCCGGTGTTTGCCAGTCCGTTTGTTCAGAAAAGTGTTCTCCTTCGTCAGACCATGACACTGGAAGTACTCCTTGTGGTGGGTTGTGGAAAAATTTATCTTCAGAAGTACATGAACAGTTACCATAACTCATGAAAGACGGACATGGGACTCTGTGCCATAACGGACACTGATTGCCGTCGAGACATCCTCCTTCGCCGTCATCACTCGGGCACAAAACACCTTCTAGAGTATGGTTGTAGGTGCAGTTTCTCTGTTCATTGCACCCCTGCAAGGTGTTGACCTGCATACAAACCTGGAACCTCTGAGAATCTCTCAACACCTCACCGAGCATAGGTCGCAAGTCTTTTGTCCGAGGGTCTTGCGAACGATCAGGTGTTGGATTGGGGACGACGATGGCAGTCCGAGGTTGAGTGTGGAGGTAAGCGCACTTATCGCCGAACTTACAGGTTTTCCCAGTAGCGAGAGACCGACAGATTTTGTTTTCGTTAAAATGTCCATAGGGGCACTCGTTCCGTTGCAAGCAGCCCTCCGCCGTGTTCACTCTCGGACATGGATGACCTGGGCCTGCCCAAGCCGGATTTATCGGCCGCGCTTGCATTTCAAGACTTGCTGGACTTTGCGCTGCAGTGACCATGGCTGCCTGCCGAGAAAAACTACCAGTGCGTTCGAGATGTACGTAGACACAGTTTTCTCCACGATCGCAGTCTTTTCCTAATCTGCATTGTACGCCTTGGTTGTCATGTCGGTATTGACATCTGTTTCGCTCGTAGTGTTTACATCCTTTCGACTTATTGATATATGGACAGAGTCCGAGTGGTTTCAGTACAACTGGCGACTCCATGATGAGATCTACATCATCTCCTGAGTCACTCTCCGGCGTAGTGGCAGCTGGCTGGTTATTCGAGCTAGCATCCAATGTGTCCCAATACCGTGTTTTCAAATACCGAGAACGGTTCCACTGCTTGGACCATTGTACCCTTGCATTGAACGCCTGCATCCTCTCCGCTCCGCAAAATCGATCGTGATATCTTGGGTGGTCTTGCTCTGCTACAAGTTGATCAGTCATAACTTGAAAGCAAGCCTCGGTACATTTGCTGTCGTTCCATGGCATACTACCTCTTTCCTCTCCTCGCTCATCCCTTTCGGCTTCGTCGCGCAGAACTTCCATCAGGCAAGGTGTGATCTCAATTGGCTGATCTTTACGTAGCCGATGTTCAGAATCTTTGATTTTGCTCCTACTGGTGGACTCAGTGTATGCCACGATGCTGTATATACCTTTTAGCACATCGAGTAAAACATCTATGTCGGACTCGGGCAAGGACATCTTCTCCACTACCCATATCATCTGCTGGAACACATCTGGGTTCAAGTTCGTTACTTCAAGTAGCTCGTTTCGTCTCTTGTTAGAATGCTTTACTCGATTGACCTCGAGATGAAATTCTTCCCACGCAGGATTGTGTATCCTTTCGTAGTTTGCTATCGCAGCCTGCCGTGCTGCCGGATCCTGGAGTACGCTCCAAACGTCTTCAGCTGTATATCTTACGTGCTCCAGGTGCTCTTGCCTAGACTTCAAATTTTTCAGGATGGGTTGTAGAATTTCTTCGTCTTCCAGTAGTATGTCAAATCGAAATGGTTCCAACACAGCTTCAAGCACCTGCATGACGATCCGGAGTGCCATCCATGTTTCTTTCTGCTTCCAAGCGGGGCCGATCACGAATTCGACTTTCTGCCTCCCGTCCTTGTCAATATATTCGAATTGGGATTCCTTGAATGCGCTCAATGCTAGAGCTTCATCGTTTGAGAAGATCTGGATTTGACGTATGCACTCCTCGGGTGGAAGTTGTTTGATGGCCTCAGACAGGAGTGTCATGTGAGTAGCGCGCGTCTCTGGAGAACACGCTATGAGCATTTGTAGCTCTGCTTGATCGAGAATGACAATCTCGTCAAACGCTTCTTCGCTTGCTACTTCGAAAATTTCTGCTTGCTGAAATATATCCTTTCCGACTATTGCATGCGCGTCCTGAGTCTGAAATTCGTCGACAATGACGCCTTTGTCGGCAGCTACATGACTTTCGACAGTGCCGTTGTCCTCTGAGGTATTTTTGACAGGATTATAGACATCAACACTTGGTAGATATTCATGAGAGGAGCCCATTGGCAGCGGGATATCGATCAAATCGTCGGTCAGGATTGATTTTTCAGAGATTTGTGTTTCTGGGACTTGAACTTCATATTCGGTAGCTCGAAAGTCCCTCCGAGTTTCAACTTTACTCAGGGGAGCTGTCAAGCTGTCAGCCTCATAGCGATCAACCTCTGTGGGTGTGACAGCCGAACCCGAAGGATTGATGAACAATTCCTGCTCGACGATGTGATCATGGGTCTTGTCCGGCTTCGCCGAAATATGTGTGTGTTGTTCCGAGTCTTCGATGGCGAGGGTATCGGCGGGATCGTAGGTGACATCGTCATCTTGCCTATCTTGCATACCCTCAAACACTTCTTCTTGAGGGCGATCATATTCATCGCTGTGTTCGCTGACAGAACTGAACAATTCATCTAATTGGAAGGTCCTGTCTTGTGGCTGTCCTAGATAATCTCCGCTGCCACTGGCCATCGATTGTGAGGCTTGGGTATGGGTATTACCGTGGCTTCCTCGTTGCGTGTAAGACTTACTAATTTGCTCATCATACAAGGTCTGTATGCTTTTCTGTTTTTCAACCACATCTGATGAGAGAGTATCAGCGGCAGAACTTGATATCGTTGAAGTATTCCGTTGGATTTCATTTCTTTTGACAAGATACTCTACCATTTCCGACAACTTCCTTGGTTTGAACATTGGGCTTGATATGAGTTTATGCTCAAGCCTTTGACTGCTCCCGTTCAGGGGAGCGTGTGCTTCTAGATCATTATGTTCAGTGGTGTGCTTCTCGCTTTCAGCATGTATTGACTGAGTAGGCTCTTTTCCCTGATTGTGAATATCACGCAGGTCGCCTTCGTGTTCACGATTATTCTCCGCTGCGTAAGAACGTTCGGGGCTCGCGCTCTGGTGGCACTCTCGGTGTCGTTGAATCTCATCCTCGTCGAGCGCAAAGTACGGCCTCAGAAACTGTAGTGGTCAGTATTCATTTCGCACATTGAAAACAATTGGAGCAAGAAGCACCTACAGATCCATCGCCAAGACTCTTTTCGTGAAGAATCATCAAGGTTCGATTAAATACAGGCTGTGAACAGTTAGTATGACGATATGGGTCCTTCGTGTTCTGGTGGGACTTACACTGATGGACACGGAAGGTGTCCGGGTTTTACGTTCATATGTCTTGTTTTGCCATGTGTATCGGACCTATCCATAGTCAGCCGTAGTAGGAGCAGGAACTGACAGAAAAACCGCTCACATTACCGGTAGAGTGAGCATACAGATCCCTACTACTCCCCAAAGATGCCCACGACATAGTATATATGTCAGAATTAGCAGACACAACCACACGTTATGTTTCGAAACTTGAGAAGGAAATTGTTATCGACGCACTGGTCGTGCTATGAACAAAAGATCTAGAAATGATGGCGAGAACCACGTCACGTGTTGTATGCTATGTCGGGAACGAAAGTCCACTGAGAGTACAGAAAGATTGTTACACAAAGTCGATATACCCTTAGATAAGACTTGAACATGTCTATAAGCATAGTGATTTCCAAAGAAGGCTACGAAAACCTGTGAAGATTCACGTTCTTTGTTTGGCACTGTTAGTTCTTACTAGCATGTTCCAAATACAGCACCCACAACTGGATCGCGAGACAATGTCTTTGTATCGAAAACTAGCAGCAAAATTGACATAAACCATCCCCGCCCAGAAGTAAAGAGTGCGTTATTTTAGGCAATTTTGTAGTCACGCAGGATTAACCGGATCGACTATGTCAGACCTATCTTCCCTCGTCAACCTCCACCCTAAAATCCCCCCTCACAGATCCCCCTCTGACCTCGCAAGAGCATTAGGTCTCTATGAAGCTCCTCAGAACGTCAATCGCCTGGTTAACCGCACGAAAGAGCATAGAGCAGCCGTACGCACCCACGGGGCAACAGCACAGGCGATTTCTACTTCGCTACAAGCCCAGAACGCCCAGCTGGCAGCCGATCTCGAGGATCTCTATGAAGCTTTCCACTATGCACAAGAGCTAATACGTGCAAGGCAGGCGCAAGTATGCGACGGTCGATTCAGCGAGAAAGGGTGTGAGAAATGGGTTGTGGGGTTGAAAAAGAAGGAGAGGGAATGTCGAGAGTGGATGGATAAGCTTATAGATCAAAGGAACCATGTGTGGACCGCTGGGCAGATGTTGAAATAGTGGTGAGGATAAGCTATGTCAAGTTGTTCTGAAGTCGTGTACGAGATCAGCTCCAAGATGGTCGGAATCCGTTCTGGTTGGGCCTTCATCACTTTGTACTACTGCGTCTTGTACTAAAGACTTGTTTCAAATCTTCCGTTGCAATACTGTCAATCAATATATTCCAGCCTGGTGGTTCTCTCAATAATCCATCTCAACGTCTCCGCTTTGTTTCACGACGTTCATCTTCCCCATTTCTCTGGTCAATACCTCCGTTCCAACGTCCATCATTTTGTACGCTCTGTCTCAGAGCTCCTGGTACATATCGCGCCATTTCCTCTCTCGGGGCACGACGTGCATGCGGTTCCGCGACTTTCCTTTGTGGCTTTACACTCGGTTCTGTCCGGTCGTGCTTCGGGGCCGACTGCTCGCTTTCGTTGTGAGAACGCTTGTGAGTAGACCGGTGAATCTCCTTTGTGATAGAGACGGTGTGTCGTGATTTGCGTGGCCGAACTTCTTCATCAGCTGAGGTCGGAGCCATGCCACTAACCTCATGAATACGCTTAACGTCCGTTCCGATATCGTCCTTGAGCCTTTCGATCTCAGTGGTCTGTTGCTCGCGTTCGACGTGAGTTGGCTTACGAGTAGATCGTGGAGAGGCTTCTACAGTAGCACTAGTCGTATCGCGGGGAACCCTACGCCTTTGATTCCCACTGTGTTGGGCGTGCTTGCTGTTATCTGCCTCCAGTCTGCGGTGACTCGTATCCCTCCCACTCCCACTTCCCTCGGAAGATGATTTGGTGAAATCATCACTCGCGTTATGTGGATGTGTTTGCGTGTGTCGCCGTGCTTCCCTATTGCGAATGGCTTGGTAGCGAAGTTCACGTCGACGTTGAAGTTCCTCCCGTGTGCGTGCTATGTCGTCCGGTCCTCTGTCAAGAGGCGTCCGAATTGGTTCTCTATCATGTATACGCAGGTTCATCGCGAGATTACGATTTATCTTATTCAATTGTGTGTCCTCACATCTCTCTTCTTTCGCATCGTCGTGGCGGTTTCGTCGGCGCTCTTCTTGCTTGCGTGCACGACTCATGTCATCTTCGCGATCGTAGGCCTTTGCTTGGTCTTGTGACACTAGAAGATTCTCCGGTTTGGGGGATGATGAACTTCGTATGAGCTTGAGTGATTCGGTAGATGTTGGATTCTCCACGTACGCCTCTTCAGATAGGGGAGTTGCGTCTGTAGCCGTGAACGGCTCGGAGGATGTGGATTCTGTGGAAACCTTTTCAGGGCAATGATCTTCGAGCCATCCTCTCCGTTTCGGGGATCTATCTACTTCCCCGAAGTCTGTAGGATCATAGAGTTTCCGCTTTTGCGACGAGAGAGGCGCAGAGGTGACTGTGTCCGGAGCTCTCAAACGATGCTCTTCTGTCACATTGGCAGGAACGAGATCGGGTTTTCCGTTATTGGTTGATTCATAGTAACCTTCGATTGCATCTATATTTGGAATGTCTTCGCGTGAGGGGGTTTCGAGGGAATTTGTCGCTTGTGATCGTGAACTATAGGCACTGCGTCCTTGTGCAGGCGATACTGGTGTTTCGGGAGGTGTTGAGCAGTGCACAATCGACGTCTGCTTCTGATGTTTGCGGCCTTTCATCAAGATGTGGTATTTTCCGGGTTGCTGGTGCTCGCTTTGCGATGGCAAGTTGGTCGATGCTGGACGTAACTGAATCTCTTCACCGTAGATGTTGGAGAAAACGCGACCGCCAACATCGTGACTCGTGGCATTCCCGTCATCGTCAAACTCCACCTTGACGGAAAACTGCTCAGAATGTATGACTCTATCCTCCTGCATCTCGGCCCATACCCGGTATCCCGCCTTCTCAGCGACACTGCGATATCTGATCACCAGTATCGTTGCCTGAACCTTCGCTCGCGTCAGGGCCATCTTGCGTTCCTGGAAGACCTTGGTCTGGAATCCGGAGTCTGAGTACGAGGTGTCTTTCTCAGCTAGAGGCTTCGAGGTTGCGACACCAACGCAAAGCTCGCGCGGACTCGACCCAGACACCACCGTATCATAGCGACCTAATGCTGCCAGACCCATTTTGTGTTCGAAATCGCGTCCAACAGGATCGCGGCCATATATTTGTTTGAATGCTTCGCCATCAGAAGGAGGTAAGGTCTGTACCGCGGCGCTGCGATATCTCACAGGCGGTCGCGACAAAGTTTCCACAATCGACTTTTCATCTTGTGTGCCGGCGACACAAGGGCCTTGCGCACTTGGCGCTCGTATAACGTGGGAGCTGCTAGACGCGATCATGGCACGAGGTGTCCGGAAGACTGTGACGAAGAGCGGTGGTCGAATCTGACAGTTTCCGTCGTGTTGAAGAAGAATGATGTCGATGACAAATGTAAAAATGGGTTGTCAGAGTCGCACTGGAGGTCGCAATGATGAACGTTATCGGTGGAGAGCAAAAACGCCAATGTGGTTCACCCAACAGGTTTAGTTGCGGTGTTGTGAGTTGTGAGCTTAGGCGAGCGCGTGGAAGGCCCAGACTGTTCAGAGCTCCTGCCCGTCCCGTGGAAGGTACTCGCGATCCTCACGCGTATGTCATTTCACAATGTCATTCACTTTGTGGGCGTTCCAAAAGATACGATATGAGTGCTGCTATACTGTCTTGCAGATAGGCGGTGTGATCTCGCGCAATATCGAGACGTCAGTGTTGGTGGAGACGTTCGAGCAAACGGATTGATGCAGGAAGCCGCAGCCCATGCCAACCTTTTTGGTATATGGTCGAGATCTCGATATTTCCCGCAGCGTTGTATTATCCTGATATCCAATGTTGAAAAAACAAACCCGACTACCATACTCGAATGCTATGAAATCTTCGAGGCCCATACGTCGAGTTCACGCTGGTTCACGCTGGTTTATTCACCTCAATAGGATCTTATCGATTGCTCCAAATTCTCGTCGTTGCTCACGGATCTTTGATTGAATATCCGCGTAGGATCCATGTTTACGCACAAAGGACGATAGTTCCCATAATAGGATGCACACTGCAGACTTGGAGAGCAACTCTCTATACTCACAATTCAACGCTGTTATACTATTCAAATCTATGTATATAATACCCAGACTATCATAATACGATCGAAGACTTCTTCGTGCCGGCGTTATTCACGTTTCCCGTATCGACTTTCCCCCTTTTCGCATTTCCCCCATTCACCTCGCTTTCACTGCGAATTCTTACGCGATTTCCCTAACCACCAGCCTCTTCTGAATAGATCAGGACTCCTATTGTCGACCGAGCTTCCTATTATCACGCGTACTGGGCCGCACGACCCTCTCGCGGCCGATTGTTCTCGAGCTCGACGCTGTTATAAGTCCTTCCTCTCCACCACCTCGTTCAGTTCAACAACCACATACTCACACACATCCAACCAACCTGAACAACAACGCTCAACTTCGCTTCTCTCTACGTTTGAGCAATTCGTACTACTCTTTACTCTTCCTTCCAAGACCATCCCCAACACTCAAGATGATCTCCACCGCCGGACGTTTCTATGTCCCAGGTCGTAGCGGCACCATGCAGAAGCTGAACCTCCGCCCATTCTCCTCTCCACAACACGTCTTGGACAGCAACCCAAGCATCTCTCGAGCGACTATCCAGTATGTCCTCGAAAAGCAATCACGCCGCCCCGAACTCCGGGATGCCATGGCTGCTCGTCGTAACGAAATACGCGAGCAGCACGCCATGAACCGACGCGGCATCACCATTAAAGACAACCTCATGCCCCCAAGACATTGTCGCTTCCGACTTCCCTTGAAGTTCGCGACCCCCGCAGCGGCGGACTGGAAGCAAGCCCAGCTCCACCGCATGGTCAAGCAGCATGAGGAGCGGAAGGGACTTGACCTTCAGATCTCCCACATGCTGCGTCTGAGCTCCATGAAGTACCAGGTATGTGGAATCGTCCTCCATCCCGCGTGTGACTTGTGGACTGACATCTTCAGATCAACTTCTGGCTCGAGGGGTTGAAGGGCGCGTGTGACGATCGCGACGAGTTCTCACGCCTTGCGGAACTTCTCCTCGAGGGCCTTCGTACGGTGGCGCCGGCCATGCAGTATATCGGCGCCCATTGCAAGGCGGCCAACGATGACATCGGCTGGGACTGGCACGCCTTCGTGTGGGTCCACACCTGGCTGTACGATCAAGTCGAGCGTGGTGACTTCGAGCCGGCAGATCTCACCGTGCTCAAGCGTCTGGAGGGCTTCGCGCACCTGGCCGGTCTCGAGCTGAAGAACGAGACGGAAGAGAAGGACGTCGATTTCTTCGTGCCGTCGACGGGTGCGGGTCTGCCGGCTGCAGAGCCCATGGAGTTGTGCGTCGATGTCGTGCAACTCCCGCCCGCGACTACCCCCCACAATGTCGTCGATGAGATGGAGGTGGAAGACTCCAGCACCGCTCTGGCTGTCCAGATCAGCAACTCTGGAGCCCCTGTAGCCGACGAGGCCCTGAGCGGTATGTCTTCTCTTCTCTTCACATGTGACTTTGCCAAATACTGACTGCTTCCAGATTCTCTTGTACTCTACTCATTCCCTAGGGTGGAGCGCTACAGTGGTGGGATCAAGCGGGCTGCCGGCGGCGATGGTAACACATCGTCGCCAAAGAGGCGTAAGACCTCTGACACAGACCCCGAGACCACCATTGTAGTCTCCACGCCGAAGGAGAAGGAGACCCAGAGCAGCGATGACATGGCTCTGGCGAATACGACCCCTCAGAAGACCAGCGGGACCATCCTCACCACGACCCGCACGCCCGCCTCGGCCACCGAATCCGAAGTCAGCACCGGCACAGGGCCCTTCAGTGCACTCTTCCTCCGCTCCCCGAACGACCTACACTCCTTCCTCGCAAACCCGCACTTCGAGGCTCTCTTCTGCGCGCAAGAAATCATCCTCTTCCACCACACCTCCAACCAGACCGCCATCCCACAGAACGACATCGCTATCCTGGCCCGCGCCTGCGACTACATCACTGCCAACGAGCACAACACGCGCTTCGACTGGAAGGGCCTTGTGCCTGTGCTGGCGAAGAGTTGGTTCAAGAAGAGGATGAACTCGTTGAAAGACCAGTTGCACAAGTACGCCGACATCAACAAGGCGAAGTACGCGAATGTGTATGCGCTGGGCGAGGAGGTGAAGAAGGTGGTGAGGATTATGGAGGGCTGCAGTTCGGTGGTGCCGCCGCCTGCACAGCGGGTTATCAAGGCGAGGAAAGCGAGGTCTTCGGGTTGAGGTTGTCGCCCACAAGGCACATATTCTGAAGACTTGGAGTCTCTGCATTCGTGGTGGGTGGCAGACTGACCTATCTTCCACGCTTTCGACGTCAGATATGACACCGCGGCTGCTTTCGATACCTCCAGCTTCAACTGCAACAACACGCGACCACGACGTACGGCGACTACGTATTGTACTCCATCAAAAAGGGCCATCGGAGCATTTGTAATTCTTTTCCCATTTTCTCTGTTTTCTTTTTGTTTGTTATACCCAGTCCTGCTCGTTTTGAATATTGGAGGAAATGATGGAATCAGACCTGGACTGGGAGTAATCGGAGTGGGATCTGTGAGGAATGGAAAGGAACATGCACACAGTTTGAGATAGAGAACAGAATCCCTATTTTCGAGAGAGTTGAAACATACCTCATCCGCACTGTACCGTCCATCTGAGCATTTATGGTTGACTGTCTTTACACGAAGCGTAGTGCTAAGTCTCTCTTCTGACCTCCCCATCACTCCCTCTAACCTCACCCTCAAGCAGAATTTCATGTCCATCTCCCTCCCTCACCCCCTGCGCGACCACCCACCCCACAATCGCAACACCTGTCATCAACCACCACGCCATGCCAACAACACCCATATCCAGACCCCGTCCAAACACCCAAGAAAACAAGACCGGGCCGATCGTTCTCGTAAGGCTGGAAACAGATTGGCCAATCCCGTGTACAGTGCCCAGAACCGAAGGGTGAGGACTGACATTGTTGATCAGGATAGCTGTGCACGGAAGTGCGAAGGTGCGGCCTAAGACCTGTATGAAAAGAACCACGATGATGGCGGCCCAGACGAACGGTCCACTGACGCCATCCGGTGGGGAACTCCAGCTTGGTACGCGGCTCAAGAACGGAGCGAGCGCGTACGTGAATGGGAAAAGTGCGAGGAAGATACGATAGCTATTCGCGGTTCCCAGACGATGGGAGAGATTTGGGTATATGAAGAGTTGTAGTGATATACCTATGACCCCAAGAATTGCGAGTGCGAGCCCGATGCGTGGTGGTGGGAGGGCCAGGCCACCAGTGAAGTGGAAGAAACCGTGAGGCTTGAAGCCAGGAGGGTGGGGATTCGAAGGATCATAGCGTGGTGTCGAAAGATATATGAACCATAGTGCATTGAAACCACCAACGTGCATGGCGAGCAGACCATGCGCGAAGAGCGTGATGATGAGGTTACGGGTCCAGATATGGCGGAAAGGAAGCTTTTGCCGCAGCATCTGAGTGGATTTATCGGAAAGTGTGCTTGTATCTGGACGTGCGGTCGTTGGTGTTGGCTGGAGCTCGAGACTGCTAGAGGCAGCCCACTCATCCTCTAGAACGGCTGTGTATCCGGCGTTGGATACAACGTGCTGGCGAAAAATATGTCGAGATATCCATCGACCTATGCGTAGACCATGATCAGGATTGTCTTTGCAAAGCTCGCTAGTTTCTTCTAGAAAGAAGATCACAGCCAACGCTGAGACGAGGAGAAACACGGCGCTCATCAGATTGGGCAATGCGTACGGCCATCTGATCATCCACTGCACTCCATGCTTTCCACCTAGTATTGAGCCTGAACCGAAAATAGAAGGATAGCTTTCAACAGGGTTGGCCAATACACCGCCTAGTATTATTAGCAAGAGGTACCAAAGGATAAGTAAGAACAGCTTCACCAAGTACGGGTCCGACGATAACCCCGATATTGAACGTTATCGGTAAGATCAGAAAAGCTCTGCTCTGGAATTTCTTCACCTTGATAATCTCGCTGATCATCGTTCTCATGACGCCAATATTTCCGTTCAGAACTCCACCCAGACATCTGCAAGCCACAGCCATAGGAAAGCTGTGTGAGAAACCGAAGCCGATAATACTGAGCATCGTCCCTAGAAGACCGATATAAATGACTCTTTTCCTGCCACCTTGAGGTGAGTCTGCAAATTTGCCCCACAGAATTGCGGTGAGAAATTGAGTTGCCGGAAAGGCAGCTTGTATGATGCCAGCCTGGTACGATATTGTCGAGTCTGGCAAAGATGGATCGAAGGATTGGAGTTGATAGAAAAGGTACGAGCCAAGGGACGTTTGTGTCAAGGGCTCGGACAGTCGTGCTAGAGTGATAACGAGTAGTTGGTCCTTGCGGGGGAGTGAACGCCATGATACGGGCTTCGCCTTCTCAGCTTGTGTGTTTTCGGCTTCATCAAAACGCGGAGGGGTTGTTCTAGCTGAGCTAGTTGCCTCTATACGAAGATCGCGTGGCCCACGCTGTCGACCGGAGCTTGACACGTTACTCTCCTCTTCGCTATCACTTGAGGTGTTCTTGTATCGTGCCATGTTTCGCCTTCTCCAAAAAAACAGTCGTGATCGAAGAAAAGTATGAAGAATCAACAACTGAAGCTTTATTCCCGAAATGCAAAATGACGTCTGAGGTTTGTGGCAACGTTAAGAGATTGTAATCAGCCTCCTTGTAGTGCACGCTCGTGAGCTCCCAATCTGTAACAGGTCGGCAATATCCCGTGTAGAGGGACTGAAGATGCCGCGGGGAAAGATACGGCGAAATCATGTCGAGCGACTGCAAATTCAACTTTGTACTATCGGACGTATCGGTAAGGAAAAGAGGCGAGCGGCGGATGCACTTGCATATCCGGGCTTGTTATTGGTCTTTGACGCGGCTGACAGAGGCGCAGCTTGCTGCAGGTCGGTAACATCAGTTTTGATAAGAGCTGAGAGGCTGCCTGTGACCAAGAGCCAATATTGCGCAAAACAGAAAAGAGTCCTTCGAGTCCCCACGTCGTTATCGATGGATGCGAGATGGGAATGGAGAGAATGGAAAGGATTTGAGGACTGTACCGATGTCAGCCCCACTAGTCTAGAGCGAATCGGGAATGGCGGGATGCAAACTGCTGTGACGGAAATCTGGTGGCAGGTCAAGCTCTCGGACAGTGGCGTATCAAGCCGGAAGAATGGAAGGAATATGTTCTTATGATTGCGTCCGTTTTGCAACTCGGCAACATTGCAGCTCGTCATATTAAGAACACTGAAGTATAATGTCTCACTCTACAATCTATCCATGAGCGATTTGCCACCCCTCAAAGCTCACTCTTCCCATCCTCCTTATCCTTCGAGAAATTGATACTGACGCTGTTGACACAATGTCTGTCGTCTTTCGGGTTTCCAAATCTCTCCCCCTTGAAAATATGTCCTAAGTGCCCTCCACAGTTGTTGCACACAATTTCCGTCCTCATCATGCCTAGTCCCGGGTCAGGCTTTTGCCCCACTGCGCCTGGGACCGCGTCCCAGAAAGCAGGCCATCCGCATCCAGAATCAAACTTGTGGTTCGCCTTGTACAAGGGCGCATCGCAACCGGTGCATGTGTATGTGCCCTCGGTAGGGTAGTGCTTGTTGTATGTGCCCGAGCCGGGCATCTCAGTGCCTTTCTTGCGGAGAATGCGAAACTGCTCTACTAAATGTTAGACATGCTGAGAGAGAAAATGAGGATAATAACATACCAGGCGAAAGCTGCGCCTGCCATTCGCCGTCGAGCTTTGAGACAGGGTACTTTGTATCGTCGGCCATGGCGGTGCTGGAACCAAAAAGTGCGCTCAAGAAGGGGATACTGGGCATAGAGCGCAGAACGGTGGCGCGTTGGGGGGAGCTGTAGATTGTGCGGCCAAGGGTTGTGGGGTTCGTGCGGAGGAAGGCGTTGGTAGTGTTGGTAACGGTGTGGAAGGCGCGAATAAGATTGGGGAAGGAAGGGAAGCGCATGTGGAGAATGTTAAAGATTATGGGAGAGTTGCAGGGCGAGTTGTGCTGACGAGCTTCCGATGCTGGTGAGGGGTGGCGGGGAGCTTGCGCCACTGAAGCTTTGACCGAACATTTGGAATTGCGTCATGACTTGGGAGAATTGTCAACTTTCCTTAGTCAACAACATGTAAATTCTACATCGCCACAAACTCGCAATTCGACGATTTCCGACTGCAGATTCATGTCCAACATGGTGAAGGACAGGCGAGACGCGCTTGTCGCTCAGGAACAAGGCCAAGTGATGCCTGGCCACAGCTGACTTGGTCTTACATTGGAATTTTTCAACAACTCCCTGCACATGGTTGCTGGCGTTTCAAACGATTACACGACTGCTATCCATCTGGCACCATGCTATGCGATAAATGTACACAAATGTTTGGTTTTGTTGCTATGTCTGACTTTACTGTTGGATTGAAGTTAAGAGACCATCACCAGACCATTGATAAGTTCATCATATTTTCTAGACAAAGTATGCGAACTTGTTTGGAGGCAGACACGACCCTGACACTGTAGTAACAAGCTATCTCGCGAAATGCTCTATCGGTATTGCCCGCAAATGGTACATGGTTGGATGTAGGATGTAGTTGTCGCTCCGACCTGGTGGTTGGCGTCTACATGGTTCATCCTTAGTCACTAGCGCGACGCGTATCCTCCTTCCAATCTTGCTCCGCGTCCGTTCCATTTACAACAGCCTTGCTTCAACACCCTGAATCTGCCCTGGCATTTTCCGACGTGCGTCGCGCCTACATCTTCATCTAACGGCTCTCAGTGACCGGTTTCTGGGACTGTGTACCGCGAGGAACCCGTTGTCACCGCAGGTATTCGGATCACGAGTCTCGCTCAAGCTCCACGAAACCGCCCTCCAGACGGATAGGTATTGCTGAATTTGGATACACACTTCGCTGTTCTGATCGATCATGCAAGTGATGATTATACTCCAATACTTGAAGGAGCAGGCGCAAACGTTGAGCTAGCTGGGATTTGACAGGGCAGTAACATGCATGTGCATCGCATCGCTGATGCCAATGTCACTTTTGAAATGACCCTGGCATCGAAGGCGTCTTTTGTTCATCACTAGCACCGAACCGAAGCTTGCACGGTCTTTCACATGTGGAGTGGTCTGCGTCAAGTGAGAAGTCCAGACGCATGTCGAAATGCCATATCCTACCGTTCCGAACTTCTCCAATGTTGGAACAGCGCGTTATATGCGGCAAGAGGTGAATATTCGCGAGCGTCGTAAACAGTGCGGCAGTGCCTTCCGTGGACTATCGCCACATCTACACGTTGAACTGAACCGATGTTCGAGTGCTTAGCTGTGTCTTCCTGCAAACCGTCACCCGAGAACGGTGTCCCGGCCCGCCTCCGTGGTTTTTGCTTTGGCTGCCTTCCACATCAAGTTGCCGTTAGCGAGTATGATATATTGGGCAATCTCGTGTGCCTCCCGTTCGCTTCAAGGTAGAAAGCTATTTACAACTATAGCCGACTCAAGCTCGCTTCCGATCTAGATCGCAAAAACAGCTTGAAAAATGAGCATCTAAAGCTGCAGGCTCATTCCTAAAATGTTCATCGAGACACGTGCGTTCCCTAACATCCTCCCTGCATTGATCCCAGGATATGTCTCGCAAACAAACCCATGGAACAATGCCCACTATGGATAGACCGATATCACCAGCCTTGTCCTGTCAACACTGGTCACACATCCCACCCACATGACCAAGTAGAGTTATACTGGTTTCCCCTCGCTTCGGGGTGGGCTTCGGTCTATACACCCTCCTTGGACCTGCATTGAAAACCGATAGCTGCTCTACCCTAGAGCATCCGCTATTAGCAGACAGATACTTGCATTAAGGGCGTTCGCAGATGTCTATTTAAGTCGCGAGGCTTTCGTCCCCAAAGCTTTCATCTCATTCCATAATTCCGCACTTTATTGTTCCACTTCCAGTCAACGCAAATATGCTAGAACTCAATGCCATCTGGCTGCTTCCTATTCTATCTCTTTGCAAAACAACGCTTGCTATCAACGGCTGCCCCGTTGCGGACACTGTCTATGCTGGCAATGGAGGCGTGCGTTACCGCATCTGCCCAGACACAGATCTTACGGGTGGTTCAACGTCGGTAAATACCAATGTTGCCTCAGTCACTGCATGTGCGCAGTTATGTGACCTAAGCATGAACTGCTTCAAAGCTGTATATGACACGCAGGATAAGACTTGTCATTTCAAGGCTCTTACAGGATTGAGTTGGGTGGCCAACGCGCGTTACGATGCGATACAAACGGAGCAGATCAACATTGCAAAGTGCCCCTATGTGGAAACAACATACACCAACAACGGCGTAAGTACACCTTGCAAGACTGAGGCACCGACAAGATGCGGGCGCTAACAGATGCGTAGAAGACGTACAAGATCTGCAAGGATACTGATGTTCGAGGTGGCAACGCGCAGAGCATTACCGGTGTTACAACCCTCAATGACTGCGCAAACCGCTGCTCGACTACTACGACATGTGTCCAAGCTGTGTGGGATTCAGCTGGCTCGATCTGTTACATCAAGGCTGATGCCACTATTAACACTCTTATTTGGTCTACTGACAAGCGTTTCGATGTTATCCGCCAAGATGTGGTAGCAAGTCCAGCTACCAATGGCGTCTGGTCCGACTTGGTACGGTTCCCAGTCATCCCTGTCGCAGCCTACATTGTTCCAGAGTACCCATCGCCATCACGCCTACTCATGTTCTCGAGCTGGGGTGCTGATACCTTTGGTGGAGAGGGTGGACGAACGCAATTTGCGGATTATAATTTCAACACGTAAGTTCACTTTAGAATGTTACATAGTCTCAACTCACTCGGCTCTACAGAGGTGTTGTCTCCGCTCGTACAGTTGCTGAAACTAAGCATGATATGTTTTGTCCTGCCATCAGTAGCTTGGAAGATGGCCGTATCTTCATTCAGGGTGGGTCTGATGCTGCAGCGACAAGCTTTTACCACCCCAGCAACAACTCCTTCACACGAGGCCCAGATATGAAAATGGCGCGAGGTTATCAAACGTCTGTGACGTTGTCAGATAATAGAGTCTTCACTATCGGTGGAGCGTATTCGGGCCCAAGACAGGGCAAAGATGGCGAAGTTTACAACCCCGCTACGAACACTTGGACCGCACTGCCAGGGGCCAAGGTCGCGCCTATGTTAACAACAGATGCCGAGGGAATTTGGCGCGAAGACAATCACATGTGGGGGTTTGGCTGGAAGAACGGATCTGTGTTCCAGGCTGGACCCAGCAAAGCAATGAACTGGTACGATACTGCGGGCACAGGATCTCAGACAGCTGCTGGTATCAGAGATTCTATCGATGATGCCATGTGCGGAATCTTTGTCATGTATGAACCCGGTCATCTCCTGACTGCAGGTGGGTCTTCGGACTACACCGACAGCCCTGCCAACGCCCGCGCACATATCATCACAATCGGAGATCCAGGTACCACTGCAGTCGTCGAACGCGTACCCGATATGGCATATCCACGTGGCTTCTCGAATGCCGTCGTATTGCCGGATGGCACAACCCTTGTCACCGGTGGCCAACGTCGCTCATTGGTATTCACAGACACAGACGGCATCCTTTACGCCGAGCTCTTCAACCCAAAAACCAAGACCTGGAAGACTCTGGCCGCTGAAGCAGTACCACGGAACTACCACTCAGTCGGCCTTCTGCTCCCTGACGCACGTGTGTTCAGTGGTGGCGGGGGACTGTGCTACATTGCCACTGTTGGTGGAAGTTCAGTGAATTGCAACAAACTCGTTGACCACGCCGATGGACAGATCTTCTCACCGCCGTATCTCTTCAACGCCGATGGCTCTGCGGCTACGCGTCCAGTGGTGTTAACGAACGCTACAAGTGTTCCTGTTGGCGGCAAATTGGCTCTGAATGTCGACTCAAAGACGGTTGACCCGGCGTTCGTTTTGGTCAGGATTGGAAGTGTTACGCATTCAGTGAATAGTGATCAGAGACGAGTGCCTCTAACAAATGTGGTAGCAGGCAATGGGACATTTACTGCCACGTTGCCGAGTGACAGTGGCATTGTTATTCCCGGGTTCTGGTACCTGTTTGCCATTTCCAAGGCGGGTGTACCGAGCGTGGCACGTACTGTGCAGATCACGCTATAACAACGATGTTCCCGGTCAGTGCAAGGCATGTACTCCGATCTTTTTTTCTTTGTTATGCCCACCCAAAAATAGCGGGCCAATGATACTTTATGCTGAGTGTGGCGCAGTCACTATGCCACTGTGGCAAAAAGCGGGGTGGGCATAACAAAGAAAAAAAGATCGGAGTATGAGATTGGGGACGAGAGCTCCTGTGTGCATCTCAACTCGCGACTGATATTTCGTTCGATCTTTTCTCTATCTTCAAGGGTCTTTTCTCAGACGTCATAACATGATATCACGGCCTCTAATCTCTCAATCGCGTGCAAGATTACTCATGTTGAGCAGCTCAAATTGAAGATTATCTAGGTTATACAATTCTTACATTAGATTCCTGCTTCAAATCCTATGCAATTCCATCGAAAAATCTCGTCCCCATCTACACTCACCCCGGCTCTCCTCAATCACTAGGATAAGAATGTCCCGTCATCTTCAACATGTTGCGTCACCGATGACGGCCCCGGCTCCCTGCCACGAAACAATCCTGATGTGGCAGGTCGGCAGCAACACCTTAACTCCAACAACGCAGTCTTTCCATCATCGAAATTCGAATGATAGATATCGATATCTATCCGCAGGGATCTAATACGCCGCGGAGAAAAGGTCCACTTTGGAGTTCGCAACTCATGTTACAGGCACCTTCCTCTTGCGGCTAGCGTATGCACCCCATATGCAGCCGTGTTGTAATACAAGCGACTCAAGATATGGTACCAAGTAACACCACGATCAACGTCACTTTTGGCTCCATTTCACTTAGGTGGTAGACGTGTCACGGAACGCAAAGACGGACAGCTAACAATGCTTTGGACAGCTCTAGTGACACTGCGAATAAGTTCAGTAGCACACAGGTTCTAACAAAGGATACAGCAGTTGGTAAAGCGAATACAGTAGCACAAGATCGAATTTAGGACACTCTATTGGCCCAGGGCCTTAATACCGTGAATGTTTAACTCCGCCTTTCGATGGTCTGCACCCTTTGCATATCAGACGGTTGAACACAGAAACGTATCACGACCCCGGCTTTCTTTATCGTACACAGCGACGTGTCTCCGCTACCGTGCCTTCCCGCGGGGTACCGGGCTCCTGTGAAGCACGAACTACATGCGGCAGTCACTCGGCAGTTTAGGGAAGTGCATGTCCGAAAACATGTATAAGGGCTGGAGTACGTTGTACCAGGAAGTTGCTGCTGTCGTTTGAACCTCATACCACCGAGACTGTCGATCGTTTTCAGCGGCAGTATGGTATCCGCAATGTTTGCTCTCAAGGTTTTTGTCGCTTTTGCGCCATTGACAAATGTCTGGGCGAGGTACACAAATAAAACGGCCTTACCTTTGTTGCTGGATGCGACGGGTGAGGAATTGACGATGGGTCTGGAGACGGGGGCTTTCACGAGTGTAGATCTCGTGCAGGTAAGATGGTCTCTCCGAATTGGTCTGCAATAACTATACTGATATACATAGGCGTATGTTGCTCGCATCCTTGAGATGAACGTCACCCTTCATATGGTCACCGAGATCAACCCTGATGCTTGGGATATCGCAAAGACATTGGACGAGGAGCGTGCGAGTGGAAAAATTCGGGGGTTTGTCACATCCACGCATCAATATTATGCACTCGATACTAACTTTCGCCAGACCTCTTCATGGCCTCCCAATTCTCATCAAGAACAACATCGCCACCGCCGACGAGATGAACAATACAGCGGGTTCCTTCTCGCTTCTTGGCGCCCGTGTCCCCCGCGATTCAACCATAGCGGCCAAACTGCGTGCTGCGGGTGCCATCATCCTCGGGAAAACCAACCTTTCTCAATGGGCCAACTACCGCTCCTCCAACAGCTCGAACGGCTGGTCTGCCTACGGCGGGCAAACATACGGCGCGTACTACCCTGGACAAGATCCCAGCGGAAGCAGCAGCGGGAGTGGCGTATCCGCCAGTCTGGGCCTTGCTTTTGCAGCCCTCGGCACAGAGACGGACGGAAGTATCATCAGCCCAGCACAGGTGAATAACGTCGTCGGCGTCAAGCCTACTGTGGGTCTCACGAGTCGAACTCTAGTCATCCCCATCTCGGAACACCAGGATAGCGTGGGACCCATGGCGCGCACAGTCAAGGACGCAGCGTATATCCTTCAAGCCATTGCTGGCCCAGATCCGGCAGATAACTACACACTTGCCATCCCGTGGGCGAGCAACTCATCAAACGCAACAGTCCCAGACTACGTAGCGGCGTGCACATTGGATGCGCTGATGGGGAAGCGTATCGGCATCCCGCGCAATGCGATAGGAACCCGCTCTGCTTCCACAGCCGCGATCTTCGACGCTTTCGAGGCCTCGCTCGCCGTACTACGCTCCGCTGGCGCAGTCATCGTGGAAAACACGAACTACACAGCCTACGCTCAGTACCTGAACTCCACAGCCGAGGACATCGTACTCTCGGCAGACTTCAAGCCCAATCTCGCAGCGTACCTAGCGCAGCTGACGTACAACCCAAACAACGTGACTTCACTGGCGGACGTGAGGGCATTCACGCAGAGATTCCCCATGGAAGACTATCCCGACCGCGACACAGCCGAGTTCGACGCATCACTCGCTCTGAACTTTTCCAACACGGATATTCAGTTCTGGAACGCGTACCAGCAGGACTTGTACCTTGGCGGCGAAGGTGGACTGCTAGGCGCGCTGGCTACATATGACTTGGACGCTGTGGTTGTGCCTTCTCGCGTTTCGTCTGGCATCTCAGCTATCATCGGTGGCCCGGTTGTGACAGTGCCCATGGGCGCGTATCCGGCTAACACTACGGTTCGCACGAATTCGCGTATGGATCTCAATGCCACGGCGCCTAATATCCCATTCGGCCTCTCGTTTGCGGGGAAGCTGTGGAGCGAGGAGAGCCTGATTGGGTTTGCGTATGCGTTTGAGCAAAGGACGAATGTTAGGGAGAAGGTGAAGCCGTACGTGCAGCCGAGTCTTGAGATTAGCGATTTTCTTTGAGTGAGAAGACGGTATGAGAGGAGGTAATATATATTAGACTTGGGTTTTAGTAGCAGGGATGAAGACGTTGAACATGATAAAGGACTTTCTCCGAAATTGATGATGAGGCTTCTCTTATTTTGACGCGACTTGCGGTACTCCACCTGCCGATGGAACGACAATATTCCTGCATTTGAATTTGTCGCGTGAAACCGATGTCTATCCATCTTGCTGGGAATCTTGATCACACAACTTGGCTGGAGGGATTTCGCATCAAGACTGTGTCAACATCTTCACTCATGTGGGTGATTGTTGATATTCAAGGCCGAGCGCTGACTTGAGGAAGAGAAGAACTTGCAAATCGGCAAGGGGCTGAAAGTTCATCATTCCAGCAGATAAGGCTTTACGTCATGCCATCATGGAGTAGTCGAGAGCCTTTGATAATCATCGTATGAAGTCGTGACCCAAATCTATATTTTTATCGTGAACATCGTCAGTAAAGCCTCTTTGCCTTACCTCAATGTGCGCTTATTCAAAGTACCCCGGGAACAACCACTGCAGCTTCTTCTCCGCCTCCTGGCCTCTGCCTTCCTTCTTCGTCATAGCGCCCGCGAACCGCATCTGGCCTTCCATGTGCTTCGCCAACACCAACTCGCCATTCTCCTCCTTAGTGAGCTCATTCAACACGGCAGCCATGAACCGCTGAGCGTTCTCTGCATTCGCCTTCATGTGCGCCATGACCATCTCGACATTGACATCCTCTTCGCCGTTGCCCCTCCAGCAATCGTAGTCAGTCGCCATGCAAATCATCTGGTACCCGATCTCGGCCTCGCGCGCCAACTTCGCCTCGGGTAGCGCGCTCATATTGATAACGCTCCCGCCCCATGTGCGGTACATGTTCGACTCAGCGCGTGTGCTGAACTGTGGGCCCTCCATGCAGATAACTGTCCCCTTGTCATGCAGTGTGACGCCTTCGCCCTCCAGACTGTGTCCGCACCGCCTGACGATCTCCGCCAGTCGCTTATCGAATGGGTCACCGAAGCCCACGTGTCCAACCATGCCCTTCTCGAAGAAGGTAAATGGCCGGATACCCTTTGTACGGTCGATGATCTGGTCGGGAACAACAAAGTCCCGGGGTCGGATCTCCTCCTGTAGAGAACCCACGGCGGAGAAAGCGATGATAGTGCGTACGCCGAGATGGCGTAGGGCGGCGATGTTGGCTTGGTTCTTGACCTCGTGGGGCGCAAGCTCGTGGTGGAGACCGTGGCGCGAGATGAAAGCGATGGGAATAGACGCCCCAGTGGAAGGGGAGGCGTGCGTGACGATGCTAACGGGGGAGGATGGCTTGCCCCATGGTGTGTCGATATCAAGTGTAGCGGCGAGGGAGAAGCCGGGGAGCGACGAGATGCCCGTCCCGCCTATGACGGCGATGTGGACGGGTGCTATCAACATGAGCTATGTCCAGAAGCAGGTTGGCAAGCCAAGCGCGTACCATCGTATGTATTAGGGACGCCGGCCATTCTGCGGTAGGGAATTGAGATACGACGGAGGAAGGTATGTGGAAGAAAAACTGGAGAGGGTACAGCAAACTTGACGCGTTGTAACATTCACCGAGGGGTCAAAGTCGGCGCGATAAACAATTTTGACAGCGCGGGGCAGACCCTGATGGCGTCATTGGCCAATGAGAAAGCGTGTCCGTGCACGGCCCTTCTATCTCTACTTCTGATGATGCGCGATAGATACAAGCCCACACCTCATATCGAAAAGTAACCATCCCTTCTGTTAGCAGTGCTTGATACTGTCGGCTTGGTATCAGTGATGAGCCATCACTCCTCGTCCTCCCCTCCTTCTCCATCCCCACTTGCTTCTTCATCCTCGTGTTCCCCCTCGTCCTCATCTCCAACAACAGACGTGAAATTTTCATCGTCATCATCAGAACTCACAGCAGCTTCTGAATGTATCGCCTGTTGTAAGATTTTGTGTGCTTCCTTCTGCTTATACTGCGAAAGTCAGCATGTGCGCATAGCTATATGAAATGTATAAGCTCACAATTTCGAAGTCTTTCCTCCATATCTGTGAGAGAATTGAATTTCCTTCAATGGTAAATTCTTGAGGGCCACACGCGCCACTTTCAACAAGATGTACCCGAACATGGTACCCCGCATCTTGGAGTCGTTGTACAGTCTGTAAGATGAAGGTTACAACTTCATCTAATACCCACTCTAGCCTTCCGAGAGCACCGCCTGTTCGCATGTCGCCCACTTCGAGTCGAATTTCGAGCTTCGTGCCTTGCTTGAAGCCGAACAATGACTCTAGTTCAGATAGAAGCGCTATAGGCAACTGTTTGTTGCAAGACCCATCCCAGCTATCGGGAGTGTTGTTGAGACCATTGAATCTGTATCGGCCACAATCGATTTCGAACCGCACATGGGCGACGAAGGTGACTGGAATAAAGCCAAGTTCCCACTGGTCCGTAATTCGGAACTTGGGAACGATATCGAAATGAGCACCAAACGTAAAACACGTAGTTCGGTAATAGTGTTCACCTAACTCTCGGAGAACGGAGGGGCTGACATAATCAGGATTCCACCAATGGTCCAAAAGAACATCGCTAGATGCGTCATATAACCGGAATTCGGATTCAGATTTCGAATCGAAGTAACTCATTAGGGGTTCCCAGCCTACTTTATGGTAATGTGGTATGAAGACATTTGACTCTGTATTGATATAACCGTACACCATATCGCGTAATTCGCTGGGAAGCGTATGATACATCTTGTCACAGAAGCTGAGACAGACGGCCTTTGCGTATTCTTCGATTGTCGCATCAATGTCCGACTGCTTTATAAAAGCGCTCTGTTGGAGATGATTCTTTTCGCGTCGCTTTGCCTTTATTTTCTTCTGGACGGCCTGCATCTTGCCGTCGATCTTCGTTTTATCGTTCAGCAACCTACGAAGTTGATCAGCAGGCCACTTCCCTGATAGTAGACGTACTCACTCGACACATCTTGAGCGAAGGCGCTCGCAATCATCGACGTGTGTCACCACTTGCTCCATCGCAGACTGCAATTTGCTATTGGCAGACTGAATGAGGCGATTGGGGGTTCAGCTGGTGATCTGTAATAATGCTGAGGTGAAGTGAGGTCAGTGTCGGTACGGAGCGCACGAAGTGATGGGAGATATTGGGACCGACCTGCCCCACAGCCCCACTACTCAACGCGTATTCACGTGCCTTCTGCGTTCACCGCGAAAGTGAAAGAAGTGTTGCATATGTTAACAGGATTAATCTCATATAGGTCAGTATAGGCAGCGGCATCATTCATGGTCAGTAGTCATTTGGTCCCGGCACACACTTTCTCAATGTAAGAGAACTGGCTCTTTGCTCTCACACAGGCTTGCAATATCTATCAACTAGTGAACTTGATTTGCAAACACGTCCGTATCTTACTGGTGTGCCTCGCCCTTGTCACCTTGTCTACTAATCGCTATCTGTCAGTCGTTGGGTAGTGAAAACAAGCCGCCTGGGGGTTCTTTGCATCTGCATACTTGGACAGCCCAATTAGACGAATTGAGAACGAATGCGTCTTGTAATATGTATCTTGCTGAGCCCTCCCTCCTCTAAGGTACCTTAGTGATGAGTACAAGATCAGTGGACATACACTATCCTTATCTTTGCAGACGCTGCATGAAACACATGCATCTCGCGACCGAAGTCTCCCGACGAAGGGTTAGACTCACCGCCCTCTCAAGTTCGCCGCAGCACCTCCTGAGGCGAGGAGTTCAATTCCTTTCCTTTGCGTCATGGACTCAGTCCCTTTTGGTTGACGGGAGTTCCCTCAAAACGTTTGTGAAGCGTCTACACTGGCTTCAATCTTGGAGCTAGATGGCATTTGCTACTTCACGACCTGGAATCAGATAGGAAATGATAGAAAGAAAGAGACGTTACGTCACGAATCGGAGTTTTATTGGTGGGGAAGATCGGATCTGGCTGACGTAACCAAACACAGGGCGAACCTGCCCTAAAGGATTTACCGAGGATGAGGCTGCCACCTGTCAGCCTATGAAATCTTCAACATTACGGCGCACCATGTCTAGACCTGTATACGTTCTACGTGTTGGAGACCCAATTCGCAATCCCTTGTGGTCTACATAGTACCTGTAGAGGTCCAGACACAAACAAACGACCCGATTCGCCGTAACATCAAGCGGGGCAAGATTTGAGATTCATCTAGGGCGAGTTTAAGGAAGGAGATACTTGGCGACTTGCTATATAAACTCGAGACCTGGACGACACTGAGTTCTGCTACCTCTTTATCGATCATCTTTATCACTTCTTGGTTCCTTATGCAACATGATGGCCAAACGACTACTACATCTACTCCCTTTCGTCCATGCCACGCCTGCCTACGCCACGCCTGGGCAGAATGAAGAGAGTGACGTCGCATCTCCACGATGCGACTCATCAGCATTCTCCAAACCAGATTTGGGTTCTCATATAGAGATTCTCTCTTTCTCGGCAGTTCATCAAAGTAATTACACCAGCGTGAGAGGAAGTCCTATACTGCCCGCTCTGAACGAGTTGAGTTTCTGCCAGGTCCAGGTTTACCTCACTCACAAAGGCACCAACGACAAGGTCCTCGTCGAGGTATGGCTTCCTTCCACTCATGACAACTGGAATGGTCGCTTCCAGGCAACTGGAGGCGCAGGCTTTGCAACTGGCATGTTCAGTGCCCAACTCGGTGTAGCTGTGCAAAACGGCTGGGCAGCTGTGTCGACGGATGGCGGACACGATCCAGACCTCGCCAAAACAGGCGATGCTTCGTGGGCGTTGAACGAGGATCGCAGCATAGATTGGAACCTATTCAACAATTTTGCTACGAGAAGCGTTGTCGAGCAGATCGCAGTGGGCAAGAACATCACGGAACAATACTTCGGCAAGAAACCTCACCATTCGTACTGGAATGGGTGTTCGACTGGAGGTCGACAAGGCTATGCTATTGCGCAAAGATACCCGCACCTGGTTGATGGCATCCTTGCAAATGCGCCTGCAATCAGCTTCGCACATTTTGTTACGGGAGAATTCCACCCACAGATCACGATGAAGCTTCTAGACACTTACATGTCGAAATGCGAGCTTGAGTATTTCAGATGGCAGGCGATCGAGCGCTGCGACATGCTAGACGGCGTACGTGATGGAATGCTCGAGGACCCGGAAGCATGCGACTTCGATCCCAACGGGCTTGTGGGTGACACGATCGAGTGCGATGGAGCGGAAGTGCAGATTACCAAATCGATGGCGCAACTCGTTATCGAAATTCAAAAAGGCTTCCCGGCCTCCGGGCCTCGTGTATGGCAGGGCCTTGCACCTGGAGTTCCCATGGACGCACTCGCGGGCATCAGTGTATCAAGCGAGGGCGTTCGCTCGCAGCGGCCCTTTCCTATCAGTTCTAGTTGGCTCAAGAACTTTCTTCTCCGGGATGAATCATTCAACCTTTCCAGTCTGGAGATGCCTCAATTCGTTGAACTATTTGCGCAAGCTAGCTATGAGTATGGTGCTATCTTAAACGCCGACAACCCCGACTTGTCGGCTTTACAAATGTCAGATACGAAGCTCCTTACGTGGCATGGTCTGAACGACCAGTTGATACCATTTCAAAACACCGTAGCTTACCGAAAACGAGTTGAAGGGGCAATGGGAGGAGCGCAAGCAGTTGACGATTACTACCGCCTCTTTCTGGTCCCTGGTGTTCAGCATTGTGGGGGAGGTGATGGACCCGTTCCAACAGACCCCTTGGCTGCCCTTATCACATGGGTGGAGGATGGCCAACCACCAGAAACACTGGACGCGGAGACCACAACTGAGTATGGAGAAACGATCACAAGAGAGCTGTGCGCTTGGCCAGCGAAGTCTAAATACATGGGCATTGGAGATGCGAAGCGGGCTTCGAGTTGGAGCTGTGAGGGGGGAACCGAGAGGCTTGAAGATCTTGATCTTGATAAGCGGGATGAGCAGGTACAATTTTTGGGCATGCAGATGCAACCGCAGAAACCAGGATACCGTTTGAGGAAGGACGACGACAACAACGACAACGTGGAGGATGGCGGACGCACCGGACAGGTATTGGCAGGGCTGAAAGATCGATTGGAGGGTCTCGACCTTGGTTTGATGATTGGTTAAGTACAGTTCAACCACAACTCGCCGGTCTCGGCCGAGCAACGCAATCACAGCAAGAACATGCGATTTCGCAAAAAGTTAACATCACTATGATACAATCACACTGACCAATTTGGTGGTTTGGGGTCGACTATAGTTCTAACGAGTAACCCTAACATAGGCTCTTGGCGACTACGTCAACTTCTCTGCATCTGGGACACTTTGTAACTCGCCCCATGTCAAATCAGCGACCTAAGCCACGCGGTGGTTTCGTTCTTACAATCTTCATCTTTAGTAAAGCACACGCCGCTCGTGGAAATTGCGACATCTTCCCGAACCTTATTTTGAAGCGCCGAAACGCTAAACAATGCTTGTTTGACCAAGGGCACTCCCACGAAACGTGCTAATCGGCTGGTGTGAGGTCCGACCGGGCAATTCAGTTCCTAATATACAGCCACAGCAAAAAAAGCATCGCTCGGTCTTACCTGATTGGCGCTTCACGTGATGAAACCTACTGATTATACATACAAGACAAAAGGTTATTTCTTGATGTGAAACATCCATAGATGGCACATTTTGAAACTTTCAAAACTAAACGTCCTATCCCAAATGCGGAAAAGAGCAAAAGCCATTCTATATGCGAGTCTTGGTAGGCTTGATACGCATTTATTTGTTCGGGACTCTACTTTTTGGTAAGCGACCTACTATCTTTTTCTCGTAACAACTCTACAATTATGAACGCCTCAGCTACTATCCGGGCGTCCTACGTTCGTGCCTCGCGAAGCAGTTTGATATTGCCCTCTCAGCGCCCATTCTCGTTTCGGATCTCCTTCGTCGACTTGGAAGCGCGACCTCCAATAGACAATGGAATCACAAATTTTGAGCCTTTGGGCGACTTCGTTCACAGCGAGAAGTGCGACACAGATCTCAAGGACTCTGCGATGTATTTCGATGGAAATAAATCGTACATCGACGACCATCATCTCAACGGGGGGGCTCCATATCAGGAGATTGACCACTGGGCATCATTTCGAACGCGGCTCAAGAAGATGTACACAATCTTCCCTTACCGCGATCCGATCTGGCTCGTCGCAGTCATGTTCGTCATTGGCAGTATCGATCTCGTCATAAACGCATTTTTCTGCCTCCTCCCGCACACGACTCTCTCCACGGTTTCTGACACGGAGGAAACAATCGCTATTCCCTCTACCGTGCTAATTGGATCCATTCTCTTCCTTGCAGCCGCCGTTTTCGACACCCTCGCTGCACTCAATGTGGATTGCGGTACTCTCGAGACAAGCGAAAAGGACCTAACACAAATCACGTATCGGCCAACACTCATCGGAACTCCGGAGTTCAAATGGATACCCTCATTTACCAAGACCGCCGAACTCACGGTGACTAGTGTAGCCTTTCAAGCCGGGCTTATCGTGCTGTTTGGTGGCGTCATCTTTATGTTCGCCGGCATCGTCGATTTCCCAGGCGTGGTTTCTGAGGAAGACCCATTGTTCGGCACTGTTGTGTTTGGACCACAGATCTTGCATGGCGCCCTATTTCTGGTCGCTAACGTCATGCTTGCTCTCTCCGAGCAGGAGTGTTGGTACTTTCCAAAGGTTCGAGACCCTGACTGGCAAGGCGCATTCTTGAACAGTGTGGGTGGACTTGGATTTATGATGGCTGGGTTCTTCTTGTTTCGAGAAGATCAAGTTTTGTCTGCGGCGGCCGCTATGGCAGGGAGTTGGGCGTTCTTGATTGGAAGTTTGATGAGGTGGTATGTTGTCATGGATGTTTGGTAAAACGCAAGTGAATGATCGCACAAGCTCTAGAGTTGTTCAATTGATGAGGTTTTGTATTCCAGTCTAGAGCCTTTCAGAAGTCACATAAATCACACAATCTGTTCGCCTTTAACGTTGTGGTGTTTGATAATTGCAATCTTGTGTATCATGTGAATTGAAGACACCAATAGCACGGTCGGGTGAATTATGTGGAAGTCGCAGTTCGGGCGACATTTTCCAGGGATATTGTAGTCTCCGAGCTGTGTATCGTATGCCCCTCAGAAGCTTATATATGCACATCGTCATCACAGAAGGCTATTGGAGAGGAGCATGCTTATTTGTATGGAATAGGATCGAAACATATACCAGCCAGGATTACTCCACGAACTGTCACCATAGCAAAGTTTCCAACATTGTCAGTTTCTAGCACGATTTTTAGAGACCACAAGTGTATGATTTGACGTTATTATGGGTCTACTCTCAACTCTACATTTGAATCTAGTTGCAACAAATATATGACTGATTACCGAAAGATTGACAAACCATCAAAGCACGAAGAGGTTCACAAACGCGCTTGAAGCTCCTTCATGCACGGGTACGTACGTAGGGTTGATCAATCGTACACCTTGCTACGGAAGTTTGCCTTCCTCCTGAGTGTTGGCTTTTCGCTCTCCCCATCTTCCAAGGATGTTCCCGAGGTACTGTTTGTGCTAGAGGTTATACGACTATCCACTGTACTATCGGTTCTCGTCGAATCGAATGAGGGCTCTTTGCTGCTTCTAGATACGGCGTTCGATTCTCCATGACTTGATGCTGACTCGGAAAACTCTGATGATGATGATGTTGATAATGCTGATGACAATCGATTTTCTTCGTGAATAGGATCTTCAGAAGTAGGGCCGGCCGTTCTTATCTGCTTATGCTTCATGCTGTCTCTCGGGATGGAGGTATCTTGTCGAGCAGGTGACGGCGATGAAATTGAGTAAGAAAGTGGCCTGCCGGAGCGAATGCTAGAAGAGGAACCAGTCAAGTTGGAGGAAACAGCTGTGAGACTTTGATTGGTGTTTTGGGAGCCCGTGTCTAACTTATCCACAGATAGACCACTCGATAGACGAGACGGGTTGTGCACACTGGCAGTTGAATGTCGGAGGCCTGGTTGGGCAGCACGCGGCCGACCTTGAGCACCGGTAAGAGACGGATGTGGTGTATCTGTCATTCTTATGGGTCTTCTCGGCGCGTCTCTATGGTCTTGATCTGGTGATTTTGGCTGATACTGAGAGTGGCTGGTACTTTCAACTCTCCTACGGCCCGGCATTTCGGTGGGAGAAGTCGGACGTCGTCTGACACCCACAGGTGATGGAAATCTAGCAGGGACTACTCGATGTCTAGACGGGTTATCAAAAGATCCGCTTGGGTAGAAGCTCGAAGACGGCCATCTTGTTGGGGATGGCTGTCTGATGCTACCGGGATAGAGGGTTCGACCAGAATTGTAGGTACGATCGTCGCCTCTCCCAGGACGACCCTTATCCCGCAGATTTTGACTCCTATCCTCTGTGTCTAGTTCATCTTTCAGCAATCCTTCCCTTCTTTTTCCTTGATTCGACCTCCACTCTCCCATTGCGCGTCGTTCTAGTTCGAGGTCAACTTCTTCTTCTTGCATGGCGTGCTGTCTGATTTTCTGATCTTCTGTCCACGTCTTTCCATCATCCGTCCGGTGCTCTTTCTTATCTTTTTTCTTATTTGTGACCCAGATCACAACATTCAACCCAGAAGGCCCTTCTTGGATGACATCCTGAAAAGAACTTTGGTGCATTTCAAACGCGTCAGTATCATCCAAAAAGTCAGAACCAAGGATAACGTCGAAAGGGCAGCCACGCAGTACATCGAAGTCGATGTAGTCGTCCGTATATGATGGAGCGATTCCCCATCCCGTCACGAATGACCACTGAAGACGCAAGCGACCAGATACAGTTTCTGTGCTACCATCGGCAAACTGCAAAAGTTGGCAACTTTCGGGAGGACGATACATGTCGAGGAGCCAGTCGCGTTGCTGCACGTATGCGTAAGATAGCAGATTCGGCTCAGCACCGGAGTCAGGGAGTGCACTACACTCCTCCGACTTCAAGCTCCCCCTTAACCTTCGACTTGGGGTGCCACAGAGATTCACCACCCTTGTACGGAGTGCACGACCTGGTTTAGGTATACGACATAATCGATATCGATGGTTCGTCATCGTCTCTGTCCTGCTCAGAAAACTAGAACCAATCATGATATCGAAGATGCAGTCTTTCAGGACGTGAAATGTCACATCGTAGACTGAACCAACTGCAGTATCGAACTGCCACGTCGTCGTGATGCTACCGATGGCAAAGATTGATCGTCCATGCCCCATCACGAATGATGGACGATCATCATTCCAGACATATTCAATCCTGACGCCTAGCTCCTTTGCAGCATCCTCTGCTATGAAATTGTCGTCTGCTCCGGTATCGCACAAAGCAACCACACGTTTTCCATTCATCAAACCTCTCAAACCTTCTAAGGTATCCTGCCTCTGTGTACGGGTTCGGCTAGTCATACTAAGACGACTGCTCCCCATGGTTGTATGCTTTGAAGCACGGTTCGGTATCGGTTTCTTCGAAGTATCAGAGTTATTATCTCTTTTACGCATATAATTCTTAGCTTCCGTCAACTTCGTGCGTGTTTTCTCCTCTCGCAAACCTGCGAGTGTGTATTCAGCGTCATATCTCGCCCGCTTATCTTCATCACCTATGATCTCGTACGCTTGCTGAACTTTGCGAAACTCATCAATCTTGTCCTCCCTCATTAGCGGGTCCGAAACTTTATCCGGATGGCATTTGAGCACCAGCTTTCTATAAGCTGACTTGATCTTAGCTTGGTCGACATCTCGGGGAAGTCCAAGAGCGAGATATGGGTCGGGAGGAAGAGTCGTCATAGTAGTAACGTTCTACCTGTGCATTCAGTTCAGCCTGATAAATAGGGTGGGCATCGAGGTCAAACCAGCGTATCAAAGCAAGGCGCGTTGCCTTTAGAATTGCTGTAGCAGTTGTAGATTTGGGAAACTAGAACAACACCGCAAAGTGCTTCCCGAAGTTTCAGACCTCGCAAGTTGTACAATTAGGCCGTCATATAGTAATTTACCTATGGGGGCTGAGCTTCGTCGACCCCGCACAGCCTTGCACAGCCACATACAGGTAGCGATGATCTCCACCATCAATCATTTATCCCATGCCATAAATAAAGTAGCGCCCTCTCATCTTCACCTTGAGGACCGATAGACTTCGATATCTCTATGACGTCTTCAGCATCAACTAAACCCTTCCACTCACACGCAACTTTTGCGGACTTTCTCGCTTCTGACCCCGAACTCCTCGTCTTTCGACGCTTCGATCTACTAAATGCGCGTGCGCTTCTCTACCTACAATCCGAGCTCATGACACTAGAGGTTCAACTCCTCGAGCTAGACAAGGAAGACATGAATGATGGATCCATGGACGTCATGCTCGCCGCAAGGTGTTTCGAGGTGTTAACATCACGTGCCGCGCAGGATTTTCCACGAGAGGCGGAGAGAATTGAGTTGATACGAAGAATCCAAGATGTCTCATATCGGTATAGTGAGTATGCACTTTCGGGGAGTTGAAATTGGAGGTTTTGATGGCGATAGGTAGATAAGATGCTCGTTGTGCAAAGCCAGGTTCAGCAAATCGCAGCACCGAAAACACGCGTTTGGAACGTGTTTACCAACTGGTTTCGTCAAGCGAAGCCCTTTGTTGGACATAGTCGGCATCTGTTGCGGAAGAAGACCAAGGAAGATTTCGTAGCTATCGGAGCTGTCGGGGATCACGATGTCTTGACTAGGGTAGTGGAATATTTGACAGGACGTATTGTTGCCGTAAGCGCTTCCGTTTGTTGCAAATGCACTCACTGACACTATCTCAGTGGAAACGTAGTAGCTCGAATTCTCAGGAGGCGCCGATGTATTATAAGCATCAGACAGTCGCAAGGATCATCACACTCATCAGTATCATCGGCGCAACACTGCTTCTGGAAGCTGCCATCGTTGGACTGTACGTGGTCACCAATGATCATGTACGATTTGTACTAATCGCCGTCTTCATCGCGCTGTTTGCTGTGGCATTATCGCTGTTTAGTAATGCCCGACGAGCGGAGATGTTTGGGGCAACAGCTGCGTATGCTGCTGTTCTTGTAGTCTTTGTTTCAGGGAACCTGAGTAGCGGGGGTACGAAGAGTTGAAAATAGGGTGGCGCCCATGATTCTCGTCTAATTCTTCTGATAGCTCCTATATTCGAAGCGGTAGGGAGATTTTTGGTATAAGTTTGAGTACTGCCGTAGATCTTATCAGACACCAACTTTGGCATCGTGATTCAATAAAGTAAGGGTGATTTGAGCCAGCACCATCTACTTACTTCCCGTATGAATGTAGTTGACGGGGACAGAATACGCTTTTCGTCTGGAAAAGCCTAGTCGAAATGGACCAAACAAAGCCCGCGTGAAACCGGGCTTGTGGCACCAACTCATCCATATAGCACTATATAACACCCACGATGCTCACTTGCTCCCGTCACTTCATTCTCTATCACATCGAGCGCCATGAACATCGAAAAAGACCCCAGTCCCCACTTCGACGCAGCTAACAACGCCATTGACAGAGTCTTCATCCTTTTCCCCAAAACTTTCGAAGCCGCATGGCAACTCAAAGAAGCGTGCAAAGCCTATAACCGATTCTTCGGTCAACGAAACCCCGTTTGGAAGAAGCCGGATGGTCAGCGCACACCCAAGAGGCTCAAGGAAATGCTGAAACGAGGGAAAGTAGTAGAACCGAGGCTCGAGATATGGATCAGTAGGGTCCGGATGGGTGTGGAGACTGAGATGAAAGTTGAAAACTTGGAGGAGCAGGATGAGAAAGCGCGGAAGGCTTTCTTGTCGATTCTTCGGGATGATCTGAAAGGGGCAGTGAAGAGGTTGAAGACAGCCAAGAAGATATTGGAGCAGATTACGTTGTGTTTGTCACCGGAGGTTTCGTAGCTGATCGAACCAGACATGAAGTCAGAAGTCGATTACTAGGCTTGCAACATTTTCAACTGGATTGAATGATCGCATGACAACCTCATTCATCGTAATCATGCCTTAGTCTCGCGACACGGAAACCTACAAGAGCAATTATTACGTTTCATTTGTGTTGAATGGCATACCGATTGTAGTTCCATGATCTCTTATCCTTGTGCCAAATCAAGATCCAAATGACCTGGGCTTGGAGGCATATCACCCGTCTCCCAAACCTTCTGCTCAGCGCCCAACCGGAACAAGATTTCACCACCTTCTGTCATGATACCTCCGGCATCCCCGTGCTCAACCCAGTTCTTGTTCCACTCCTGATTGTTGATGTTCACACTTTGAACGTAGTATCCTTGTCGTCCATCTCCATCGTCCAAACCCTCCGTTCTGATTCTCAACGTTTTGTCGTAGTTGACCGTGATGTTGATATCCGCAAACCACGGCGACTCTAGTAGATACACAGGTGTTGTAACAACCGGATAGAGACCTAGCATCTGCCACACCAGCCAGCAGTTCAACGCGCCTGCATCAGAGTTGCCTGGAATCCCGTTGCTGCTGTTGAAGTAGAAGTCATTTGCAAGCTGACGGCTACGCTCCACACTCTTCCATTGCTTGTTGAGGTAGTTATACAGATATGGTGTCTGGAAGTCGGGCTCGTTGGCGACGTTGTTGATTGTTGTTATACCTAGTCCGTTCACTCCAAGGTCGACACCCGATGTGTTGGGCTGAAATACGTAGTCAAGGCGCGATTCGAAAAGAGCGGGACCGCCCATCAGGTCGATAATACGAGCAACATCATGCGGGATGACGAAAGAGTACTCTATTGAAGTGAGTACGAGGCATTTTGGAGCGGGAGAGGATGATGGCTTACCGAACGCAGTACCCTCGTAGCTCTCGTCACTCCAATTGCATTCCCCGCAATTGGTGATGTTATACGTCTTGTGGAACGTACCGTTGGCATATCGAGGCATGACAAATCCAGTAAAGTTGCGGCTCGTGGCCTCAGTATCCCAGCTGAGCTGCCAGCCTGCAGATCGGCGGAGGTACAGATCGCGCTGGTCAGGGGCTTCTCCAGCAGCAATTTGGCTAACAGCAAAGTCGTTGAGCGAGTATTCCACTGTTTTCGATACAGCCCGCGTATTTCTGTCTGCTGAGACATAACCAAGCGGGATCCAATCATTCAGTGCTGAGCGTCCTTCTTTTAACGAGCCTTGAGGATCGACAGGGTTCTGGTCGAAGAATGGCACGACATCGGCATCTTTTTTCACAGCAGCATAGCCTTCTGTCCAGTTGATGGATTCGCTTAGTCCTTTCACATACGCATCAGCAAGCACATTATCTGCATTCGATCCACCTTGGACTAGGCCGTTGTAATTCCCAGACCTCCCGTCTGGTAAATATCCTTCATGTTTGAACATATCTATCAATGATCGGATCATTGACTGGTAGTAGCTCGGTTGTATAAGATGCCATAACGACACTTGGTTCCGGAACAGATCCCACATTGTGTAGAAATCGTCCCAATACGGCTCATCGGAATCCCAGAGCGGATTCTCGCCAACCCGTTCGCTGGGGATAAGGTGCATGAAGTACAGGCTGGAA
This sequence comes from Dothidotthia symphoricarpi CBS 119687, assembly GCF_010015815.1. Classification (NCBI taxonomy): domain Eukaryota; kingdom Fungi; phylum Ascomycota; class Dothideomycetes; order Pleosporales; family Dothidotthiaceae; genus Dothidotthia; species Dothidotthia symphoricarpi. Next base: position 594,070 of record NW_022985032.1, read on the forward strand.
TATAGAAGCGCAAGCCGCGTTTGGTTGGCAGATTTGGATGTGTCGACACGGATTTTGGAGAAAACATCGCGATTCCATTCATCGCGTGCTGCCTCCGCCGTGATTTCGATGGACCAGGACAACTCGGAGTTCTTGTACGCGCATGCTTTGTCGACAGACATGAAAGATATTCCCACACGAGACTTTACCTCTGTAGTATTGGTCCAGGAAAATACGGCGCCTACGCGATCGTTCATCGGCCCAGAACGCGCCGTCGATCCTGTGTATGTCGGCCGCGGTGTCGTGCAATTGTCGCAAGTACGGAAGTGACGACTGACTGGAAACGTGTTTCTACCCTTGAATGCCTTCGCTTGGTCCGGCAAACTATCGAACTCACCACACACATACACGGTGACCGGAGCACCAAGATTCCAGCCACCTGCAATGGAGGTGTATCCTGTGTAGACGGAAGAGTTGGGCGGAATCTCTATCTCGCCTCCGGTATAGAACTGCGAGTCCCAAGATCGCGTTGGATGCGGAAGGTAGTGCGAGAAGTCCACGAGAACATGTTTTTCAGCCGACTCCGGATAGGTGTAATGGTAAAGTCCGGCGTGTCGCGAAGCCGCCAAATCAGCTATGACACCAGATTCAAATTGCGTCCGGAAGTATCCCACGCTCGCTGTGTCGTCGCCAACTCGCGTTTGCCAATACGTTCGATTGTCCAGCAAATTCACGTCTCCATCAATCTGGGTCAGTGGCATCTGCGCCGGAAATCCATACTTTGAACCTCCTCCTGTCCCAGACACATGCATCAAACTCATCCCTGTGACATGGCCCTGTGGTGTCCATCCACCGTTTAATGCGCTTTGGTTGACGGGTTCTTCGTATGTATCGAGCCCGAGCTTAACCATGCCGAAGGGCACTGCACCGCCAACGAAGACGTCGCCTCCGCCATCTTGGTAATGTGGTTAGTCGGTGGAGATGAATGGGAAAGGGGACGAAACCTACATGCATATCCTGGAATGGCGCCTTCCGAGCCGATAAATGGATTCACGAATTGCGCATAGTCGATATTTTGAGCGAACACGCTGTCGACAATCATCAACAGCCCAGTGACTCTCACAGTGAGTGGTTTCATGGCTGTTATAGTCGTTCAAGATGGAGCAATTTCAGTGTATTGCCGCGTCTGGTCACAATTCGTTGTTTGCTTCTTCTTTGCAGCAGTCATCGCGCTACATGAGGGTACTTCTCGCCTTATCAGATCACGGGCACGATTCGAGGTTACATTGACACGCCCAGGTTCGGTCCTCGAACGTAAGCGTTTGCGATGATCCATGACGTCCTATGTACCCCTCTTTCTGCATTGGGTGCCTGCCAAGGTGCAAGGCAGCAACCAGTCGGGAGGGGTTGGAAGTTTCATCCTGGTCAAAATACTAGCGTGCGAGCACATGTCTCTCTTTTTAATTGAAGTTATTCCTAGATCCCATGTCAAGTTTCTTGAGTTCTGTCCGTCTGGTGAGTATATGAGAAACTCAACAACAGATGACATTTCCTCTTTTCTCTCGATTTTGGAAAAGCTCCCGCGTCATATATGAAAAATGAATGTAACGAAGTTCACCAGATGAAAGTGAATAGGCGTTGTCAGACTAAAGTCTTCCAGACAATAGATTAACACCTGCGAAAATTGTCTTATCGAAAGTTGAGACTAAGCAACATATTCGAACTGTCCAATAGCCTCGAGAGAAGAAGATCCTAATTCTCAAGTATAAGAACTTTATCAAAATGACATAAAGTAGAAAATCCACGAGTCTCTACACAGACAAACCCCATCATTCATTTTGAATATTGAACAGATACTAATCTTTACCCTGATCAATCCAGCTCACAGAAATATAGTAGAAGGAATATTTTGCTGCATAAGAACAACGAATCATGCATTTTTCTAGTCCCAATTTGTGTTTCACAGTAGTGAGAAAGGGAGGAGAACATGTAATTGACTGTGTTGACTTTTGTTCCATGGCATTCCAAGCCTAGGGAAGCAAACATTTTCTATGTGGTATAACTGACTCCCACCCTTCCCGTCATGCTTTAAGCACAATATGCCTTTTCGTAAGATATGCGAGTGTTCAGCAGAGGGGTTCTCATATTCGAGACAAAAGATTAGAACGCCCAGCATGCGACGAATTTTTTAGTAATTCAGACGGGGTATTGTCTTCTTAGTTGCAGGTTTGGAATCGTGCTAAATTTCCGCCAGTGAAGTCAATACATAAAACAGACCAAGCAATCCAGCCATATGTTTGGTCGTCGAATTCTTCTTGAAGGAGTAGAAATATGTGGAGAGGAGGAGAGAATTCATGATCGTGTCATCATGCTGGCGCAGTCCACATGCATCAATACTCATTTCTTTCCAAATTTACAACTTTCACAGCAAGTACAGAGAACGTCACCTCATATCTTGTATCTTTTGCAAATGATGTTGTTTTCGTGGGTAAAGAAGTTCTGGAGCGAAGACACACAAGTCGGATACGGCAAAAAGACAAGAAACAACCCCTCCCAGCCACACATAGTGGATTGTCAATCCCATTTCGAAGATATATAGTCGATTCCGGTCCACATCGTCGTCCTCCCTGGTGGTTTTGAACCGTAACCTCCCACAGAAGAAACAAAGATCATCGAGCATATCCTCGAGAGTCTTTAGTAGATCCATAAGTGTTGCAGCACGAACTCCATAGCCATCTAGGCCAACAGTTTCCGCTCACATGCGAGCGACGTTTCTTTGTTTGAACCATGCTCTTCTACAGAAAGAGACCGCACTCATACAAAGGAAGAGATGGATTTAGGTAGATAGATAAAACGTGTGTAGAAGTAGTAGAGCGAGAAGAACAAAGACTCCATCGTAAGGTGCGTCTTTCTTTACAGCTCACATGTGAGCATATTCAGGTTCCCTGAGTTTCGATTTTTCACAGAGAAGGAGGAGAACATCGGGGGCGATACTCCTGGATTTTGATAAGTACACTCTTGGTTGTGCGTGTGTGAATGTTGCAGAGATAAATACACGGACTCAATGACCACGTCGCTGAGACATCTCGGTTTGTTTTTGGGTTGGACATTCTGCGAAAGAAGCAGAGGTCATGCCAGAGCTCGTTGTCGTTCTTTTTGAAGGCTGAAGGTTGTGTATTCGAGTAAGGAGCGTCGAGAACAGAGACTCCATCATCCGATCCCTTAAGTCTTTCAGTCCGCATCAATACTGTATAGTGTCCATTTTGATCTAGATTTTCTGCACAGAAGACGAAGATCATTGTACATGTCTTTAACGGCTTTAACATATATGTTAGTTTTGTATAGAAACCTTGTAGCGAGACCAGGAGCACAAAGACTCAATGTATACGTCGGTGAGGTCTTCAAGTCCACATTAGCTCAGCGCTCTCGCACTTTAAAGTCCATGTTTTATGTCGAAAAGGGCGAGAACATTCAGCCGATTCGCCTAGGTTTTTAGTAAACACATTGTTGGTTGTGCCACCGTAGCAACGAGCACATAAAACTCGTGTATATAGTTTTATAGTGCCAGAGAAAGAACATCAAGGCCTTTCGAACCCAGGTTTGTAACATACGACGCAAACTAGGTGGATCGATATCCTCATGCGATGATGGAGCATCTGTTTCACGATGCGTACTAGTTTTGAGAGAAGGCAAGTTTTTGAATAGCAGGTAGTCTCTTCCCATATCAAGGTCTTGTCTGGGGTTTGATTTCCGTGTACCTCTTCGATACTGATCTTGAGTTGTTGGGATGTAGCAGAAGGAACCAAGATGTTTGATAGTTCCTAGAAGAAAGATGTTCTGTAGATATACCCGATTTGCAAAGCGCACAAGCGAGACCACATTAAAGGTTTGAACAAGTTTTTTTGTTGCTGAGTAGTTTAGAAAGGGCATTAGACACATGTGGCGATTTGTTAATTCTTTTTGGAAATTCCCGTTCATAGGTAAGGTCAATTTTGAACATATGCGCGGTGTGGGAGAGAACGCCTTGATTACCAGGCGAAATGCTCTTTTATATTCAGTAAGAAGGGAGTCATGTGGCATATGAGTAGCGACTAGTCACAGTACCACGTTGGCCACCGTTGAGTCTAACCCCTCTATTTACCATTCTATATGGGGACAAAGGTCCAAACTATGCCAATCCCACACATTACACGATATCTAACACTATCACAATCCCAAGCCTCCCATATCCTCCTCTAAGCACCCCCAAACACCAACAAGCTCTGAACATGCACCTCACCAAACCCTCGCCTCCGCAGCATCTCCCTCCCCCGATGCGCTGGGAACTCAGCTACAACCAAAACACCCACACACTCTGCGCCAACCCCAGCATCCCCCAGCAACTGCAGCACGGCACAAAGCGTCTCACCCGTAGCCAGAACATCATCCAGCACGACAACCCTAGCGCCCCTGCGAAGCACACCGCTCTCCATCTCGATCCTCTTCTCCCCCGACCTGCTAGCTGTGACAGACGAGATATGCGACGCCGTCTTGACAACAGACACAGTGGGAGGAGGTAGCTTGCCCGCCTCGCGGATTAGTATCAGGGGCACGTTGACGCGCGAGGCCAGTGCGGATGCGTAGATGAAGCCGCCTGCCTCGCAGCACGCGATGGCGTCGACATTGGCCCAGGAGCCGGCGAAATAAGTGAGGAGGAGGGATGTGCATAGGGACAGGCCGCCGGGCTGCTGGGCGATGCCGAGAACGTGGCGGAAGGAGATGGATGGGCGGGGGAAATCGGGAACTGAGCGCACCATGGTGGCTAGGCGGTGGAGGTCGGCGTGGAAGAAAGGGAGGAGGTGTTGTTGGGCGAACGTTTCTGCGGCTGAGGTTCCGGGATTGTTGTTGGCAAATGCGATACTGGGGTGGTGGTATGAGGTCGTTGAGGTCGGGGTAATATTGTTGGTGAGCTTGCTGTCGCCATTGTGGTATCCTCGGCGAACCCGCCGCGTCTGTTCATTAGCTTGGACATGGACCTCAAGGAGTCTACTGTCTGGCACCAGATGCGAGAAGGTCGCAACGGGCGCCTCATCCCTCATGCCAGTGATGAGCAGCACATCTACTTCTCCGGCGCCGTGCACAACATCCAGAAAATGCTCCTCTGGCAGGCGAGGTCGTTGCTGCACCTGTTCCTGGAAAAATGCTGTCAATGTTGGCCGGTGTTGCTCCTTGTAGACACGGTCGTAAAGCAGGCGACTCAGGTCGGCACCAGTAGCTACGGCGTACTCCCGCTTGGTCGCATCGCTGATGCTGACTGCACACGCCGTGAGGCTGGTTTGCGTGAAGATAGAGACCCAAACATCGGCACAGTAGTCCTTGCCGGCGCCACACTCACCCGTGACAAGAATGATGAGCTTCGGTTCCGTGAGGGTTTTCGGGAGAGGGCAAGCATACGCTAGCACGCGACGTGGGTCGACGCTATGCTTAAGACGGGCAAGGCGTTGACGGTTCGATCCGAAAGCTTTGACCGCTAGTGCGTCATCTCTGGGGTCAGGTCCAAGATCTGCCCCGTAAACTCCACTGCTCAACGACAACAGGTCCTCGGCGACACTGTAAACCCATGCCACGGCTGAGGATGCGGCTTCGGTACCATCTTGGTCGCGCGGCCAGACGCCGGTTATCACGCAGGCAAAGTCCCAGTCCCGACAGCCAAACGCAGTAGCATCGGCCGGAACGTCACTAACCGCTGCGCCGCCATGCAGTAGATGGAGATAGCAAAGTGGTGAAGGACGCGTCTTGACGGCTGCCACTAGGCAATCGGCGATGGTCGCTTCTCCAATGTGTTTTAGAAACAAGCATCGCTTGAACGACGACGTCTTGTCGCCACCGTGCCCGCCGTGCATGCCAGACATGTACATCTCCGTCTCGAACAAGCCGACGCTGTCTACGACCTTGACATCATTCTCTGGCCCCCAGACTGCACTCATCGGTGTGGGCGCATGTGTTGCAGAAGTGAGACTATTCGTGGAACACTCGTACATGGTCACGCCGAGATGCAGCTGGTTGGCATCCCAATATAGATACGCGTCTGCAGAACAGTTCGGCTGGAGTTTGCTGGCGACCAAGTCATCGAACTCGTTGAGCTTGACCCGAGCCTCCACATCGTTGCTCAGCGGGACAACCCAGTTACGAACCAAGTAGGTCGGAGCCAGGTAAGCCTTGAAAGTCACGCTGAGGACGATGCCGAAGTTGGTCCCAGCGCCTTTTATCGCCCATAGCAGATCGTCTTCGTTCTCCGGTCGAACAGCTCCGGCTGGACGGTGCTGGCTTGGGACGTGGCCGACGTAGAGAATCTCGCTCGAGTTGACGCTGACCAAGACGGCACCGATAATGGAGTCGCAAGCAAGCCCGTGCAACCTAGCCAAGTGTCCAATGCCTCCTTGTAACCAGAGCCCAGCACCCACACTTGGTCGAGACCCCAGAGGTACTGTCACACCCGCCGCCATGGCCTTGCTGATGATGTCCCCCGTCTTGCACCCAGCCCCAGCGACCACCAACGAACCGGAATGATTTCCTCCATCCACACCTGCTGAGAGGATGTGTACTTGGTCAAAGGCGCCCATGTCGACTGATACGACATTTGGCCAGAGACAGTGGCCGCTGTGACCCCCACCAACAACAGTCAGGCCGACCCCGTGATCCAAAGCCCATCGAACGCACTGCTGAACGTGCTGAACCTCTGTCGGCCTGACAACCGCGGCGGGACGGTGGACACGAGCCTCCCGATTCTTAATCGTCTTCTCACCCTCCACTAATGGCACCAGCGCCGTCAGTCCCGACAACGAGGTTGCATGTTGAGTAAACGCCACCATGACATTTGGCGCGCTGAACACGAGATGCCCTGGATGAGCCTCCTCGCGACGGCCCAAAGCACGGCACACCTTACGCCAATCATTTCGAACAGCTTCATTACCGTCCACGCTGAACCCCACGACGAAATCAGCAAAGCAATCCAGCACCTCATCCTCGTCCGCCACGCGAACAACTCCAGCAGGAAAACACGCTGTGCGATGGCACACCAAGCCGTCGAGATCCAGCACCCCGTCCCGATGGAAGACTATCACCATCCCACCCCCAGGCCGCTCGGCAAGCATGCTCAGCGCCCGCTCGATGAAGCTGCGCTTAGGCTTCATGCCGTACATGCTGTGGCAGAACAGAACAACATCGTATGTCTCGCTGTCGGTACTCCCTAGCTCAAACGGCAGCCGTCGAATATCCGCCGCACTCTCCAAACAAGGCAGCGCACCCTCCGTCTCAGACATACAGCAAAGCCCCTCCTCCAGCCTCGCGGCAAACAAAGCGTTAGGCTCATACGCAGCATATCTCCCCACTCTGCGCCTCAGTTGGCTGGGAAGACATTCCAGCACACTCTTCGGTCCGGGCCCGATTTCCAGCACCGAGACACGGGTCCGCGATTCGAGAAGAGAAGTCAGAAGTTGGGATAGTTGAGGGATGATGAAGTCGCGGTACGTCGTGCGTTCTGAGTCGCGCACTAGGACGTCGAAGCCCGCGGTGTATTGTGCGTCGGACAGGGGTTGTTTTGAGGATTCTTTTTGGACGCGCTGGACTAAGGAATGTTTGAGGGAGGTGAGGGTTGCCATTTTGGCGTGGTAGGCGCAGGTGGTGAGGACTGGTTGTGGTTATGGAGGCAAGGCCAGGGTGAGTGGGGTGGGGTGGTAGGCCTCAATTCAGGATCCGTATATTGAAGCGCAATGAAAAAGCAAGGAGGATATGAGCGTTTGTTAACTTGACTTGAATTGCCCGCGTGAAAGTGGAAGTGAAACGTTTGCGACGCCACTAAGACGAGATTGGAATATGCTGTGTCGCATAGCTGCATATAGTATTTACGTCGGCGGAGGGATTGTCTTGTTGGGGGATGTGTGCATGGGTATATGTTTGCTGGGGCTGTTTATTGGTTGATCGCTGCCTTACCGCCTACTGATATGCATGCAAATAGGCGCGGAAAACGGACGATGGATGGCTCAGCCTTGCGAAGAGACAGCTTGCCTGCATGTCGCCATTCACTGTCTACCACCAACGGCGCAATAATTGTCAACCAAAACAATGAACACCAAATAACGCACACAAGCACGTAATCGAACTCATCAAACCGACCCTTCCAACTTATTGTATCACCACGCAAACCACAACAATTGCACGTAGCCTTCCCTATCCCTTCTTGTATGCGAGATTGTATGCGCCTAACCTAGCCTAGCCTGACCAGAATACAAAGCGGCTTCTTTGTGTCACTGGAAACATGCAGGATCCCTTGTACGTAAGTCTCGCAGAAAGGTTTGTAAGTGTGGGTTGGCGTGCGTAGTCCAGCCTTGGCTACCTTGAGACGCGGGAGTAGAGGGAGACATGCAGCAGGGCGTCTTGATTTTTCAATTTATTGTGAGAGTAGGCGGTTCACTAGCTGAGAAGACTATTTTTGTAGAGGTAGATAAAGGAGGGGTGCGCACATCGAATGGCAATGCGTGGGTTTTGGATTCCCATATGAGGGTACAGGTGTGATTTACGGTTGTGCATGGTGGATGTCCGGGACCGACACAGCATCAATAGGGCTACTGGTAAGTTTGGAAAAGAGGACTGACATTTCGGCAAAGAAAAGGAATTTTGGACTTTTCGTAGGTTTTGAAGCAAGACGACACTCTCGGCATATAATCCCAGTGATGGCGACTAGGGTACTTATGAACTGCCTGTTTGGAAGATTGTTTTATAGGCCAAGAGAAGGGGGAGGGAAGCCGCACATCTTGGATATGTTCGCGTGGTATAGGTGAACATAGGATTTTCAGGTTGTAGTTTAGGTTGTAGAAAGTATATGCATCAACACGCCACCACTCCAGTGATGGGGAATTTTGGGAAAGAAGACAGACATCCTTGTTTCTCTGGTTGCGTTTTAGCTTTCCGTAGACGGTGAAATGAGAGAAAACTTTCTCCACATGACCATGGCGGAATTTAAATTTAAGTACTCATGACTGACCATGCTCAAGAAACTGTTTTATAAGAGGGGAGACACAACCCGCACATACAGCGTCGCGTAACAGATTTCAGATTCCCAAGTCATGATACTCAAGAGCAGAGACTCCGAAACCACATGAAGTCGCTGATGGGATGTTTTCAGAAGAGAGACAACAGACATGTTGCTAGCACTGTTGTTTTTCTCAACTTCTTTGACTTTCTGTAATTACAAAGTATGGAGATTCTTCTAATGTGTTTGACAGAAAGCTTTTACGGTACTCATGGCGAGCTGACAGCGACTTTTTGGGACCAGTACATATCATTATATGTGGGACTTTTATTCGAGACCACAGTTGAGTTTATGGATTGTGTAGAAGGTCTTTCGTGGAAAGGCACGCGCCGAACGCAGACATGTTATCTCCCCTACGATCTTTGATAGTGAAGTAGATGAACATAGAAAAATGTTTTCTCAAGAAGCAAGGACCTGGTTCGGCTTCGATAGCGTCATCTAAGCACACCCACATCTCATCAATTTCTGCACTGGCGAACTGAGTTATTCTTTTGAGGGTTTTGAGGCTGCGATCTTCGACTTGGACAACACTGTCTTTGTCGCTCTGCAGCAGCCTACATCATTTTTGTTTCACGCCCTTCTCCCCCCTCTACTCATGGAACCACATACCGTCAACATCATGTGTTTTAACGGCCGGCTCCCCTTCTCTCCACACTACCTGCCCATGTGCTTGGGGTCGATCATAAAATTGTGTAGCATCTTCCCTATCATGGCGGGGGTGACATCGATAGTGTGTATAGCTTTTTGAGTGCGAATAACGACGAATGCAGGAAATATATGTAAACCAGCCCTCCAAAGTAGGTATTTTGTTAAGGAGTACCAAGCACTCATGAAAGCAAGTCTTGCGTGACTTTCAAGATCGTGCTCATCATCCTAAGAGTGATGATTTTTGAATGCAAGATACCCTCGCCGAAATCAGACATAATATTCTAGTAGCACATGTTTTGTGATTCAATAGGCGCGAGCAGAGGTTTTTGTTCCATAGCCTGTTTGATGGCGCGGTAGATGTAGACCGGATACTCCCATATGAACTAATAAGTGAGATATCCGGGTAGTCATGATTGAGGTGCTTCTGAGTTTTTGAAATCGTGCTCATCGTTCCGATAGCCATGAAATCTAAGTGCAAAAAGGGTTCGATGAGACTACACATGTCATTTAAATGGTGTTCTTTTTATATCTCCCAAACAAACCTGTAAGGGAGGGAAGAGGCGTACTCATGGAAAAGGTCGTCATCCGTTTTTAGGTAAATGGGGAACACATTTTTATTTAAGGACCTGTGAAGGCTTTCCGACTTTTTCAGGTGGCAACCCTTTTTGTGTACAGACACAGCCGTTGATGCAGACATAGCGCATCAAAAAGATTCTTTTGGTGTTAGAGTAGCCATGGGCAGACGGGAACTTCTATATAATGTAACCACATCGAAGTATTAATTACTCATAGATAGTAGCGCTGAACGTTTTAAAGAGATAGAAAGCGACACGTCCTCTATACTTTTGGAGAAGTGCCTGTTGCCCTTTTTGTTTATAAACAAAATTGCTAAACTAAGACATGCAGTTTTGAATGGACACTTTTAGTGTTGTAGTTGGCAGATTCTTCCAGATGGATCTTTGTTCGAGAGCATTCAGGGCACCCATGGCATAGCCGTTAATTGCTTTCAGAGAGATACAAAGTTACAAGGCTTTTGTAGGTTTTGGGACATATCATCATCGCCTTGTTCATGTGCAGATACAGCCACCAACGCAGTTATTGTGAGGTTCGACAAGGATTTTAGTTTAATATTAGATAGCGGCAGCCCAAATCTCCTACATGTAGACGAATATCAGGATTTTTGGGTACTTGTAGACAACACATCAAACGTTTTAGAGAAACAAGAAGTGTGAGAGTTTTAAAACTGTAGTTGTAGCCTAAATGGCTAGTTTCTTTGTTGCAAAGGCCACCGAAGCCAGACATGTAGTTGAGAGCGACATCTTTGTAACGTAGTACACGAACGCGGGCAGGTTCTCCCACATGTCGTCATAGAAGTGAACTTTTGAATGCTCATGTAGTCAATTGCTGTGTTCTTGGAAGTAAGACATGCCATTATATGCGGACATTTCCAAAGACCCATGTTGAGTTGTGTCTGTCCATTGTATAGAGGTTTGTAGGATCCAATCATGATATGCTAGCATTGCCTTTCCAGCCTCGCGATGAGCGAAGGCAGACCAGTTCTTCCACATATCATGATAGATGTGAACTTTCGATTCCCATAACGTCTCGATTGATGCCGTTTTAGAAAATTAACATACAATTCTTCAGCTCTGGTTTCAGGTACACATAGTCAGTCGGCTGTATAAAAGCTTTTCAACGAACAAGCCCACTAAGCGCAGACATACGGCTTTTCAATTGACATTTTGGTAATACTGTAAGTAGAGGTAAATAGATCTCTCCCACATAATGTATGTTTGTTGAAACTATCAAGGCATTTATGTATTACATTCCGTAGACTTTTGAAGAATAGCAGGACATAGCTGGCATTCGTTTTTCCTTTTTTTCTGTGGAAAGTACGGTAGTACTCAAAGATTATGTACCAGAAAGCTGCCGATGCAGCCATGTAGTTCAAAACCGATCTTTTGATGTTATAGTGCACGAAAACAGACAAATCCTCCCATATGAACCATTCATCTAGGTTTTTGAGGTACTCATGTAATCGTCTTAGTTTACTTTTGGAGAACAACAAAACATCACAGTCAACGATCTTGAGTTTTTTCGTACGAAATAGCGGTGGTGGTTTTGAATTGTGTGGCCAGCGGGTTTATATAGAGGGAAAGCCGCCGACGCCACCATGATCTTTGCTTCTATGCTGTTTCATGTCGAAGGGGCAGGGTAGACGAACCTCTCCCACATAGAGTAATTGTTGTTGTTGTATTTACGAGTACCATGAATTTGCTTTGTCTTCGTTTCAAGAGTGTCTCTCGCTTGAGTGATAAGCTGGTTCAGGTTCGAAGAACGCCGCAGACCCAAGTATTAGTTGTTTTTGGTCTATTTTTGATATCGCAGTACAGATACACAAATCTCTTCCACATGACGTAAATGTTGAATGACTTTAGGTACTCATAGCTAAAAGATTTTAGAGAACGAGACATGTAGCCTTCTGTATCGTTTTTGAGTATTCGAAATATAGTTTATTGCTGGAATTCTCAGTGGATTTATGTGCAGAGAACGCAGACGATCCAGACATTGCTTGTAGCCAAGACGTTTCTGATACCGCACCAGGCACAGCAGACAGAATCTCCCCCCATTAACATCGTGTTTCATAGGTCTAGGCATTCATGTATAAGTATCCATGAGGTTTCGGGAAATAGGAAATAACGCTCCATGTAAGAGAAGTCCAGCACTTTTTTGTAGATGCAAAGAAAACCACCGACCCAGACATTGTCGGTAACAGAGTCTTGTTTGATGTCGCACTGGGCGAGGCGAACAGGATCTCCCACATGATATGTTCGGCGGAAAAATTTAGGTACTCATCAGCCAGGTATTCAACGCTTTTAGAGAAACACCACCCCATCGATGGGTTTCCAAAACTTTTTTTTCGAACGCAAACTCACCGACCAACCCAGCCATCGTGTAGGCACGTAGCTCTTTTCGATATCGCAGTGTATGCGGACAGCAAACTCCGCACCACATTGCCATCTCACATGCTAGATTTTGACTCCCCATGCGCTCACCATTGTAGCGTTTCTGATTCCCGCGAGAAGACCATACCGGTCATTATTCTGAAGTTTTGGCTATATATCTTTTAGGGGAGAAGAGAGGAAGGAAGAAACACATTAACAAGTACAAACTTGGTTTTGGGGGAAGAGATTGTTTTGGAACAGGAGGACCGAGACATGGGAGTTTGTCTTTATAGTTTTGAAGAGATGTGGTTTTTGAGAAAGAAGAGCACATGACTGGTTGATAGTACATTTTTGAAGAGATGAAATGTTTATGTGAGGATTAGGAAAGAAGGGAAGGGAAGGGAAAGGGAGAGGGAGAGGATTTTATATGGATGAGGAGAGGTGCGCACGTGATGGTTCGATGGAAACCTATGTGTGCGTGTAAGCCTTGCAGTTTCGTAAATTTTTCGCTGCGTTTGCTCATCGGGCATATTCTACAATGGGCCCTCAGGTATGATGATGTGTATGGTGTATCAAGCACCAAATCGGAGAGTAGTTCTAGAAGGCAAGGACGAGCGAGCGCACACGCATGATAGCATCAGCCTTTTTCTGAATCTAACCTACCCGGGTATCTCCTCAATCCATCAATCAAACACGACCTTATTCCCCTGCGGCGCCCCCTTAAGATCAATCTTAATCATCTTCTTCTCCTTCGCCGCCTTCGCCGCCTGCCAACTAGGATGCAATGTCCCCTTATCATCGCGCTCAATTTTCTTCTTGCCAAGCGGCAGTGCATTCTCGCCAGTCTGCATCGGCCCCCTCCCTCTCGGCGCTTCACCTCTATCGCCCCTCCCTCCTCTCCGGTCGTCGCTGACTGCGCCACGCTTCGCATCCCACCCCTTGTTGCGCTCCACTTTCTCCAAATGCTTCGCCTTGGCGCCGAATTTTGCTTCGGCGATCTTCTGGCGCGCGCGTTGGCCGCGCCGGTTCTTGCGAGGAGCTTCGGTGTCGAGGTCGGAGGCGGAGGAGTTGGAGTCGGAGTAGTAACCTGCGTGGCTGAGGCCGGGAAGGAAGGCGGAGGATGTGAATTTGGGTTCTGGTTTCGATTTCGTTTTTGGTGGTTTGAGGGATTCAGAGTCCGAGTCTGATTCTGATCCTGATAGGTCGGATGGAGGTGCGATGAGGCGGTTGATATGTGCGGGCTCGTCGTCGTCGTCGTCGTCTTCGCTGTCGAGATCTGCTAATGGTGCCGCTTCTGAGCTTCCGCTTGCGGCGTCGAGGTCGGCGTCGGCGTCGTGCTCGCTGTTGCTGTCTCCTATGCTTGGAGGTCTCTCGTCGTCTGATGCTGACCCATCGCTGTCTTCCTCTCCAGAAGACGGCTCTGCTATCCTTGCGCTGAAAGCCGCAAACGCATCGCCCTCCTCGTCGCTCAAGCCACTCATATCCACATCCCCGCCCTCCTCTTCTACCTTAGCCGGCATCTTCGCAGGCTTCCCTCCCTTCGCCTCCCCACTTTGCGCCACGCTCCCACCCGCGCCCACAACCTCCTTCAACTCGACAATAACCCTATCCACCGGCTCCCTGACCCCCTTAACCTTATACAACCTCGCCAGCACATTCAACACGGCCGGATCCTGACTCCCCTTCTCCACACCCTCGACATATTCCCGCAGCGCCTCATGCTCCTTCAGACTCTTCACCTTGCCCACCGTCCGGCGCAAATGCTGGTCCGCGAGCTTCACCAAGTCCAGACCCTTGAGCACCGTGTATTCGGCGTCGAGACGCGCTAGCGCTTTCGTGTCTTTTTTCGCGACGGCCGTCTTCTTGCGGCGGGAGTGCTTTTGGCGCTCGAGCGAGGCGCCATGGCGGAGCGCTGTGAGGAGCGGTTTTTGCGCCGTCGTGAGAAGGGTTGTGCAGAGTTTTTTCAGGCGCGCGGGGATGGGTGCAGCGGCGGGGGCGGGCGAGGGGGAGCGCTTGCGTTTGGCCATTTTGTTGGTGTCGTGGGGGGGAAAGGTGGTTTGGTGACGGCGGTGGATTTTTTTTGGGATGGAAAGTGAAAACCCGCGTCGACTTGCCGCATTCGCGTAAAATTGCGTGCGCGGTGGACGGGTCTGTGCGCGCCATCACATGGCAGGCACGTTCACCATCAACGACACCACATCTGCACGAGAATCATCAAACAATCATTCCGACCCCCTACACACAGCTACACATACCCTCCCATCATCTCCTAACTCACTACCCACCACCCCTCCCCACCCTCGTCCTCTCCGCCTCAAACTGACTCGCCCTCGGATACCAAACATGCTCACTCCTCCCTCCCCCACCCCCCCTTCCACCACCCACCTGCCCAGCACTCCCCTCAATCCGACTCCCAATATACGCAGACTCGCCCCCAACGCCCCTAATCCGCTCTCCCATCCCCGTCATCCCGCCCACCTGCTCATGTGCGCGCAACTCTCCTGATCGCAATCCCCTGTGGCTCGAGCGGGGGAAGTTGGTCGTGGCTAGTGGGGTTTGTGCAAATGATGGCCCTGGTGCTGGATTTCTGTGGCTTGGGGGAGGGAAGCTACCTGTTGACATTGAAGCCTGATTTTGGAATTGCTGCTGCTGTTGGTGCGAACGTTGCGATTGCTGTTGTGACTGCAACCACCGCTGCGATTGCGACCGTGGATTTTGAGCCAGATCCTGGCCTTGAGCGAACATGTTCGGTGTCGTAGCGCCAGCGCCAGGAGGAGCGAAACCCAGCCCTGCACCGGCAGAGCCGTGCGCCGATGCACCGCCAGCGGGGCCAGCGTAGACATTATCATTTTGATTGTTAACTATGTCCAAGTCAGCTTCCACTCCCTTCCCACTCATTCAATCAACACGGTAGTATACATTGCATAGCAAAATCTTGTGGAGGCGGAGGAGGAGGAGGCCCAGCTATTTTCATATCACCATCCTTCTTCTTGTCACGGCCTACCAACTTATTCCAGCCCGACTCCCAATACGTCGGTTTATGCGGGCGCACGAACGCTTTTCTTGAGTGTTTCTCCGGCATGACTTATTGTGATACACATCTATACCAGAAAAGGAAAAAGGCGGCATGATATACAAACTTCTTCCTTTGAAGCCCGAGGAAGTGACGGCGCGCACCACCCACGCCCACTCATATTTGCATACGCATATGAAGGAATGTACCTTCACTCACCACTTTGTCCTGAGCTTCCGCGGGGAAAATCTCAATCATTAGTGAGCGATACTCAGCGTTGCGGGGTATTGACATACAGATGGGGGGTGGCGTGGAACTTCGACCGAAGCACATGGTGATTTGGGACTGTGATGGGTAGAAGAGTCGAGAAGAGGGTATGTTGACGTCTCTGGCGGGAATGCGGCGCTGGGGTATATAACGTCGACGTTTGGGGTGATGGGCATGACGTGAAGATGCCGCGCTGTTTGGTAATGAGTTTATCATTATTCACGCTGGTTATCACGTTGAGCTTCACGCCTCTGTACTTGCTATTGATGTAGGCGCCTTATAACTTACACCAAAACAACGTCTTTTATTGTCAATATATGAGTTAGAGAATACACGCTGTAAACAGCAACTTAATCCCGATCCCACATTTTACAGCACGGCATTCTATGCCAAAACTTCACCACTCGCTTATCCAGCGCGGGAAACTTTACAACAGCCAAGCAGGTGATGAGAACTCTGGCGACTTTCCACACGACTGCCAAGGGAACAAACAATGTGTTCTGAAAATGAGAAAAGAACGGTAACGCAGGATATCTATAATGTAAACAGAGAGAACTAGCACAAGCATGGTGGTGATTGCGGGTATGTTGATTATGATTTACGGCAATTATAGATGCAGACCTTGAATGTAAATGTAAGTGCGAGCGATCCTCCTATCGCTCGTCAATAGATTTTCATTACTCTCCCAACAACCCCCCTACATACTCTCCACACTAACCGTCGTATGCACATTCCCCTGCGTCGCCCTCGAATACGGACAAACCCCCTTCGTCTTCTCCACCAACTCCTCCAACTTCCCCTGCTCAATCCCCCTAACCCTAACCTTCAATTCCACCCTAAGTCCCATATCCAAATCCTTCATACTACCCACAAGATGCACCGTGCTCTCGACCACACTATCCTCAGTCTTAGTCGGCATCTTGACCCCCAGCGTCGGCGCAACGGCGTTCATGGCGGATTGGAAACACGCGCCGTAGCCCGCGGCGAAGAGCTCCTCGGGGTTGGTTTTCCCTTCGTCGCCGGGGCCGCCCAGCGCTTTCGCCATGGTTAGGTCGATTTTTAGGTTCTCGCCGTCTACGTGGCTGAGGGATGGGTTAGCTGAGGGGGTTGTTTTTTTGGGGGGGAGGGGTGTACCCGGTTCGGGCGCCGACGACGGTTGCGTGTGCGGCGTATATGCTGGGTGCTGTTTCGGTGTTGAGGAAACGACGAGGTGTTGTGAAGGTGATTGGGCGCGATGCGCGGAGGGCCTGGCGTGCGAGGATTCTAGTAGCCATGATTGTGTGTTCGATTTTGGTCAATTAGGAATTTGGGTGTTTTGGCGCGTGGTTTACAAAAAGACAATGAAGATTTGGTTTTGGTTTATGTACAGTTACAGTGGCACCACACCGTCTTTAATATTTTTCGTGCACGCGATGAATTATGACGTGACGTTCCGTGTTGCGAAGTCGATGACGCCTGTACGACCCGTCGATGTGTTTAGCGCAAGGGACTCCCGCCGCTAGTGTGGAGATCAGATTTGGATCTGTGGGGAAGATGCATCATCGGACATGGTGATGACCAGGTTTGTGGGGTGGTTGGAATTAGTGGCTGACATGCCTGCTGACATGCGTACTGACACAATTGAGTCTTTGATACTACAGGTAGCTCTATCCGTACTCAATATGGCGCTCTGGTATTTGTGTCACCTGACATGAACAAGCCTGACAACTTTTACACGGATGGATGCACTTTCATTCATCTTACTGTTTAACTCATCAGTTTAGCCCATCTCCATCAAAGCCGGGCCTCCTTCTCGCTCTCTACAATAGCAGCCAGAATCCCCTCCGCGACATCCTCGCCATCCTGCACCTCCGTAACCCACTTCACGCGCCCACTCCTCGGACTCCTGACCTCAAGCTCCATCTTCATCTGCTGCACCACGCAAACCACATCGCCCTCCTTCACCACATCACCCTCATCAACCAGCACCTCGACCAGCTTACCCGGGAACGGTATGCTGATGTGTGACGGGTCGGAGGGGTTGCCACGCCGGTGATGCGAAGTCGCTGCCGAACCGCTGGCGGATGTCGATGTGAGGGTTAGTGTGTATGGGGTTGTTTGGGATGGCGTGGACGATGATGTTGAGGGTGTGGTGAAGAGGATGTCTGCGGAGAGGGAGGAGGGGAAGTCGTTGCGCAGGACGCGGGTTAGCTCGAGGTGGTGTGGGAGTGGTTGTTGGGTTTCGGGGGATGAGAGGGTGAGGGACCATGCGTCTCCTTTGCGGAAGAGCGTGTTGGCTGTGGATATGCTTGCGCTTGATGATGGAACTGCTGTTTCTGGTCCTAATATGTTGTTGGGGGAGAGGGACAGGTGCTGACTCGACTGGAGAAGCTCGTGCTGCTTGCTTTCGAGCCATCGGGTGTCACAGGTGCCGTCCATGAAATCTGAGTGCGCCACTATGGCTCTGAGGATCCCAATGTTCGTCTTTACGCCTGAGATCTGTGTATCGTCCAATGCACGTCGAGCTTTACAAACCGCATCTTTCCACGAAGATGCAGTGATGATGAGCTTAGCGATGAGGCTGTCGAAATCTGCAGACACAATCGCGGGATGTCCGCTGACGAGATGGGTGTCTACGCGAACACCGTTGCCACTGGGAAACTGAAATGACGTGATTTTGCCAATTGACAATGACCAGTCGCTCTCCACATTCTCAGCTGTGATTCGAAGCTGGATTGAGTGTACTGGAGGTGGAACCTCTGGATCTCGTTCAACGGAGGGCAATCCGCAGGCAGAAAGATCGGCGCCTTGGGCCAGCAGCAGCTGGGCTTTGACTATGTCAGTCATTGAGATCGATTCTGTGATGGTGTGCTCGACCTGCAACCGTGGGTTTACTTCCAAGAAGTAGTACTTTTTCGACGCTGGGTTCACGAGAAATTCGAACGTTCCCAGGGAGAAGTATTGGATCTGTTTTTATATTAGCACGCTCACACGGCACACCAATTCAAGAGCACTTACATGCTCTGCCATCCTGAGCGCATCGTTGATCACTTTTGCGATCAGCTTACGATCAGGAACGACACTCGGTGCCAGTTCGACGATTTTCTGGTATCGCCGCTGAATACTGCATTCTCGTTCCCACAGATGTGTGACGTTCCCGCGCCCATCTCCAATGATCTGAACCTCGACGTGGCGGAACCCGTCAATCGCTGCCTTCTCCGCGAACACTTGCTTAGAAGGGCTTTCTTGGACTGCTCGTTCGACTAAAGCTCCCAACTGCTCCTCACTTCGAATGAGCCGGATACCCCGACCTCCGCCGCCGTCAACAGCCTTGACCATGATGGGATACCCGATCTGTGAAGCAAATCGCCTTACATCTTCGACGCTGCTGGTAGGTTTTTGTAATGCCGGGGAAACTGGCACGTTGCCTGTGTAACGTATAAGCTAAAAACCTAAACTTCAAACTCTTACACTCACAGTCCTCAGCAAGCATCCTCGCTCTCAATTTATCCCCCGTATTGCTCAAGATGCCCCACCCCGGACCGACAACAACAACACCAGCTTCCTCCCACATCCTCCTTGAAAAGTCTTCAGACTCTGAAAGAAAGCCATAGCCGGGATGCACAGCATCGATGTGGTGTTTCTTGACGAGGTTAATCAAGGCATCGATATCCATGAATGTGGCTGCTGATGAGACTTCAATAGCGTGTGCTGCTTTTGTAGCGTGTGATGCATCTCCGGAGATGTAGATGGCGTATACTTCAATCTCGAGTTCCCGGGCTGAGGAGATGATTCGGGTTGCTATTTCGCCTCTGGGAGGTTAGCTTGGTGGGGAGGTATGAGGATGCTACGCACCTGTTTGCAACGAGGAGGCGTTTGATCGGTCTTGGGGGTGCTCGTAACATGGTGGGGAGTTTCTTGAATAACTTTGGGCGGAACTCTTCCTGGCGATTTCAAGGCTGGTAGTACCCCGGGTATAAGCGACTCGAGAGAGAGAGTCGCAAGATCAACTACTCACGAAGAGTCAATTGGCAAACTTTAGGTGTAGTCAAGAAGTATAATTATTCTCGAAACTAGGATCGACTTGAAATCACACGTAGAAAGAACATTGAAGTAAAACCCAGCAGTCATGATCGCGAATAAAGCGTCTCCATGAAACGTGGGGAAGAGCAGGGATAGACGCGGGGAGCCCCATCTAAGCCTCGGTTCCCCGACCGACCTCACCCTCCACCACCACACCACACAACAACAATGTGAGAAACCACGCCCTGCTCCATCACGGAGCTCCAAAACAACCCACCACCATGGCCGACGACTCCTCGCCCCCCTCCGCACCCAAAGACGCGCCCCCACCCTCCTCCACCGCGCAAGACCGCCTCGCGCAAGTAACCTCGCACATCACGCCCAACACGCCCAAACGCCGCCGCCGAAAAGCGCCCTCCCCCTCCGACCTGCCCGCCGACTACTCCGACATCCTCGGCCAGCTCGCCACGCTGCGCAAAATTGCCGCGACGCCAGACCCGTCGAACAGGGGCTATGTGCGGCAGAAGCAGGCGGGGAAGCTGTGGGTGCGGGAGCGCGTCGAGCAGCTACTTGACGCGGGGAGTTTTCAGGAGGTGGGCAGTGTGAGCGGGACGGTGACGTGGCGGCAGACGGGGCCTGGGCGCGAGGAACCCGTCGAGTATGTGCCGTCGAATAATGTGCAGGGGTTTGGGCGGCTGCGTGGAAGGAAGATTGTGTTTACGGCGGATGACTTTTCGATTCGTGCTGGGCATGCGGATGGGGCGCTTATGGAGAAGACTGTGCGTGAGATTGTATCTGGGAAGTGGGTGGTTTTTACTGATTTTACGGCAGATATATATGGAGAAACTCGCCATAGCACTCCAGCTCCCCATTGTCAAGCTGGTCGATGGCTCGTCCGGCGGCGGATCTGTGACAACCATCCGCTCAGCAGGCTTCTCCTACATCCCCCCGCTCCCATCCTTCACCCAAGTCATCCAGCAGCTGAACATGGGGATCCCGAACCTGGGCGCCGTGCTGGGCCCCGCCATCGGCCTCGGCGCCGCCCGCGTAGTAGCATGCCACTTCTCGGTAATGGCGGCAGACATCGGCTCGCTCTTCAACGCAGGACCCAACGTAGTAAAAGGCGCGACCTTCGAAGAAGGCCTCTCCCTGACGGACCTCGGCGGCCCAGCCGTGCACTGCACAAACGGCACAATCGACAACCTCGCCCCCGACGAAGCAGCCTGCTTCGACCAAATCCGCACAGTCCTCAGCTACCTCCCCGACAGCGGCACCCAACTACCCCCTACCATCGAATGCACAGATCCGCCAGACCGTACATGCGAAGCCCTCCGCAGCATCATCCCCCGCGCCAGAAACCGCACATACAACCCCCGCCTCATAATCACCACCGTCGTCGACGTTGACAGCTTCTTCGAAATCGGCCCCTTATGGGGGACCACCGCAATCGTCGGCCTCGCGCGCCTATCCGGAAAACCCACCGGCATCGTCTCACTAAACTGCGAGCAAAACGCGGGTGCCCTCGACGCCCCCGGTTCCCAGAAAATAACCCGCATGCTAAAATTCCTCGACATCTTCAACATCCCCCTCCTCCAATTCGTCGACGTGCCCGGCTACGCCATCGGCACAGCCGCAGAGCGCAGCGCGACAATGCGGCATGGCGTTGCGCTGGCGGGCGCGTATTACAGCACGACGATCCCCGTGTTCAGCGTGGTGGTGCGGCGCGTGTACGGCGTCGCTGGGGGGGTGATGTTGGATTGTCGGGATCCGCGGATGCGGGTTGCGTGGCCGTCTGGGGAGTGGGGGTCGTTGCCGCTTGAAGGCGGGATTGAGGTTGGGCACGCGTTTGAACTTAAAGAAATCGAACGGAAGGAGGGGAGGGAGAGGCGCGATGAGCGGTATAGGGAGTTGGAGGAAGAGTATAGACGGTTGATGAATCCTGTGCGCACGGCGAATGCGTTTGGGGTGGAGGAGATTGTTGATCCGGCGGTTACGAGGGGGGTGTGCTGTGAGTGGGTTGAGCGGGTTTATGAGAGGGTGTTGCCGGGGAGGGTGGTGGAGAGGGGGGCGGGGAGACTGCAGCCTAGGTTTACGTGAGTCTTGGGTTGGAGGGGGGGAGATTGGGGAGACTGGGGCTGGTGTGTTGGAACTGTGTGGTGGCGGTTTGTCGTCTTGTTTTGGTACACATGGACGATTAATCAATCACTCAATCAATCAATCACTCAGACACGCAGAGTGAACTTCCAACGCGCACGCCTCACTGCCATGGCGCTGCGGTAGTTCCACCAACTCCTGCTGGTCATGTGAGATTAAAATAGGTGTTACATTTACGAGGTTTTTACGAGCATACTCTGCTCTGTTATGTCCTGTCCTGTTCTGTTATGTCCTGTTCCATTCCATTCGAGTCTTCACACCAGATATACCCTAGTCTTGCTACAGTGTGGAAATATGCGGGGGGTAGTGTGAGGGTATGTATCCAGACACGAAAGGGGCCAGTGGATTTATATCACGGTGTCAACACAGACAGACTCACACTCATACTCACACTCACAGACACATAACCAGCTAATTTTGTCCCATCGTTGCAAGAACTCAGTAATCTATCGTCTGCTTGATCGCATCGTACACACCTGCCATAAAAGTCAGCACTCACACGCACACGCCCAACCACGCACACACCAACCCCCAAAAAACAGAAAAAGACTCACGAGCAACATCCGGAATAACAAACTGCTCAAACATAAGCCCCGTATGCGTCGCCCACCCCGCCACCCTCTTAACCGGGGCCTCCAGTCTCAAAAACGCCTTCTCCTGAATCGACGCCGCGACCTCCGCCCCAACCCCCGCATTCATCATACTCTCATGCACCACGACCGCGCGCCCCGTCTTCCTCACACTACCCAGCACCGTCTCGCGATCCCACGGATAAATAGTACGCAGATCAATAAGCTCAACACTACACCCAAAGTCCTGCTCTGCTTTTGCGATGGCGGCGGCGCACGTGTACAGCGGCGTGCCGTAGGATATGATGGTTAGATCGGTGCCGGGTTTTAGGATCTCGGCGCGGTCGAGCGGGAGCGTGAAGGGCTCGATGGGGACTTGTTCTACGGCTGCGCGGTAGAGGATCTTGGGTTCCATGAAGATTACGGGGTCCGGGGAGGCGATTGAGGCGAGGAGGAGGCCTTTTGCTTGGGTGGGGGAGCGTGGGATTACGACGCGGAGGCCGGGTGTGTGCGTGAAGAGGGATTCGGGGGATTGCGTGTGGTACCTACACTAATGTTGAGTAGCTGTTGTGGGAGAAGATATGAATGGAGGAAGGAAGGCAAACTCACAGCGCGCCATGCCCCACACTACCAGACGGCATACGCACCACCAACCCCCCACAATGCACCCCCGTCGCCCCAGACCGAAACCGATACTTCGCCGCCTCATTATGTATCTGATCGAACGCAGGGAACACATAATCCGCAAACTGTATCTCAGCAACAGGCTTCATGCCCTCAGCCGCCGCGCCAATCGCAAACCCCACCAGCCCCTGCTCGCTCAACGGCGTGTTGAACACGCGCTCTGTGCCGAAGTCGGCGGCGAGGTTCATCGTGCACCGGAATACGCCGCCGAATTGTATGTCCTCGCCGAAGACGAGGACGCGCTCGTCGGATTGGAGGGCGTGGCGGAGAGCTTCGTTGACGGCGGTGTAGAGGTTTATGCGCTTGGTTTGCCCGGTGCGGATGTGTGGGGGTAGTTCGGGGTTGGAGAGCGCGGACTTGGATGTGTGGTGGAGGATGGGGGTTGTGGCGTATTCTACGGTGCCGTTTAGACGGGCGTTGGGGGCTGTGGTGGAGTAGTGTTTTGTGGAGGGTTGAGGGCGGAGAAGACGCGATAGTATGCGCATTGGGGGCGTTTTTGAAGTCATGGTTGCGAGAGGAATACACGGGGTGGGGAGGTTATGGGGGAGAAGGGAATTTTGGAATCGCTTTAATCATATTGGGCAGGTGATGGGTGGGAGTGAAGAGTTACCGACGATGGCGGGTATCGTCGGCTCCACGGTCGCGGTTTAGATACAGAGGTACAGTCGATTGTGATGCCTTCTCCACTCCAAAGGGAATTCAGTATTGGAGCTGATATGCCAAGCAATCTTCTGTCGTTTTGGAGGTGATGTGAATAAACAGTTCTTTATCTACATCAAGATTATCTGGAACAAAGTCATCTCTTCATGTACAGCTGCTGTCTCGTTGTTGCAGGACTAGTCGCTCAGCTGGTTCTGAGTCTACGCAGTCAGTCTGAACCATATACACACACCTTACTACTTCTGGGATGGGGTGGTATTTCTCCACACTTTGAGGCGCGGAGAGGCGACGAGGGTAGAGTTTGCCAAGCGCCAGTAGTTCGAGACATGTGATCAGGGCATCGAGTGGAGCTCAGAGAATTGATACATGCACGATGACGCTGCAGCCGTTCGCCGCAAACGGTTTGTCGTGAGTGGGGCCCGCGAAGGCTCAGTTTTTTTTGGTTGAGAAAGGGGGTGGTGATATTTGGAGAATTGTTACGAGCAGCAGGTGGATGTTGACTGGCCTGCACGACAATCTCCATTGACGCTTGATCGGCCGTGATTTTGTTGTTTTTGATTGCACACTTCCTTCTCGAGCTTGCAGCAGCAGCTTGGACCACCGCTGCACGGGCATCACTTCCGCGTTGCTATTCGCGCAGCTCAACACACTTCCACCTCTGCAACCTCGACCACTTTCATCTCGCCGTCGCTCGTTGCGCCTTTATCCATTTCCCCCCGCACTGCGGTGCTGCACACTACCATGGCCCTCGCCGCGAGCTCCGTTCGCTCTCCCAATGGCGCCTCGTCGCTGCGCTCAGGACGCGTCAACGTGGTGCTGCTCGCCCTCGCCCACGCCTTCGTGCCGCTGGTCAAGGCGCTGCCCACGAGCTTTGGCGACACAATACACGCCCTCCACGGCGAGCCCGATCCCAAGTCCCCTGAAGATGCATCGCTCTGGATCTACCTGAGCATTGCCCTGCTGCTCGTGCTGGGCGGAGGCATCTTCGCTGGATTGACTATCGCGTAAGTGCCATATCGAGATGCTGCCATTGTCAAACGTCGCACTAACACGCGACTGCGCAGGTTGATGGGCCAGGATGAAATCTACCTCCAGGTGCTCGCAAACTCGGGCGAAGGCAACGAGCGCAAGAACGCAAAGAAGGTGCTCGACCTGCTCAACAAGGGCAAGCACTGGGTCCTGGTCACGCTTCTCCTGAGCAACGTCATCACAAACGAAACACTGCCCATTGTCCTCGACAGGTCGCTGGGCGGCGGATGGCCTGCCGTCGTCGGCTCCACTGTTCTCATTGGTATGCCGTCTGATCCGTACATGACCCACCACCATCGCTAACCGCCTTAGTCATCTTCGGTGAGGTCGTCCCCCAGTCGATATGCGTCCGCTACGGCCTGCCCATCGGTGCCTGGATGGCGCCCGTGGTCCAGTTCCTCATGTACCTCATGGCCCCCGCTGCATGGCCCACCGCCAAGCTGCTCGACTACCTCCTCGGCGAAGACCACGGCACCGTGTACAAGAAGACTGGCCTCAAGACGCTAGTCGAACTGCACCAGACGTTGGGCGTCGCAGAAGAGCGCCTGAATGAGGATGAGGTTGCCATCATTTCTGGCGTCCTGGACCTCAAGGCTAAGCCCGTCGGCAACATCATGACGCCCATGAAGGACGTCTTCACCATGTCATCTGACACCTGCCTGGATGAGCCTATGATGGACGTCATTCTTTCTGCTGGTTACTCGCGTATCCCTATCCACACACCTGACAACAAGTATGACTTTGTTGGCATGCTGCTTGTCAAGATGCTCATCACCTACGACCCCGAGGATGCCCTGCACGTACGCGACTTTGCCCTGGCCACTCTTCCTGAGACCCGCCCCGAGACCAGCTGCCTGGACATTATCAACTTCTTCCAGGAGGGCAAGTCTCACATGGTGCTTGTGTCCGAGTTTCCCTCAGAGTCTCACGGCGCTGTTGGCGTAGTCACTTTGGAAGACGTTATCGAAGAGCTCATCGGAGAGTGAGTACTCAAAAATTGTGCATGTTTGTTCAGCTGCTAACAACCACAGGGAAATCATTGACGAGTCGGATGTCTTTGTCGACGTCCACAAAGCGATTCGTCGCATGGCCCCAGCCCCACGCACACGCCTTGCCAAAAATAAAGCTGCCGATATCTCTCGAAAGCCGTCCGAGCAGCCACTGCTGGAGGTGACGGACCTGGAGCAGAAAGACGCTCAACGCAAGCTATCGGTACCAGACTATGGAAGCAGCCCCTCCAGGCCTGCGAACTTGATGCTGCGACGCCGTAGCTCTGGAGCCAAGGACATAGTATCTCCATTCCGTACCGACGACACCGATATCCTCCAACACCTGAAGCACCTCGGTCCCTCGAACGCCGCCAACCGACCCAAGACAACCCGTAGCAAAACGGTCAAGATCAAGCCTGGTCATGTCGTGACACCCGCGCCCGCCATTCCCGCGACCATTCTTGAAAACAACCAGCCGCCCGTCGTATCCCAGGACTCGCATGCTCCTGAGGGAGGCGTTGGCGAGGGTTTATTGGCATCAGCCGGTCGCGAGGCCAGTGATGGTGTTCATGCTATCGGTTACGGTACCATGGCCCAAAATGATGATCGCGTCTCTTGGAAATCTGGCAAATCCGGGCTAAAGATTCTAGAAGAGCCAGCTTCTCCCAAATCCGCCCCGCAAGCAAACGGCTCCAATGCACACGACGATGACGATGAAGGCTCGAAGCAGCGGTCGCGCTCCGTCAGCACAATCGGATCCCTCCACTCCCGTAATTCCCGCTCCAAGACGCCGCCCAGGAAACGCCACACAGCGCGCAGCGGCAGCATCACGGAGAACATTGTCGACGTGAACGGCGTGAAGAAGATTGTCCTGGAGACTACCAGTTCAAGTGACTCCGACGACAAGATGCAAGGCAGCCAAGCTGACGGTTCTGAAGATCAGACGCCTTCGGACGCCGAGTCGACGAATGCAGGAACAAAGGCTGACGGAAAGAAGAAGAGGAAGAAGCGAGGTAAGAAGAAGAGGGGCAATGCTGGCGGCGACAGCAGCGAAACGCAGCCCCTGCTCGGAAACTGATCCAGGACTTTTTGTTGTTGCGATTGCTTTTTTCCTTTTTTTGTTAATGCATGAAACACAGTCGCCTTCAGCGAGGCCCATGCCGTTGCGAATCCGCCGCGCGCAGACGAGATGGAGATGGAATATGAGAATGTGCATCCGAGGTTTCGCCGCTTTATCGTCGGCGGCAGCGGAGGACAGGCTGCGTCTGCGTCTTTGCCCTCGTCGTCGTCTTGGGCGACCTTTTTTCGTAAAAGGAAGGAAGATACATAATTGGGATTCGTGACAACTTGTTTTGCGGGCGTTTTACTTTGCATTGTATTATATATGTTTTTTCCTGCGCGTTCAAAAAGCACTGCGTTGAGTACATGTATATGAGATGAGATGAGTTGTGCTACATGAAGGGAATTAGCGGAGATTGTTGGGGGTTGCTGGTGTAATATGCGGAAATGGCAACTTTTTTGATCTCCTGGTTTTGAAATCGTAGTGTATGGCCATGTGTGCACATGGTAGCCGTTGTGATTATACGAAAGCGAATCTCTCCCAACGAGCTGGTCTGGTGGTGGACCCGTTCGATTCGATTTTGATTCGTTCACGATGGACTACCGCTATACTAAGGAAAAAGAACATCTTGTTTTGTTGGTTATCTGCGGAATTCGAAAAGTGAGATGAAGTGCAGGAGAGAGAGCAGGGTGGAATAGTATAAAAAAAGGTCGCGCCCGGACTCGAACCGGGGTTACCAGAATCAGAATCTGGAGTGATAACCGCTACACTACGCAACCCTACTCAACCGATTTCCAACGGTTTGGATGGGCAATTTTCGAGTTTTACAATACAAGTGCTACTACGAATAGAACACTGAGATGGGGAGGAAGGAAGTGTCATGATATGTTGTAGGGTGGGTTGGGGTGGGTTCGGCGTGCGGGGTATGGCTCTGTGTTTATCTATTCTGTTTTGTTGAAGGGGTGAAGCGGGAAAGCGCTTTATCACGCATCAACGCGTTTGTGTGAACTAGTACGTACGTATATATGTATATTTCATCGTCCCTCGAGACGAGGGCGGACGCAATAACCTGATCTGCTGATGCCGATGTGCACGGCGTGAAATGCGCACTGCAACCAGACCATGAACATGAAGAAACGAAGAAACAGTGGGGAAAAAAGAAGAGAACGCCCCAAAGCACCAGAAAAACAGATGAAGATACAGATACCTCCGCGAGCCCCCATCCCAGAGCGACGTGTGTGGCGGGAGAAGCTCAAGTCCAAGTTTAATCCAAACCACATGTATACCCATCTCCGCCCGACGAACGCCGTAAAAAGACCCGCCTCCCACAGCTGCTCCCCAACAGCCATATGCCATTAGTAAGACATACCCCCAGCGAGCGAGAACTACTGCAGTCCCTTATCCAGCACAGGCATAACCTATCCAAAAATTAGCATCGCATCTCTACCCCACACAACCCCCATTCAAGCAACATACCGACATGCACACCAACATAGGAATATCAAAAGTATCCCTCTTAATATGCCACCAAATCATACAATCCACCAGCCCACTCCTCCCGCCCAACCTCTGCATCGCACTCTCCCCCTGATGCACCGTCGCGCCCCCCTCAACCTTAACAATCGGCTCCGCAAGCGCCACGGACCTAAGTTCCGCCGAGCGCTCAACATCGCCTTTCGTCTGGTAGCGCAGCATATTAACGCGCTGTTGCGCAAAGCCACGGGAATCCTGGTAGCACAGTTCGGAGAAGTGCTCTAGGTACTCTAGGGCGGATTTTCCGTCCATGAGTTCGAGGATGTTGACGGGTTGGAGGCCGGAGTCTGTGTCTTGCGGGGCCATGGTGGGGGTGGTGTTTGTTTGTGTTGACATTTCGCTGTCGTCTGCGTCGCGGTTTGTACTGTTGCTGCCGAGGTTGATGTTCATGTTTGGTTCCTGGCCGATGAGGACTTCGCGTTTCCAGCCGGTGAGGATTTGTAATTCTTTGTTCATGCCGACGACTTCGCCTGAGCGGCGGCAGATGAGGAAGGGGGTGCCGACTTCGGCGAAGTGCTCTTGCAGGGTTAGGAGGTTGCGCTGCAGACTCTTTTCTTGGTGGATGAGGTCGTCTCTGTCGAGCTCTTCGCGCACGTTGAGGAGGACGGGCCGGAAGCTTTGGAAGTATACTTGTGCTTTGGCTACCCAGGCTTTTGAGTACCTCTTGGAGATGACGTGGAAGATGTTGTGCCAGCCCTTGACGTAGTCGTAGGGCTTGGTGATGCCTTGGTAGATGGCCTTGGTGTCTCGCTGCCGTTTCCGCATGCCGTTGGAGTGGAGGGGTTGTAAGGCCACGTTCGATCGTCGGTTTTCTTGTTGCTGCCGGCTGACTGTTGGTGATCGCTGAGCGTGGGGCTGAGTGGGGTGAGCGAAGAACCTAGCAGATGCCATTGGGTTGTCATTCTCCAGCCCCGAATTGGCGTCTGTTGATGCTGGACTTGCTGTCGAGTGACTCGCAGGGCCTTGACCTATCGCAAAAGCGTGTGGGCCGTGTATACTGTCACGGTGATGACCGAAGTGATCTATGGTTGCAGTAGCCGGGGTGTTGTTCGGCGTCTGCACGTGCATACTACCATGCCGGGACTGCGTGTCTTGCCATTCGCTCGTTGGAAGCCCATTTGCGTAGGACATGTCCGTCTGGTGGTCGCCATAGCTTGCCGACACTGGCGGGTTGTACATGTTCGCAGCCTGGTTCATAGGATTCAACATGCCGTTTTCATGGGGTGGCGTCTCGGCTGCGCCTGACGACATGTGGTTGAGCATGCCAAACTCCAGAGCACCGTAGTGGTTCCCAAAGTTCAAGTTGGAGATGTCGAAATTGAACAGGGCTGGATCGCTTGGGTCGAACAGGGCTCCTCCAAACTGCTGCATCGCTCCTGGCTGGCCTTGGGCCATGGTGCTCGGGACATTGGACACCGAGACTTGATGAGATTGGGTGAATGGAGGCGATATTGGAGATTGCTGGCTGTTGTACATCTGAACGTCTTGCGTTGCTGGCATCGAGGCTGGTATGGAGCTTGGCGAGTAGAAGGTCGTGGGTGGTGGCTGGACGTAATGGTTGCTTTGCTGAGCCAAGGCAACGGGTTGGGTGTCCTGGTTTGGGATGGGTGTAGGGCGGTTCCCGTTCATGTAGGGATAGTGTCCGCCCACACCGGGCATGAGAGCGCCATCCGGCGCATCGTGGAGGTACTTTGCCTTTTTGCGCACGCCGTCCATGCAGTGGTCCTGGAGTCCGCGCTTGATGCAGCGGTTGCATGGTCGTTCGTCGCCTGGTTGTCATTAGACTCTGATTACATAAACCTCTCAGACAGAGAAGTTGAAAAAGATATAGACGTAAAAAAAGTCAATCACTCACCACACGTCAGGTGGGCGCGTTGGCAGGCAAAACACGCCCTGCGCGCCTTCTTCCTTCGCGGCCGCAACGGGTCCTTTGCATTCGAGGCGGGCTTTGCGCCGTTGGTCGTCTTCGGGGCAGGCGATGCGCCGCCCGAGGAGTGTTCGAGTCGCTGTTCAGCAGCCATGTCGGTGTCGTCCAGGTCCCCGCTGTAATCCGGCGAGGGAGATGCATCGTCGGCGTCGGAGGAGGTCATAATATCCCCCAGCAACCCCCGGTGCGCTCGGCCCCAGCACGGATGCTGTCGTGGAGGGTGTCGAGGCAGGCTCGGTGCGGCGGGCAGCCGTCAATGGTGCGCTCGGCGCGGTCCCAGCCAAACGGCTCGGCCAATGTTTTCTCGCGCGCTCGGCTGGCGGCGTTCCAGGTGCGTGTCTGGGGGGCGGCGGTCACGCGTGCGCTGGCTGCTTGGACTGACGCTGCCGTGGCACGTTGGCAGCTCCAATGGACGCAGAGGGTCGGTGGGCGCTCAGTCCGGCGGGCAGGTATGAAGCAGTGCGGTGGTGATACAGAGCCGGGGTCCACGCAATCGGGGGAGCATTCCAGTTGCGCGCAGAACCATGTTTGACAGCGACTGCTACCGGGACGCGCTTGCCATGCTGCTGCGCGGTGGGCGACGGGGGCCGGGGCAGCGCAGCCCGCGGGGTGAGGGAGCGTGGATGCGAAGCGAAGCGAGGCCAGGCGACGGCGAGGGCGACGGCGATGACGGGTGGGGCGTCGATGCAGCGAGGACGGACCGCTCTGGGACGCTGCTGTGGCACCGCACCGGCTGGGCTGTGTGTGGGTGTCTGTGTCTGTCGCGATTACGGCCGAGCGACGAGATGCGGCCGCCGGTCTAGGAAAGCGCTGCGGAGGCTCTGGGGTGGTGATGGGCTCCAGGGCTAAGCGGCAGCAATACGGGCACAGTGTTCCTAGCCTGGGCGACTCGAGGCGGTGTCGGGCGGTCGTGGTGCATCCAGAAACTAGTCGACGAGGTTGCGCCCAACTTCGAAACCCCACAGCTGCCCGTTGACTCGTCGGCCTCTGCTGGGAGACGTCGACGCATGCAGCTGCAGACGCAGCCTGTCGCACCCAGCTACTACCTCGGTCCCTGTTGGCCGCTGCGCCGGTGCCCTTGGCTGTCCCAACCACCGTTCAGACATACGCAATCCGCACGCTGACGGGCATTGCGACGGCGGAAGACGCATCCGACGCGTCTCTACTGGAGACCGTCCGTCGCCGTCACCGTACGCTGCATACGAACTGCTGGTGCATGTCGCTGCTTGGGCCGAACATGACTTCAGCCCCTCGCGACGCGGCTCACATGCAAGTACCCGTCGCGCATGTCCATCTGCTGTATGCAAAAATCAGAGTGCTCCAACTCTCGCTTGCTACACGACTCGTGCATTGGATGGCCTATTGGCGCTTGGCGAACCTCTGCAAGTGGCTCGTCGAACGCCTTTGCACGCCTTGTACCACCGTTCACCACCACCCATCTCTACACCTCGCCAATTCTGTGCCCCCTTGACCATCTCATCGTCTGTATCGTTGGCTTGCCGGCCACGTTCTATCACGTACAACCCTCCCTCCGCCGCGGTTCTATCCGCAACCGCTGCCATCTCTGTGCAACGCCCGTCCCTCGAGCTGGCGTGGCCGCCCTCGTGGCGCCCAAGGTGCGTCGCACAAGGGCCAGCGTGCTTCAGGTGGCGTCACGTCTGTGTGCAAGATCCTTGAGCTTCGATAAACATGATGGCATGCCAATGTTGTCGTACTTCCTCTATTCTTAGCCCATCCCACTCTACCCCACCACACGCTCCCTCTACACTCCCATGTCCGCCTACGCTGATGCGTACCGACTATTGCCCCTGAGCCGCTTGCCATATCGAAAGAACAGGATTGGGAATCTGTCATGCTGTGCGTTAGCGAGTACCGCTACCACTCCTCTGGGAATACACGTACGGGGCCATCGCCAGGGCAAGGAACGCGAGCAGTGTCGTTGCCCATTGGTAGCCGAGATCTATTCCTAATCAGTGACCGCCTGTCCAATGTATGCATTTGTAATAACCTACTTTCGTACATCTGAACCCCGAATAGCGGGAACGCCGCTGCAAAGTACGACCGTGCGAAGCTGTTGGCTGCAAGTGCTGATGCAGCATACAGAGGGTACTGATCGGCAGGATCAGCGATCGTGTTCAGGAACCGGGTCCACTATTGTTTTACTCACAGCCTCAACAAGGAAGGTAAATACTCCTGAGTACACCCAGATCACCCTACATTGGACATGTCAGTGAGCTGTTTGTCAAGCAATGGCATCTAGCGGTAGGAAAGAGTGATCATACCCCATGCCAAAGAAGCCGGAAAAGATTATTGGGACTGCAGTGCCACGATTAGCTATTATTACGATTGCACAATATGCGGGAAGCTGTCGTACCTATCCAATGCACCTACAAAGACCAACATATTAGCCATCGATTGATTCAGGTAACCAAGAACATTAACTCACAGACGAATACGTGGTCCACCCAAACCCTGTAAATAACGCGGTTAGAAGCATTCTATACACAAATAGCATGCACCAACATACCGAAAAGTGCAATGGGGACAACCCAAGCGCCAAGTATCGTTGACGGGAGGCGGTACTCTGGTTCTGAGCCACCAGCTTCGCCACCTGCTGCTTCACGTTGGCGTACGAGCCTGCCGTAGATCTTTCTCCAGATTGGGTCGGTCGATATACCCATGAGCATGCCAATCAATAGTCCCAGGAACGCAAGACCCGTTTGGGCTATGCTGAACCCATGGTTGTTCTGGAAGACCAGGGGAAATGCACCAAAGAAGAGATACAAGATACCCAGTAGGATTGCAGATAAGATGCAGAGGTTGAGGCACTGAGACGCAGGGGTTAGTTCATCAGTTATCGCACAATTGGAACTGGTAACGCACCATAGGCTCGAGGCAAAGGAGCTCGAATGGCCTAATGCAGGACAGCATCACCGTCTTAGCAATACTCCTGTCCAGCTTCTCGATAGGCGCAATCCATTCCTGGTTGCCAGTCTCCTTTCGCAGTCGAATTGCCTTGTTGCGCAGAAGCACTGGATGATACGTCTCGGGCACGAAAAAGATGATCAGTGCGAGCTACACGATAACGTCAGTCTACAACGTGCAAGGGCACGGATCGCTGCCTTACCTGAACTCCAGTCCAAATGATGAGGACGTAGAAACACCTATCAACGTCAGTATGTCGATTCTCCTTCAAACCTGGCTGGATCAAACTAGTGATGAACACGACAAGGGAGGGTAGAATAAATGGGTAAGTATGCCGGCTTGTGCAACATCGATATATGGACTTCTGCAATGCACGATCTGTGGGGCTTGTAGTGTACACTTACCATCTCCAAGAGGTGTTCTCGATAATGAAGCCACCTATGAGAGGTCCAACCTCGGGTCCTACGAACGGAGCCGCAGTGTAGATCATCATGGGGGCTGAGAGTTCCTGATTCTGCATCAGTAGGGGGTTCGTGCTAGGAATAGACATCACTAACATGCTTCCCAAACATGTCGCCTACTGTGCCTCCAGCCACACTGAGGAAAGCAGAGCCTGCGAGCCCATCGAGAAACCTGGCCACCAGCATAGTCTGGATGTTTCGTGCGACGGCGCATGGAATCAACCAGATTAGAAAGAACGTGAACGAGCAGATGTAAATAGGTCGCCGCCCATAGAACTGCATCATGTTAGACAACAACGCCGCAAAACCCTGCAGTGACAACGCCGTGTACGCACCTCAGAGAGAGGACTGAGAATCATTGGACCCGTGCCCAGACCCGCGACATAAAGGGACAGCCCAAGTGTGCATATAAGCTGTGACACCCCGAAATCAGGCTCCAGCTGACTATACGTAGACGTATATAGCGACGACGTGCAGGTCCTGCATTTGAAACGTTAGTTTGTGCGTCTTGCTCGCTGGATAAGTTATATTGGCAACGTACACGCAGAGACTACTGGCAGCACAAATCAAAACGATGATCCAGCGCCTCAGGCTTGACATGCTTCGAGGGTTCTCTGGGTCGGCGTCGCCGTCCCAAGTAACCAGAAAGGGTTGCTCGGTTACAACTCCAGGTTTCAGTCGATTCGGTCGGTCGGAATTTGCTTCGGCGTCAAAACAGGTATATCCGTCTCCCCCAGCTCTTGAATGATGCGATTGTACTCTCTTCAAACTGCCACGCTCTTGCGATAACCTGTTCCCACTGGTGCTTCTGCCAGATGGCTCGATTTCCTCCTCTTTCGAGGCATGCGCTTCGTTTCCATCTAATCGTATCGCTTTCTCGCCCCCAATATCCATAGCGTGCTCTCCGTTTTTTTCGTAGGAGCTCGATCCACTCTCCATGTCATACCGAGATGAGCTGGTACTTCTTCTTAGTGGTCCCGTCATTGGGTCTTTAATCTAGAGTACTTTCAAGTGCCTTGGATACGACTTCTAGTTTGCTTTGGTGGTTGAACGACCGTTCGCCGTTAGGTATACCAACGTTTCTAGAAAGTTTGATTAATCCCGGGCCGCACCCACTCGGAGATAACTCGTTAAATCCCTCCTTACGGGTCACTATGACGAGCACGCTTGCAAGACAGAACTCGTGTCGTCAGTTGGATAGCCGTTCAAGGATAATTACACGCGACGGGGGGGTGATTCGTCCTATCTCTCCAGCTCCGGAGGTGCGAAGAACTCGCGTTATATCGCGACAAACATAGCTCGAGCGTTCGCCGCACGGCAAACGCTAAAGGAATGGCTGCCGTCGCCTCACCTCAACGGAGGCCCCACTCTAGGATTCTGGGGTGCGTCTTCCGGTTTGATTATGGATCAGAGGAGCTCTGGTTGGGCGATTGGACATGCTTCCTGCCCTAAGGCCATCCTTTAAGGCGTTGCCATCCCCCAACCCAGGAGCTGTCGTTAAAGCTGTGTCGTTATCGAAACTCTATACCCGTTGCGGCGCAGAGTGGGTCCGGATAAGTATTGAAGCGGGTGCTTTCGGCTCGTCGGTGATGGGAGCTTGGTCGAACCTCATCTCGTTGTCATTCTGAAAGACGACACTTTGGTGATGCGAGACGACAAACAGCGATGCGTGTCAACAGTCAGGTGTAATTTGGTGAGGGCGAAGGGCGCGCCTGCCAAGATCAGCGCAGAGACGACCCCAACCGTCTAATATTCGGTACAAACGGTCAAACGGATGTTGATTGTTCGATACTCCAAGTCACGGACTAGAATCGTAATTTGTTGTTGCAGCTGGAAGTCACCCCAAGAACGTCCAGACGCTTTGTAGTTGCAACACACGAGTTCGAAGCTAGCATGAAAGCGTGCACCCTCCAGTTTAGATACATACGATGCAAAGTCGCGGACCAAAGCTCTAACAAACCCAAATAAGTAATGCTTTCAGTTCAGATTGAACCTTTAAACTCTCTTTACATGCAAAGTACGCGACTGTCCAATAGCTTCACATGACGTCATACATCGTCGTTCACTTCTCTCAGCATCGTCAAATTCCTCCAACACTTTCATGTTTCCAAATGTTCAATCTCTCTACAGTGACAACTAACATGTCGCCTCTCGAGATATTCTCTCAATACGCAAACCCGCCAACAAACTACATCGGCACAACAATCTTCCTCTCCTACATCGCTGCAGCACTCTATCTTACATTTACAATCACATTCTCTCTATACCGCCAGTACAACAACACTTCCACTTCGTCTTCCAAGACTAAAGGGAAAGGCATCGGTATCAAATCACAACCCCAAAACATCAAGATCTTCGCCTTCCTCGCAGGAATCAGTTTCGCCACACTATCATGGCACATGCTCAATTTCCTAATCACATCATATCTCCAATGGGACGGCAGCAAACAGCTCTCCCAAGCAGGTATATCAGGGAACAAGCTGAAGAGATGGATGTTAGAATCGACACTCTTCCAAGACTTTGCTCAAGAGCTAGTCAGCAGTGAAGCTAGTGTAGTGTGGACACAAGCCGCAATCCTTGGGACGTGGTTCTGGGGCGTTTGGACTGCTCGGGAGGGTGAGTGGTTCTCATGTGTACTAGCAAACGGGGAAATATGACTGACGAGGTATAGCACGGAAAAGCAATCTCGATGCGAGCGCGATGTGGAAGTTCATTGCCCTGGGCCAGATCTTGCCGATTAGCTTTACTTCTGCCCTGGGCATCGTGCAGTTGTATCTCTCGTCCTTGTCGAGAAGCACAAATACTGCGGAAAAGTCGCAGAGAAAATCGGTATCGCTCGTACTTCCTACAGTCGTTCTCAACACCTGTCTTCTCGCTCAACCATTTCTGAGAGACCATCCGCTTTTCGTCACGACTATATTGTTTGAGCGGTTGATCTTATTGCTTCCATACTCTAGTCACATCAGTCTTGAGGATACGGAAGTGACGCAAAGTATCATCATTTCTGCTGCGTGTGCGGCTGGGAATGTTGCGCTGATGGTCAAAGGTGTAAAGATAGGAGAGGTCCTTAGCGGTGTGTGGCATGGCGGGTCAGCGGTCAAGGCGTTAGGATGGGACGCGGTATTGGGAGGTTTAATCTCGGTAGTATTGTGGATGAGAGGAGGCGTGTAGACTGCATATCTCGTAGCGGTAAAACAACTGCTCGAACGCAATCTGATCAGGAATACAGAGTTTCTCAGACTTTATGCGCCAGATTCTGTT
Organism: Dothidotthia symphoricarpi CBS 119687; assembly: GCF_010015815.1. Taxonomy (NCBI): domain Eukaryota; kingdom Fungi; phylum Ascomycota; class Dothideomycetes; order Pleosporales; family Dothidotthiaceae; genus Dothidotthia; species Dothidotthia symphoricarpi. The sequence continues at coordinate 631,246 of NW_022985032.1, forward strand.
TCAACATCGTCCCTCACGTCCTTCAAGAATGTTGACCATCTCATGGGTCCATTTGACACATCCCCACTTCATCCTTCTGCCCCGCACCCTCGTGTCTCCTTCCTGCCCTCCCATCGTTTTCCGCGTCTCCAGCTAACCAGTCATCCGACTTCCACCCCAGATACGCCTCTCGATCTAGACTCCGTTGCGAGATCCGTATGTCCTCCCGTATATCCTCCACCAACGCGTCCTTGCTCACGTAATCGTATTCGGGCCGTATAAATCCCAGTATTATCAATGACAGCGTTGCGCCGTAGAAGTCTGAGTCGAAGTTGTGCAGAATGTGGATTTCTATGCTACGTTGCGTGTTTTTGTAGTACGGGTTGTAGCCGACTGAGAGGACGGTGGGGTACACAGTCGAGGATGTTGTGTTTGAGGAGGAGTATTCGAGGTCGGCGACGGCGTGGTTTGAGGAGCGTTCTGGTGGGGAGGTGTCGTCTGTGGCGCTGGGCACGCTGGAAGATGTGGTTGTTTGAGCGATTGTGCGATGATCGAGAGTACACCAGCCGTAGTAGATGCCCGAGTCTAGGGCGTCGTTGCCACCGACTGATAGCCCTGAAAGGGGGATGTTCGCGGTTGGAATTCCGAGCTGAAATGGTCAGTACGTGTTGAAATAGAGAAGAATAAGGGGAGGAGGTTGTAACCGTACATCTTTACTTCCGCGTCCAAAGCCTTTAATGACGGGTCCTCGTAACTTGAGTGGAAAAGGTGGTTGTAGCGCGTCAGGACCGGCAATGGGGTCGCGGGGACCATTTGGGCGTACCATGGTAGAGCGGTGGAGTATACAAGATATCGAAGGAGTTTAGGAGAATTAAAGAAATTGTCGTGAAAGACTTATCTTTGGCGATGTCAAGATGGAGGGGAGTGGTGGGGCAAGTCGCGCCTGGAGCTTTGGGCAGCTGTTTGATATGGTAATCATCAAACGTCACTACTTCGCGCATCAGTCGCGTTCAGTCGCGGTCATTTAATACAGAACATGCATCGCCATGCTTTTGATACTAACCAGATATCATTCTTTAATCCGTGGTCTGTCTAAAACGCGAATAGAAACACATCTTGGTTACCCTTCATCAGCTCGCAATATGACGTCCGCATCCTCGATTGCACGCGTCTCACGCTTGCAGGATGACAGACCAGCTTTCATCTACGGGACAGCGTGGAAGAAGGACCAGACCAAGAGGCTGGTAAAAGAAGCGCTTGTGCAAGGTTTCAGACGCGTTGATACGGCGGCTCAGCCTAGGCATTATCAGGAGGCACTGGTTGGCGAGGCGCTTCGCGAGGCATACAAAGAGGGTATTGTCGCAAGGCAAGATGTCTATGTGAGTATTTGGTGTTATTGTAACAAGCCTGCTGAGCTTACGCGCAGAAGGTTCAGACGAAATACACCACTCCAGCTGGCCAAGACATCAATAACATGCCATATGATCCAGCAGCTCCTCTGGCAGCTCAATTGCATACCTCTGTAGCTTCCTCACTGAAGAACTTGCGACCTCAAGCTGAACAAGAGGGCGACTCCTACATTGACTGCCTACTACTTCACTCACCGCTACCTACTATAGAGCAGACCTTGCAAGCCTGGGACGTCCTGGAAACGTATGTACCTGACAAAATCCGCACTCTCGGAATCTCAAATGTCACCTTACCCGTCCTTCAAGCCATCTATGAGGATTCTGCCATCAAGCCTTCTGTTGTACAGAACCGTTTCTATCCTCAAACTAGATACGATGTGCCACTTCGAGCGTTTTGTACGGAACATGGCATTACATACCAGTCTTTCTGGACTTTGACGGGCAATCCTGCGTTGCTGAAGTCGCAACCTGTACAAGTCCTTGCTCAAGCAACAGAAGTCAGCCCTGCGATAGCGCTCTATGCCCTGATCATGGATCTTGGGGTCATGGTATTAAATGGTACCACATCAGATAACCATATGCAAGAAGACCTAGATGGTATTCGGCAGGTGCGCAACTGGGTGACGTCCAATTCCCATGATTGGACTAAAATTAGTTCCGAGTTTGACTCGTTGGTCAAATCTTTGCACACATAAATTCCTACATCGTCAATCCAACAGTAGACATTTGCTTTGTATAACCATTCGAACTACGATTTCTGATTCGTCAGATATTGGGCGGGGTGCCTTGACGCCACGAGGTTGTATTGGCTCATGCAGGTGTGAATGATGGCGCTAGACACTGCTGCGCAGCTGAGGCTGGGCAGCCTTATGACATCGCCTGTCGCCAGTCTTCAGGTTCACAGCCTTCCCACTCTTCTATGGCATTCCTTCGAGGTCGCCGTTGAGGTAACAACATCTTTCGATGCCAGCAAACAACCGCCATGTCGAATATCCGGACGAGCTTACCCATTCCCACACAGCCTTGGGATGCTGCCAAGGCCAAGTTCCTAGACGGGTTGTCGCCGCAAGAGATACAGCGATTCAAAGATGCGACACTCGAAAACCTGTTTTACGATGCCAGTTCGGTTCAGAAGAGACATGCACACGATAGCAGGGTCTGGCTGCTCCAAGAGCGGCTTTCCTCGCTTACCGACGCCATTGAGGATTATGGAAAGGCTCTCGACGTTTACGCAAACACATATGGGCCTGTCATGAGTCCGCTGTGGGGAAGTCTTAGAGTAGTCTTACACGTAGGTCTTCTGTTTTCAATCTGTGCAAAAGCTTTTTCATACATCTATACGCTAGACTACTCGATTCCTGACTTTTTCCGCAGATCGTGAGCGAAGCTGGTAGGTTCCAGGAAAGCGTAGTGGAAATGTTGGCACAGATTGGTGATGTGCTCCCACGCTTTCGCATATACGAGACGCTGTTCAAAAACCACGAACGGCTGCTTGTAGCATTGTCAACCGCCTTCCTAGACATACTACAGTTTTGCGTAATTACGAAGGACTTCTTTGCAAGAGCGAAGAGATCTATGAGTATGCTCCCTAGCCCAAACATATATGTGATACTAACACTGCTCTCTAGTACCCCTTTCAATCGTGCTAAAAGGCGCTTGGAAATCCTATCGTCGTGACTTCGAAACCTGCATGATTGGCTTTCGTACGCATACCAAGCGAGTTGAGAAGGAAGCCGGTCTGGCACACATGATAGAATCTGCGAGAAGTCGTGAAATTGAGTTGGCAAATCGCGCTCTCCACATCCGAAACGGGAAACTTCAACGGCGACACAGGGTACTGGCCACACTGCCTTCTGTGGACTACTCAACCAAGCACCTGAAGTTGTCTAATCTTCGACACCCTGGTACCAATAACTGGCTCTGTACAACACCACAATACTTGTCCTGGTTTGCCAAAGCGACGTCGGATTGTTTATGCTGCTATGGAATTCCTGGATCTGGAAAATCGGTGCTTTCAGCGAGTCTGGTAGATCATATTCAAGACGTCACGGCAAACGATACGAAATCCATCATCTGTTACTACTATTGCGACTACCTGGACAACGCGTCACTAGAGCCTTATCGTTTGCTCGCTTCGATAATCAAACAGATCCTTGAGCGATTGCCACTGGATCATTTCGACGACACTTTCAAGAGCCCTTTCCAAGAAGGCCAAACTGCGCCGACCCTGTCAAGAAGCTTGGCATACTTTCTCAAGCTCCTTCAGTATTTCAGGACAGTTTACCTTGTCATCGATGGGATTGACGAGCTTGCCCCCAATGACCAAGTTACTGTCTTGGATTCGATTGGCAGCATTCTTCGCCATCCCTTCGTAATTGCAAGAGTTTATGTTGCCAGCCGCTTGGAAGAAGACCTAATTAGGAGAACCTTGAAACCTTATCCGACTTTGCGACTGACGAAAGATTGCGTTCGTGGAGACATTGCTTTAGTCATTGACGAGCAGATCCGGTCCACTGTCACAAGACAGAATCCATTGCTGGCAGATGAAAATTTGAGACAAGAAGTTGTCAATGCTCTTGTGTCTCGCGCTGATGATATGTGAGTATTCCTATCAAATCCGACATCATGTATTACAATCGTTTGTGTTTGTATCCACCATTCCAATGTGTACGCTAATGACGACTGACTGGGTCTTCAAAGGTTCCTTTGGGTGAAATTTCAACTGTACGACATCGGACAGGCTTTGACCGAAGATGCGGTCCGAACTGTCATACGAAATCTTCCTAAAGACATCAGTGAGACGTACGCGAGAATTATCGAAAAAGTTTACCATGCTCCAGGTGGTGAGACCACCTTCGTAACCATGAAAAGTATTTTCCAATGGGTTGCAGGCGCACGTCGTCCATTACAAGTTGAGGAACTCGAAGAAGCAGTAGGTCTCGAAAACACCGATACGCATCTGCACACAGAGCGCCTAGCGACCAATGCGGGTGGAAGGCTTATTTCTTGTTGTGGGAACCTAGTGGTATTCCACGAGGAAGATTCCACCGTCACTTTTGCACACCACACAGTCAAACAGTTTCTGTATGCTCCATCCAGGGCTCATGGTTTCACCTTTCCTGATATACAATTCAGTTCACAATCAGCTGACAATCGCATCGGGGAGATATGTCTCGCCTATCTGTCGTTCGCAGACTTTGAAACACAGATAGCCAGAACACCGGATATCATCAAACTTGAGCAGGAAGATGCTGAGCATATAATTTGGGCTAATGTAGCACTGGCAACGCCTGTTCGGACCCTCGTGTCCTGGTCGCGAGGATGGCGTGGAACTCATAGTTCCAAGTCAGATACCCGTCTCAAGCTCGCAGTTCCTGTATTCACCGCGCCTTCGGAAACCTTGTCACGAAAATACGCCATGCTCGACTATATTACAACGTTTTGGGCAATCCATACGATGTATCTCACACCAGAATCGTCCTGTTGGGCGAGATTCAAGCAGATCGCGTTATACCGGCAACTTGCTTTTGAGTTCCGGCCATGGAACGAGTCAGATCATCAAAAAAGAGTTGAAATCGCTCTTCACAATCTCCGTCAGGATTGGGAGAAAAGACAACCCCGTTCGTTGAAAAGTCCGAACATAGAGAAGGCTAAACCCCGGAAATCCACAGTTGAGTTAACTCCGCTTTCCAAAGACTTGCTGGTATTTTCGTGGGCTTTACGACACGGGGTTGGCTCGTTGTTGAATCTAATCAGTTATCAACATATGATTGATTATTTTCGCGAGGTAGGACTGAGTACTGGCCAGGTCACCTTCCCATTCAAAACACTCAAGTCGAATTTATACCAGGAAGAGTTCCAGCGGTTTGTCACCGCGACAGCTAATATTGACCCATCGGCCGACCGCACACTTGGCTCAACATCTATCAGCTCATGGTCTGATCCCTGTTCACACGGGTTCTTAGACGGAAAGTCGATCAACCGTCTTGTACGCGTTGACCCAAATGCTCAAGGACTTCTCGATTTCGTCAAAATGGAGTTCTTGCGCTGGGTGGATACGGGCGGTATGCTCTGGGACAACATTCTTCGCGAAGCCATGATACTTGCCATACAGTCGGCGGAAATTTACTCGTTTAAGGTTCTAGTTGATTACCATGTTCGAACATACAGACAATTCGTGGCTATCTTGGTTATCATCCTCCAAGAAGATCTTGTCAATAAGTCCATACTCAAATTTTTGCTCTCCCGGAAGATCGACGAAGATTGCTCTGCAGCGGACGAATGGCAGCTGCTATTTGCGCTCCATCACTGTTTCCCCTTAGTAAACGTCGTTTTGGGATCTCAATTAAAATTGTCGCAGATGTCCACCCTCGTCCAGCAAGCCTGTTTGGTACTGCTTCTGGCGGTATCGAAGCGGCCTAATCCCCTCCAACGCTTTGTTGGTCTGGACTTCGACTCTATACCGAGGCGTTCGATACCATCCGAGTCTGACCGAGATTATTTTCTTCCGAATGCGGACTGGACATGCGCGGCTTTTGGAACAGCAGATGTAGTCAACCAACTGCAACGTGTGGTGGGCACAGATATTTATCAAGGGGCACGGAAAGTTACTCAGCTTGCACATAACTTCCAGGCCCTCGATAGTTTGGATCTTCTCGATGATATTGGACTTTCTGAACTCAGTAGCAAAATCACCTTCTTCATAACGAAATTGGGAGACCTCTTCGACGTCACCGCATTCGAGCTTGACGGGATTCACTGTCTTCAATGGGCCATGGAGAAGGATGTTGTAGAAGTTACAGAGGCTCTCGTTCCCGCCTACAGGGAGTTAGTATGCGATCGAAGATGGAAACATTGTGTGCTGGGTATCATCGCAGCCGGTCGGAACTCCAGATATGGGAGGACTGCATTGACTGAGCTTGTGCCAGATTCTGTTCTCCGATCCATTGTAGACGAATTCGAACAGCGGGACTCACCAAGCATCTATTTCTCCCTGGTTGACAAAGACGCGTGGCTGAGGCGCATCCGGATGGCCCCGGAAACACGCAGTTTAGGGGACCTGGACGCGAAATGGCAAATGCAGCCACCACTGGAGGAAGGAGACTGGGATACAATCCAAGACATGGCATTCGAGCTTTGGAAAGAAATGGTACATGCATGGCGGAATGTAGTGGGGCAGGGGCGGTTTATTTCTGTCAAGAGAAATGGGTAATTTCACATACACATCTATACGCATTGCGTTGTTATCGACTGTACTTTCTAGCCTTACGCATTGCTTGCATATGAACATTTTGACTCTTGTTCTTTTATTGACATATCCTCTATCCTTGGAGAACAGTTCTTTGTTGTTCAGGCCGAATAATTTTACTACGACATGCAGATTGTACTTAAGTGAGGAGCTGGCCATACTTTCTAGTCCGGTATTGAGAATCCCTTAATAATCGCACAGCGCCCATTTTCTTTCTACTTGTCTCTTGCTATCCAGGCTGCTTTCCTACCAACTATCACTATCCTCACTCAGCTCTGGCTTATCAGGCACGATTCTCTGATACCAGCCTCCTTTGTACATAGAGAAGTACTATTCATATCAGCATTGCAAGCACATCTCGTAAGTCATGCGACGTACCTCCTGCAGCTTCTCCTCAAAACCCTCAGGTGTGAACTTAGCATTGTCTGGGGTGAACAGATAACGGAACTTCTGGGTTGGAACAATAGAGAAGGCGGTTCCCGACCCGTTCTTGACTGCTGAGGGTACGTATCCGGGATTCAGAACGATATTGAGCTTGTACTCTGCATCACGCAGTTCATTGAGGAATGGGAAGATGACTCGCAGGATTTGGCGGAAACTGCGGGTGACCTGTATCTTATTGCTGCCGCCGCTCTCAATGAAGATGGTTACCACAGTGCCTTTCCTGAGATTGAACAACGCCTTCAGGTACAGGAACATGTCCTCACGTTCCTTCATGTTGGCTGAGTTGACCATGACACCAATGCTCCTGATGATAGAAGTCAGGTCGAAACCGAAGTGGTGGGTGTACTGAAAAAAGGTCTCGCCGACCATCTTATGGCGACCGCGAAAGTCGAAGCGCGAATCCTTACGACCAAGTCCCTCTATCATGTCTTGATGCATACCGTATCCAGTGTACGCCGGATCAAAGCAGTGTTGCAACGCAGACCGTCCATTCGCGTAGAGAGTTGTTCCATCCCCACTGTGATAGAATGTAGCGTTGTGCTCCTCGATGAAGCCTTCGTATATCATATCGCGAAGCTCCCTTGGCAGTGCTGCATGCATAGCTTCGCAAAACGGGCGACAGGTGGATTTCCCGTGCTGCTCAATTTGGTACTTGAATTTCAAGGTCGCTACGCGTATCTGCCTTTGAGTTTGCCGAAGTTTGTTCCTTTGGATCTTGAGGTTGACGTTGATGCCTGTTCTGAGTGTTTCAGCAAGCTCCTCGTTCTGCATGGTAAACTTCTTCTGAAGGCGAGTCATGAGCGCGATGGTGCTGCGTTTTGGTCAGTTGTTGTGGCAAATCTCAGCGTACTGCAGTCAGAAGTCTCACTCAGTCGCATCGTTGTGCCATACTTCACCAATATCAAAGACAACATCTGAGTCGCGGGAAGCCATTGCAACGATGCTGTTCACTGACGTGGGAGGAGATACGGATCTGTGAAGCTCAGCGGAGATGCGAGAATTGGAAAATACGCAGCAAACGGTGACTGGCAAATTAAGACGGTAGAAGGACGACAGATAAGTGGGGAAAGAGCGAACGGGCAAGCGCGTGCGCACGTGAGGGTAACGCCTTCTCAACGCCGCCTGTCGACGGGTATCCCCTTCTGTCACGCATGAGTCTCTGGATATATTATATACGCGATTTTCCTTGCACCCTAGTCTATTATACCCATAGTAACAACCGACCTTTGAGTCTGCCTCGGAGCGCGTAGCTCAACATCCCCCCGTCGAACTTCCACCAACACACACTGGCCCGGTACAGTTGAATCCATGATTCCCCACAACGTTTCCGCAAAGGTAGTTTGCTACACTCGTCCCGTTGGTGTATCTCAAATTTACGTCACTCACCGCAATATCGGTACACGGCGCCACAGCACTGCACTGCAAACTGATCGTCCGGCGATCCTTTGTAGTGCCCTTCATACCCTGAATATCAACATCTCTGACCTGGAACTGGCTGTTTGTGCAATTTCCCGCTCCTGGTGCACCGCTGAATCGTGTGCACTGACTGATCGAGAACGCTGCTCCGCGCATGCCCTTGATCGTCAGGTTCTTCATTGACATGTTCTCTGCGAAACCTAAGCCTCCTCCTCCGCCATTTGGTGGATATCCGTTCTGATCATCTGTCCATGTTTTGACGTAGAATGCGTGTAGTGTATCCTCGAAGTAAACGTTCTCGGCGCGAATATTCTCGATGGTCTCGAATTGGTCGTTGTACTGCCCGATGGAACCGATAGCGATACCAAGACCGTGGTAGAATTTTGAGTCGATGAGGGTGATGTTGGTGCTGTTCGCTTTGCAGGAGAAGGAGTCATCGCCATTGTAGACAGTCAGGTTGCGGAAGAGGAGGTTGGACGAGAAGAAAGTGTCGACGCCGTCAGTGTTTGCTTTGATCTTGGTCAGTAAGACTGTGTGAGGCTAAGTTGGAAAGAACTATATTACTCACAACTAGAGACTTTGTTCCCGGTGTTATTGACAAAGATGTCTTCCCATACGTTATCATGACTATGAATAATCGACATGGTCCACATTTGGCTCCGCAGAAATTTGAGACCCTTTACCACAGAGTTGGTAAGCCCATTGAAGGTGATTGCGTGTGGCCGACCAGGGTAGTTCGAAGTATTCGGTTGTTGCCGGATCCATTCATACCAGTAATCACCATTGCCATTAAGTGTTCCCACCCCATGTCCATTGATGCGAACATTGTCGCCTCCGAGTATGAAGGCAGTGCTCTGATTCTGGTATCCAACTGGCAGGGAGGCGTTGAGCCAATACCGAATATCTGTGCTCCACTGCGTGTTGTGCTCAGCAAGAGGTACAAAAATAGGTCTGCATAACATACCAAGAGTTCTCCTTGAATGTCAATGTCAACGTCGTTCAAACCGCTGACTCTCATTACGGAGTTCACATAGTATGTCGTAGGGTTGAAAACGACTTTGCCATGCTGCCCGCATTCCTCGAAGGCTGCACGTATCGCAGGGGCATCATCGGTCTGGTATGTGCCGCTTGCTTTTACTGTACAGATCTTACGTTCTACTGTCGCACTGGCCTTCGCTAGAAAGGCACACAGTGTCAGTGCAACCGATGTAGTGTGTCTCATACTGAAAACAAATTACCTGCCGAAAAAGTGGTATTGACCGACACTAAAATATTTCTCAAGTCTCAATGCTTGCCATACTCGCACTCATATATAATCAATATCCCTGCCTGATCACCAAGAACTCGGACAACTATAGAACTTCTTTGCTCACATTCCAAGGCGATCATAGTACGTGTTGGTGAGTTGTATATATTCCACAGATCCAAGCGATGCGGGGAACAACATCCTCCAAGGTACAATCTCGTCAAATGTTGCACGAATCGGTGTTTTCGCAAGGGCAAGGATAAAATCGAGCGGCGATCGCGCGGCTGGCGGAAGGATTGTCGGCTCGCGCTGCGCCGAATTGCCAGGGGCCTTGACCGAGGTTGAAAATATTTATTATATCGCTCATGTCCGTACGCGAAGGTCTATATTGAAGGCTTTTATGAAGACATGGTGTTTATACTCATACTACGCTTGCAGGGTACGTGATGTTGAGCGTAAGCAGCTGCTTCTCTTTGCCTAGGAAATACCAAATACTTTGCCAAATTCAGCTATGAGCCGATGCTGTTTAGCCATGCTAACAATATATTCATCAATCTGCTTGTGCTGGAAGAATACTCATTGCGCCCTTTTGGTATGGAGAAGCGGTTTTGTAGGTTTGCGTAGACAATAGTATCAACAGTTTATGTTTTTTGTGAGATACTCAGTACTTTCCAACGTGAAGTTTTTGGGCCAAAGTAGTAAAGGATCACAAGGACTAGACTAACACGAGGCGTAACTACACAAACCGCTACGTCGTTCTCTTTGAACGAGCTTCAAAATGTGTGTGTGGGAAATACCAGATTTGTTCCTTCCCCTAAGCGCGCATATTGTCAAGTCTTGTCCTTCATATCTACAACCCAGCTCAGCTTCTCAACGGATGCCTGTTCACCTCTATTCACCTCTACACCTGAAAGCTAGTCTACAGCCAATCAGATTACCATAGTATCTTCCCGTCAATTCTTGCAATTCCAAACAGCAAATCCCCCTCCCGTTCTAACCCATTACATTAAAACAACTAGCTATTCCCATACGCCACTACCTCCCTCAATAGTCTTTAACTGCCCGTCTCGCCAACGACCTATCACTCTAAGCTCCCTTCCCGTATACCCATGCTTACCGCAATAGCAGATAAACACATTCGCAGAAGCAGCCACAACATCCACAACACACCCAGCCCATGCATGTGGCCACAACTACGCACACCCCATCACACGAACAGCGATAACCACCACAGGAGCCCGCCGCCTCCACGATAGCAACCGCGAAACACAATACGCCACCCGCCAGCCTCACCTCCGATAACAATTCTCGTTCGGACCCCGCCGACAACAAGAAGGAAACAGCAAGCAGACGCAATCCGCAACACGCCGACACATCACGTATCTCTCTTCCTTGCAGGCAAACGCATTTCCACGTCGAGATACCTAGTCGCTGATCGATCGCACACAGCGCTACTAACTATGCGCATACTGTAGCGCGAACATGTTCTTCCAACAGCCACACTGAGAACCAAGGCTCTCGCACACACGTACCTGACCCCCCACACCCCCCGCAACGCTCACAAGCCATGTCACATCGCCATCGCATCACCGCGCATACCATCACGTCCCCTCACGTCATGCTACATTACCTTCCACCTAGCCTAATTCCTCGTTCCTAGCTCCCAGCCTAATACCCAGCCCCCAAAAACGAGGCTGAGAGTGTAGTGTAGTGTTTGTTGAGAAGGCGGTCCTAGCGGAAACGTGGTGGCTTGGCGCCACCACCCAACGCACACGTACGTACACACAGACAACATACACACATGGTATTGCGTAAGCTGTGGGTCCCCCTGCTCCCCCTATCGAGCGCTACCTACGCACATACCTGTGGATATGATGGTATTGCGCGAAAGTATTAGTTTGGAAGAGGGATTTATTTGGCTGGGTGGTGAGTGAGTGCTATTTTGGGGCTTGCATGTGGAGAATATGATGTGGTTTTGTAGGTTAGGTGTGTGGGTATATTGGATATTGAATGTTGAACCGAATCGACCCGGAATCTGTCCTGATTCCAAGTCGTCCATGCGTACGTGCGTGCTAGCTGAAGCCATGCTACCAACAAAAAAAAGAAGTGGACAAGGCCCAAATGGAAATCTATGGGGTACATACAATCAAAAACGTAGGGTAACGTAGCGTAACATGTCAGGAAGCGAATTCACGTTCGCATTCGCTGAGCTAGATATAAAAAAACACCAAAAATCAGGCTTAAGCATTCGGCTAGAAAAGACAAAAAAGAAAAGATTCTAAATGTAGTTCTCGCCCGGTGCTGGAGCCGTTGGTTTTTGTGCACACGCGATTGTGAGCACCATTTTCGTCTGGTACCGTTCGCACTCCTCTTTGATGTCCTTGTGCGCCCAGAACCACTCCTCGCCGTGTGAGTCGCGCACCAGCTTGCCGTACAGGTCCTGGTAGAAATGGCGGCCTAGGTTGGCCATCATGCGGCTGGCCTCGAGCATATCTTGGGGTGAGGATGAAGGGGGTGATCCTGCGAAAGCGGCAGGGTTGCTCAGGGCTTTTGGCGAGCCGGTGTGTGCGGGGAGCGCGACGCGGGCGCGGCGGATGTTTTCTAGCCCGACAATCTCCATTGTGTCGAGGACTGTGTCTGAGGGTTGCATGCTCATGCCGTGGGCTTCTAGTCTGCAGGTGATGTGCTCGTCGACCCAGGAGGATAGCTTTTGCCTTTCGCAGCTCATGTGGGGGTCTACGGAGAGGATTTCGATTTGGCCTCCTGGCTTGAGAACGCGCATGCAGTCGAAGAAGGACTGGGCCCACTCGTTGTTGCGAAGGAATGTTGATACAGAGCGCGAGACTATTGCATCAAAGTAGCCATCCGGGAAGGGCATTGTCGAGGAGATGGAAGGGACGTAGAGGGAGTGGTGGTTTAGCGGGGCGGGGTATGATGTCGGAGGATTTAATGTTTTCATCGAAGACATAGTGTAGACAGTCGCCGCAGGGTAGCGAGTTGCAAGCATCCATCCATCGGCTGTGCCAACGTTAGTACATGGGATGACAATGAGCATAGCAGAGAGTACATACCCAACGAGCCATGGAGATGCAGTATCCTCCTTTGGTCAGCCAAACGGCTGCCGCTCAGTATTTCATGTGCAGGGGACTGTAGATGCTTGTTTTGAGTCAGGCGCTGGTAGGCTGTCAACGCCCAGAGACGCTTCTCAAAGGCGATTTCCTGGTGGCTCTCGTCGTCATCGTCGAGGCCTTCCCACTCTTCGTTCAGGCGCGCGGAAATGATTCGAGGACCCGCGCTCTCCATCTTTGCCAAAGCTCGAGCGAAGGGTCCCTGTGGGGGTTTCGCACCACGCTCCGCCATGCTGCTCCCAGATCGCGATCGCGACTCGCGCTCAACGGGCTCGAGCATCACATTGCTGGAATAGCGGGGGTCGGCATGGGCATTGGCATTGGGTCGAGCTGGCGGCGGCCTTGGAGCGCCGGGCGAGACGGATCTCGCAGGCGGGGAGGGCTTGTCATGCCAGGAGCCCTGTTCGGAGATAACGTCATCATAGCGTCCGGCGTTGGAGAAGACGCTCTTGTTGGAGAAAGTGGTGCGATCGGACGACGTGGTCGAAGGGCTATAGCTGGTGGAGGTCGAGGGGCTGTAGGAAGAATGTGTAAAGTTGGAGTGCTGTGAGCGTGTGCGATCGTCGATCCTTCCTGCATGTTGTGTTAGCACTGACTGCTTGGTCAAGGTCGCAGAGCCAAGATGATGTTGATCGCTAATCGCTGATCGCTGATCGCCCGCCGATCCGGGAAAACTCGCGCCATGACCGTGCTCTGGGTGGGCTGCCACGTTGTGCAACATATGCAAAGGCTGAAGATGAGGGTGAAGGTGAGGGACAACACGTACCTCGTGATCCAAGAGAAGGTGGCCCAGGAGATAACCCAGGGGACACCATAGGGGACAGCAGCTGGGGTGTGCCAGACGGCGGAAGTGGAAATGGAAGCGAAGGCAGCGACCTCAAGGGCGGCGGGAAGCGTTGCTGGTGGACACTGTTTGTTTCTGGCGGTACATTCTGGCTCGTGGTCTTGTTGGGCGCTGGCACGTCTCGCGAGGTCGTCCTGGCCAAGGTTGCGGGTGGACTCTGCGAGCGAGCATTTGATGGCTGCTCTGCAACAGCCAAAGACGGAGGGGGAGACTTCTTGAGCGTGGTAGGCCCTGAGATCTCCTGGACGCCTTTATTTTCTCTCTTGGAAAACCACCCAAAGCCACTCCTGCCTGCAGGCTTGGCCGACGACGCGGAAGACGACGTCGAGGGCTGTCTTTCGCTGCCTCTTACGCTGTTGGAGCTCCCTGAAGACTGTGTCGTCGACGAGGAATTCCGCCTCGCACTCTCCTCCTCCTTTGCTTTCCTATGCTTGCGGGCTCCCACGGTCTCTGCATGCTGAGCGGGGATTTCGAAGGTGGGAAACATTGTGGAGATCGGCAACAATTGAATTATGGTATACACGTGGGCCGAGCCATGGACTTTGAATATATAAAACGTCGTGTTTGCATCACTCCCTCCCTTGTGAATGGGTCAGCGAAACACGGGCCTTATCACAGCCCAAGGCACCGACTTTCTGTATTGGCCATCTAGCTCTGGTAGAGCCGAATGCGACACTTCACGAGCCCGACCCACGCTCTTCGCGTCGCACGGCCCTGCATCGTCTTACCCGAGACCCCCGTGCTTAGCCCGTCTAGCCCGCCCAGGACTCGCCGCACAGCCATACAGACGCCTGCAGCAATAATTCACACTCACTTTGCACAGGGGTCAGCGAACCGGTGGAGCGTCCGAGTATGCTCTCTTGGGTGATCTTCAGCCGCGACGGCACGTTCTCACTCACCCACGCACGTCCTTGATTATCCAGGCAACGGTGCGTCTCGAACAAAGGGCCATGTCGCATTCGTCAACAGCCCCGACACCACGGAACCTCAGCCCTTCCCGCCAAAAGAAGATTCAACGCGGGAATTTGCCCGCCCAATCTTTCCGTTGCTGCAGAGTCGTGCATTACTCGCCGCCATCCTGGCCGTGGCTTGTTCTTCCACTCGTCTTCTGGCGCTGCTTCCTGTCATGGCTTACTCTCTGTTGCGCGGCCCAGCCAAGGCAAACTACTGTACATGCATGCATCTACTCGATACACATTGGCTAATCTCCGCTGCAGTCTACGCGCAAGTTTTCCACCAATGCGCGATCCGTGCAGGGACAGCTGCCGTTGTGTACCTGATTGGCGACCTCGACGGGCTGTTTTCTAGTCGAGGGCCAGCGCGTCTGCAATTCGGCTCATCCGTCTACCTGGATTTCCTCCTACCCAGACTATCACGCATACTACTTATCATCTCCGAACAAGTACGGGGTAGATTAGCCTCCAATTGCTGACTTTCTCGTATGTCTTGGGAGTTCTGAGTCTCACAGAGGGCGACACCTACATGCGGCAGGTACAACGGGTGCAGTAGAACCGGTTGCCTGCGGCTCTCGAATCGTTCAAGTTGACCACGACTTCGCAGATCATGAAGAAAGACCTGTGCCTCGTGGAGAAGATCGTCGATTGCGGTTAATCCGCCGCAATCACTCGCGTCCTGGAGTGGCGCCATGTCGGCTAGGAGGGACCGAATTCTCACTGCTAATGGAAGCGATAAGGGTCTGGTACCTTTGCCGTGCGCTACTGAAACGACCCATCCTTGCGCTTACATGACCTAGCCCTCGACTGCAGGGATGTGCGTGACATAGTGTGTGGAAGCTCGTAAAGAACTGTCACTTGCGTTAACTCTGCAATAGGAGATGCTACCACATTACTCGCAAATCCTTTGTCTTGTTAGTCGAGCGGGATGGTTTAGTTTTCTTAAGTATCGCCGCTCTCTGCTTAAATCGTTGGCTTTGAAGTCGTGCTATCTTCAGTGATTGATGCTTGTACCTGTATAATCTTGCCTCTACTACTTTCCGTTTGCAGTCATGGGTTTCTCTGAGCGTTGGAGGGCTCGCCTCAATGATATCGTTTCCCAATCTCCCGTTGGGCGATACTTCCATCTCGAGGGATCTGGTCACGTAGGCGAAGCAAGTCTTCCTCGACGAGCAATGCTAACAGTCACAGCCCAATGAAATTCGAGGTGCCAGGTTTACCACCGAGATGCGTGCAGGTCTGACGACCTTCTTCACCATGGCATACATCATCGCTGTGAATGTGAGTACATCCAGATCTGACACTGTGATAGCCACTGACTGAACACGCCCAGGCCTCTGTGCTCACTGACTCCGGAGCCACTTGTGTCTGCGACGACCCTGTCGACCCTACCTGCAGCACAAACGAGGCATATTCTCTTTGTCTTATCGAGGTCAACCGTGATCTCGTAACTGCTACCGCCGCCATCTCTGCCATCGGGTCCTTTCTCATGGGCCTCCTTGCCAACCTCCCCGTTGCTGTCGCCCCTGCTATGGGTCTGAATGCCTACCTCGCCTACCAGATTGTTGGATATCACGGAACTGGTCCGATCAACTTCCGCCTCGCTATGATGGCAGTATTCGTCGAAGGTTTCATCTTTGTCGCTCTCTCCCTCTTCGGCATCCGCCAGTGGCTCGCCCGTATCATCCCTGCCTCCATCAAGATAGCCTGTGGTGCTGGCATTGGTCTCTTCCTCACCTTGATCGGTCTCTCGTACTCTGCGGGTATCGGTGCCATCACCGGATCCAAAGCCACTCCCCTTGAGCTTGGAGGTTGCCCCGTGGAGTACCTTGACCCAGACACTGGGTCATGTGTCTCTCACAAGGCGACCTCTCCCACGATGTGGCTCGGATTCCTCATCGGTGGGGTTTTCACCTCCATACTCATGACCTACAAGATCCGTGGCTCCATGATTGTAGGAATTGCTCTAGTGTCCATCTTCTCCTGGCCTCGCGACACCCACGTCACTTACTTCCCCCGCACTACACTTGGAGACAACCGTTTTGAGTTCTTCAAGAATGTAGTCGCCTTCCATCCAATCAAGAACGTTCTCGCCGTCCAAGACTGGAACCTCTCTACCGTCGACGGGAATATTGGCCAGTTCGTGCTCGCCGTCTTCACTATGTTGTACGTCGATCTTCTCGATGCTACTGGTACTCTATACTCCATGGCTCGCTTCTCCGGTGTCGTCGACCCAGACACAGGCGACTTCCCACGCAGCACCATTGCCTACTGTGCTGATGCGGTTGCCATCTCGATTGGCTCGCTATTTGGATCCTCGCCCGTCACCGCGTTCGTCGAGTCTGGCGCCGGTATCCAAGAAGGCGGTCGCACCGGTCTCACTGCAATGACCACTGGCATCTGCTTCTTCATCTCCCTCTTCTTCGCGCCCGTCTTCGCTTCCATCCCCCCTTGGGCCACTGGCGGTGCCCTAGTTCTCGTGGGCTGCATGATGATGCGTGGTATCACAGCCATCAACTGGAACTACCCCGGCGACGCCATCCCCGCCTTCGTAACCGTCATGTTCATGCCGTTCTCATACTCCATCGCGTACGGCCTTGTCGCCGGTATCATGTGCTACGCCATCATCAACACATCTACATGGGTTCTCGGCGCCATCTCCGGCGGCCGTTGGCTTCCTCCTGATTATGAAAACAAGGAGTACTGGAGCTGTAAGTTTTCACTCCTACCTTTATGCCTATCGATGAACGAAACTAACATATCTGTCTTAGTCCGCTCTGATTCTCCCGGCGCCCAGCCGTGGTTCATCCGCGCTCTCAAGGGCGACAAGCGGTTCTGGAAACCCGAGAGCCTCTCGTTTGAGCTGCAGTCCCAAGAGGCAATTCCTAAGAGCTAGATGTTTACTTTTTGTGCTGCGATCATGACATGAATTCACGTTGTATATATTTTTAATGTGGCTAGTCGTAATGTGAAGAATGGAGAGAATACCAACCCCATTGCATACCCCATCCGTTATGCCCTATCAAGAATCGTCTGCCTCGTGAATCTCATAGCAGCCAACTCCCGCAATTCATTATGAACACACTTCACACCCACCGCGCCTCTCCAGCCTACCTCTACCCAGATCCACAGATCGCAACACCCTACACCCAACCAACACCTCCAACCCAAACATCACATCCAACCCCAGCAACACAGCCCTCCACCATCAACCCCAAACGCAAACAAAACACTCCCAACACCCCCCATACCTTTCCCCTCTCCTCACACTGCCGCGCACCACCCCAAAAAGCCTAGCCTCCGCACCTCCCTCCATCCTCGGAACAGTAACACCGACTCCCCGGCCCCGACCCAGCCAAGGCGGAGACGATGCGAAGACGGAGCCTCGCCGCATAGTCGCTAGACGTACGCACCCGAGTAGGTATAGGCGCGGTGCTTGCTCCGCGCTGTGGTTAGCAGGGGAGATATACGAGTGCGACCCGTTGCGCGGGTCTAGATGGGGGAGTGCTTGGCGTGGGTGGTTTGGAGTTAGGCGGAGAATTTGCAATGTGAGCGAGCGAGCGGAGGTGGGCGCATGGCGTGGTGTAGCGTGGTGTAGCATTTGAGTTTTGGGGCGGATTGGGGGAAGTGTTCGGGGCATGTGTGGGTGATGGGGGGTTCGGAAATAGATGTCGCATCTGTAGAGTACAGGTAGGTACAGTATGCTATGCTATGCTGTGCTATGGGCGGACCTTTCGAAACAACGCAGATGCTACCTACCTATGGCGGCGTGGTGTATGTTGCAGAGGTGACTACTTGCTTACTCCAGCTGACTACCCACACACCCCTGCAAAACGCGAATGCAACCAGGTACCAAGTGGGAGAACGCTAGGAGCAGTGTGCCTTGAGCTATAGGTGCGAGTAGCTTGTGGCTTCGCTAGAGCAGAGCTACGGCTATATAGCGGAAAGCGTGGCGTGCGGGCTTTCTGGTAAAGTTGTAGTCGGGTGCGCTTACCGCATCCAGGGCCAACTGGAACCAGAACTTCAGCTTCGTGTGCCGCTGGAGGTCCAATGTGCTGTGAGTTTCCATTCGGCGTTATTTATCTCAATACATTAGATGTGTTCATCGGGCACTTCGTTATGAGCCTATATCCCGCATTGCTGGAGGTAGAGTAATGTGCTCTCTCGGTTCGCAATGGCCTGTTTCATCACATGTGCCGTTGTTTTTGGCGTGCTGCTAGACTAGCCTCTTGCTACTGCTACTCGGTCCTTGCAGTAGCTTACCAAACTTTTTCTCAAGGAACTTGCCGCTTTCCCTGTATACGTATGTACATGTGGGACTAGGTTTGTATATCTGAGAATTGCGTGACGTGTGCGACGTGGGCGTGTTCTTTAAGTTCATTGGACGCGTACTGCGCCTAGCGTGTCCCAGACTGGCGGGTTTGAGGCTGATGGATGAAAGACTGTGGACGAGGCTTGGGAGATTATGTCTTTCTGTGGGGTTTTTCTTTCTTGGGTCGGGTGGGTTTAGGGTGAATCTCTTGTTGTTGTTTTTCTGGGCCTGGGAGATTGTACGTCGGGACTTGCTTCTCCGATTGTCTGGTTTGCAGGGTAGTCAGGAACTTGGACAAGCTCCCCGGAATAGACGTGTCGTGTTATTGTTTCTTACTATGAAACCAATACATTGGTATTTGGGACTGCTAAGCTAGTGTAGGAATTTGGATTATCGTAGGCCCAATGTGGTGGGCAGCTGTATCTACTCCTCCCCCGCGTCAATGTTCCCAGCACCGTGGTCGTTATCATACACAACAAGCTTGGCTTGGATCACTGCGTTCAGTTGCATACTAGTTCCGACTGCAAGCCTCGTCTTTGTAATCTTCACATAGAGGATTCTGCTAGTACAGCTCATACATACACCGGAAGTAGGGTCAGTATTTTACGCCTAGACGGACCCCTTTGTTGGCGAAAGGAATAAGAAACACGTCGGAGCGGGGAAGCACCGTACGCTGAGGATTTCGGTGGCGGCCATTTGATAGGTAGTCTGCCCAATCCTACACTTGAAGGGTTTGCAATATTCTATAACGTAGGGCCATGACGGAATGAGACCATATATCGCCTGCTCACTCATCTGACTGCCGTAAGTGAGGTCAAGATTCCCTATCTCTTCATCTGGTTGAAGATCCCATGAACATGTGAGTCGATGCTTCATTCTTCCAACAGTGTAGCATGGTAACGCACTCTATCTTGTACATTAGCGGTACATTGCATGAGTTCAGAATGATATACAGAGCTCCTACCAGGAAGCATGACCTACTCCAAGTCAAGAACGATGTCCTTACCGTTGAACATGACATGCAGATAGTTTGGCATGTTCTAACTGAAGAGCGCATCGTACGCGGCCAACACTAGATCAATTCAAGGCGTTAACGCGCTCAGAATGTCTGACGACAATGCGTTCAGCCAGCCTTTTTTCAGCCGAACAGGGCTTTCGATATATTGGTAAATCCAGCGATCAGAGATACTATAACTCTCGAAATGAACACGCCCGGGCTCAATTCTTTGGTGTCTTGGTTATGTTGGCCAAGAGAACAATATTTCAAGATGGCTTCGCATGGTCTGGCTAGTTGCTGCTTCATCAAGCGCTAACGATGCAACTGTGTGCATATGTCACAGATTGATTCTATGCCAGATAGCCTATTGCTTCGTTTCCTGGCCAAGGTAGGATCGCCATCTAGCTCGAGCTTGATCTTCGCTTGCGACATTGGCACTAAGCATGTCGATCAAATCTTCAAATTCCAGCTCAGTGACATTCCAACGTGTGGTAGGACCCGGGTGATTGGTATTATCTTCGTCGCTGTAGTTTTCGACACTTAGCTTGCAAGCTAGAAGCTTCTTGTTGCGCTTATTTGGTGTGGAGAGATACAATATCCGATGCAAGCGAGATGCAGTTTTTGGTATGACTATCACATTGGGACATGCTGGCTGAATGTCGTAACTGTAAGCTATAATGACTCTCTACGGACTACTACTGCCCACAGTCCTTGCGAGTGTATCTGGCGTGCTTCCTCAAGAGTGCAAGGTTCGATTCCGGGAGTATAGGGCTAGTGTTCTCCACAACTGCAGCACGAGTCTTTCACCTCTCATGAAGATATAACACGACGGTCAAGACGAAAAGGGGGTTGTTGTATAAGTTAAGATGGACGTGATTAATGTTGAGAACTGCAGGCGAGAGTATGTTACTTCTTGTTTGAATATTAAATTTGGTGTGTGACAACAGTAACCAGAATCGCGTCAGGACGATTGGACAAGTTGTAGTAGAGCCAACGGTCATAGCCAGTAATTTTACGGAGGCAGGAGGGATACCTCGGACAATGTGAAGGCTGACAGAGAGAAGACATCTTTAGGTTCGAATGATGAGATCATGGGATATATAGATGTTGCAGTTTTTCGTGTCAGCCTTGAGAATGTGCGAAATACCGAGTGTCATTATACGGATCCCAGCTGTCCGGAAATGAACAAAAGCTTTCTCATAACCAGATGGCAATGAGACTTCAGAGTTTCTCTTGAGTTACTTTTTGAGCGGCTTGCATAATGTACTGTTGTTCTGAAATATGCGGATTCTTCAGATCCGTACTGAAAAGGCTGAGAGGCGAGTTGTGACCTATACCATCGAGATGGTGTCAAATCGGCGAGTCTTCCTATGACATTTGTGAAACATCCAAGTGGGGTATAGAGACAATCCCTGAGTAGACTCCTACCTCTTGTCACCCGAAACTCTTCCCGTTCATGATACAGGCTGATAGCAATCAAGCACTCGTTATATCATCTCCTCAATATTCACCTCTTCCTCCGCTCAGGTCTTTTCTGATATCCATTTGCATTGCCCCGAGTACGTATCCCTACACCCCGTACGTTCCACTTATCCCAGGTGCCATAACTGTCAAACTTATGGTTCGAGTGAAAGTTTCTAGCCATCCAATCTTACCAGCGCTCGTTCATTGGGTATTTTGTCTTCTCTTCTTGGTCTGACAATAAGAAATTCAGTATCGTTGCAATGTGGGATGCTGGTGCGCCGGGCGGAGACCTCGAGTTCGCTGTTGGAGGAGGGGTTGAGGATGCGGGAGTTGAGACTTTTGTTGTAGCGGAGTGGTTGGCTGGAGGGGTCGGAGTCGTAGCATACTGGAGGGTTGCCGGAGATGATGGTCGTAGAGGGAGTACTAAGCTTGGTATCTTCCATTTTGTGTGATCCCATTGCTCGATTGTATGTTTTAGCTCTACAGAGAATACGTGTGGTGAGAAACAAACAATAGGTCGTTGGTGTCCGGAGAATATCCAAAAGAGCTTTGAATGATGGTACTTAGGCGGTATTTATGAACGTTCCAAGTTGAGTTCAAATTCAAAATAACACCTAAACACAGCCACAGCTAGGAGAGTTGTTCTACACTTGTAGCTTGGGCCAAGATCACATTACTAGCCATCCAATCTTGATTCGCAGGATCCGTATTTTCTTGTAGAGATTGGCGAATTGTTTGGCGATGCCTCAAAGTTGGATCAGAAAACTTCAAGGCAAGAATGCCTTGGTGCACTGCCAAGCGTTTTGTTGGTCGTGCCAGATTCTGAGAGTCTGACGTCGGTGGGCTGTGGCACACAGTAGTACTGTATCGATCAACCTTCTCTTGTGTGTAGAGGTTCCGAAGGCACTACTTGACATGCCGGAGACTGCGTTACATAACCAGTAACACGCCAGCCCATTTTCTCAGGGCAATGTAGATCTTTAGCCCAGTAGGCAGAAGTCCCGTTTACGCCAAAGAAGGACATGCACACAGACTAATTCCCAGCTCGAGAAATGTTGTGAAGCTCTACATGACAGTGATTGGTATAGGGGCTGGTGTGGAAACATTCCGGTGCTTGTAACGTAGGCGTGCGCAAGTAGATACTTCGATTGTCGAACGTGGAATCAAGAATCAATGGATGACGAGGTAAACATAAGTAAATTAGCTGCTCGTCCGATGATGCATTTCCTTCTCGTCAGCATTCATGTTCGGGTCCAATTTCAAAATCGAGTACAGTTGTTGAGCCATTTGAACTGAGTGGCGAATTCGGCGCGAAATATTGTAGGATCAGCGAGAACGCTAGATGACTAAGTCATCGTGACCAATCGGTGAACAAAGCTTCTTCACGCACAAACACTCATCCGTCCAACACTCAGACCAAAGATAGGTTTTCCCGCAGCGATCTCGTGCCCAGAACGTGGGGCTAGGCTCGAAGCATCGTGTGGGGGATGGTCGTCTTCTCCAGAAAGTGTCACACCACTCTCACATCACCGACTTGCTTACTCGTGCCGTCGGCAAGCGCCGCAACAGTCAAGGGGGTTCGAGAACATCACACCATTCTCTCACGATCACGGTAACATTTTCTCCAAAACCAACCAAATGATCCGGAAATGCGCGAAAGTTTTCAACGGCACTCTGAAAACTTGCCAGGAGGGGAAACTTCGTTTAGGCGTACCGGATTCCAGGCTATGGAACTGTCGTGATCCGTAGCAGACGCTGCCAGCTCGTAGGGCTGGAAATCCATCGCGGCAATGCGTCGGAAAGGTAAGATCTCAGCTGATACAGTGATGGTGTGACACCGTATTCTATCTCCTGCCGATTGATACTCAAAACGACATTTGTATGCATTTTATAAGTCTTCGTTCTGCACTTCAGTCGTACACACTCCACTCAACATCACACTCGATAGACATTCAGCATACATACCAGTCTACTCTCCAATCAACCGCTTCAAAACTACATTGCGACTCGACTCGACTCAGACTTCACATCATTACAGACAAACCCCGCTCCAGCACAGTCTCAGCTCCAACTCAAACTACAACATCAAAATGCCTTCCCCAACACAAGCCCGCACCATGTTCCGCAGTGCTGCTCGCTACCTCACTGAGCAGCACCCGTTTGCGCGTAACCCTACCACTATGCCATCGCATTCTATTCGCTACCTCGACCTGAACAAAAGAGTCGTAAAGGCAAGCGCTTTGTAAGTCACCACTCCACATCCTACCCAGCATGCTTCCATCCAAAGCCTCCTTTCTCCATCTTGGTAGGAGCTAATGAACACCCAACAGATACTTCCCCTTCGCAGTTGGCGTCCTCGGCTGGCCAGTCGCCGCTGCCTGGTGGTTCAATGGCTCCATGTGACTCTTTGAAGGAGAAAGAGAGCGGATGGTAGAGAGACATTTCGTACGGAATTTGGATTCCAAAGAGGTTGCAGACCTGATTCTCAATATGCGGTGGGATGATTGAAGATTTGTTTGGCATTCATATGGCACTGGCGTTGGGCGTTCAAACTTGTGCAGAGGCCCTTTGAGTTGGCACTGTAAGATACCACACAATTTACCACATTACATTCAAGTGCAGTCTTTGCACGCTCGTGAAATACAGTAAGATAAATGTAGAGAGGCACAGTGTCCAATGATGCGGTTTCTTGCAAGACATCTCGAGGAAGTTCAAGGAGTGATATCAGGCTTTCGACAGCTTGCGCCACGGAACTCTCAACGAAATTCTCTTGAATGGGGGGAGATGAAGAATTCGACATTATCATAAGCAGGCGTAATATTCAGAGCAGCTCCGATGATCTGAAGGCGGATGCTGGTTGTGAGGCTGTGTCAATGACAGAAACAAACCAATCCCTCTACTTTTGGCGTATCTGTCAGTGGAACTTGCCTGATCATCCGACTGCGGGGAGGGGAACACCGAGAAAATCTATTTAGCCGTCTGCTGACATCTGGGGTTTTGCGTCCCGGAATTGATCTACGTGCCGCTGCGCCGCATCCTTACTGTGGTCCTTGTGGTCCCCCCCCCTTAAGTGTTGACCATTCGCCACTTGTGGGTACCTCCAACAACGCTCACGGATTGGTCAGAATTGTCTTGATCGACGTTCCTGACGAGGCGTATACTTCGGGCGGGGATCACCCCATCAGCAGCTGGATATCAGGGGCTGTTCTAGTCCCACCTATTATGACTCGTCTTCGTAACATACACCCATCCTTTAGAACTCCTTACTTACGCTTTCATGCTATGTCTCTACTGTTTTGTCCACACAGGACAGCTCCGAACTTCCCGTTTACTACCAAACCCAAGCTGATATATTCCGACAACTTGTGAATGACGTTGCAGATGTATTTGAAATTTCGATCCAGGTCACTTTCAGTGCGGAGGGTATCTAATTTGCGAGACTGCTGCAAATACAGCCTTTCTTCAAGTCATGACGGCTGGAACTACATACCTATAGACTTTGATCTTGGTATGGCCATATCCGGGAGAACAACACCCTCTGCGACTCAGACTCAGCCATGTTTACAAACATCTCCTTGACAGTATTGTTGATGTGCAAAGCCTGCTCATAATTCTCTGGAAGCACCATGCCACCCAGCGGGATCAGGTTGTCGTCTTGAAGCTGGTGCAATACTTCCCCAAGGCCCTCTACAACCTCCAATTCGTCGTTGTGAAGCTCCAGTTCCTTTGGATCGAATTGTATAGGACAAGGTGCATTCACAGGTGTAATCTCTTCCCAATGAGCGACTATGTTTATCAAAGCATGACGAAATGAAAACACATCGTTTCTGCTCCATGCACCACAGAGCAACGAGTTGGGCTTGATCCGAAGAGAGCGATTTGGCGAAGTCACTGCGACCCACTGTTGCTCATTCTTAAGCCTCGTGAGGTGTTGGTAGTGTCTGAGGAGATCTGAGGTCCCATCTGCGTCATGTGTTGCCTTGGACCCATCTGATGCGGTTTTCAAGCAATTTCTCGTGGTATATGATCTGATCGGAAGAAGTAGACGCGGAATCTTGTGTTGAAAGAAAAGCCCAGACACCGAGACTGACTGCCAGTCAATGATGCAAGTTATTTGCTTCGTGTCTGGATCCACGAATATATTGTCGAGGTGAAGGTCTGGGTGAGACAGTGATGTCCGGGACGGACCCGGTGACAGATGAGGAACGAGTTGGAGATATCGTTCTAAGAGTGAGATGTACTCACCAGGAGTTTCTAACGCCTCAAGGGATTGGTATGGATTCGTGCGGGGTTTTGCGTGCGTCTTCGCCCACTGTAGCTCGTTGACTCCTAACGCTGTCAAGTAGGAGATTGGAGTAATCCCTTGATAGGTCAGCAGAACGCTCTTGTCGAGACGGTAGTGCATGTAGCTTACATGGACCTCGATCTAACTTCATCATAGCTCTATCGCCTTCCCATAGCCTCGCTTCAGTCAATGGCCCAACCACAAACTCCTCTGCTGGAGACCCTTTTACCAAGTCGCCAGATGAGTAAGACCTTGCGTCCAGGTCGTAGACCTGGATAGCCTTCTTTTCCAAATCCTTCTTGTAGTAGATGCAGCCATGACCCCCGAATGAAACCGAGGTCAGCTTCGTCTCAAAATCTACAAGCCGAGTCACCAGACCAAGTTGTGTTTCTTTTTGCCACATATACCAAAGACTCCCTAGTGGCTTGCCTTTGGCCTTCTCTTCAATAATGTACTCCGCACCGACTGGATTGAATGGATCCGAACAATATGTATAAATGGGCGGAACGGGCAGTTTCAAAATTGTGCGGAGCTGAAGTATATTGTTAGAACTTCACAATACTAGTGGTAGGTCACATAAAAAGTCTCGTGTAGCTACCTCAGAGGCAGTTGTGTAAAACGCCGGGCCAGCGTTGGGATTAGGAATTTTTGCGAAGACCTCAGCTCCGTTGTCCATGATTATTGTGAAAGCTTTGTTGTACTGACCTTCTACGCATTTCACTACTTTGACACCTGATTGTAGGAGTTAGGCTCATCCATATACGAACTCGAGATGGGATTTGGCTAAGTGTCTTACACGATTTAGCTCCATTACCAACGGCATGAACGGCAGCGTCAAGGAGGGCAGAGATATTGAACTTCCGATACCGCATCGCAAGGTTCTCAGGTTCGTTGCATCTGGGCATTATGAGATTGCTTCACTAAGTAGCAGGGTCTGCACATACGACCACCGGTATCGAGTATACCTGTACAACTCTTCTTCTGTAGTGTCTTCCTCTATAATACGAGCTGAATGAGATCATCCTTAGATCCCGAGTCATAAATGCTTGTCTTACCCGAACCATCTTCTCTCTGCTTTCGAAGGATGGGTCTTGCCATAGTACTCATCGTCCAGTGAAGGCCTGTTTGCTGACAGTGCCAGAACCTGTTTTCGCGCAAAGTCTTGAGCGTGGAGCTCAATCTAAATAGACTGAAACCGTAATGGAAAGGTTTCATTGCATTGTAATCTTTATAGCATTGATGACTTATGAGTAAAGTCCATTCAAGACGATGCAAAAAGGCGACCCTCGGAAAGACAGATTTCCGTTCCCCAACGCTAGACCGGGTTTGTCCGAGTATGCGGTATTTCTTTCCTTTCACCACTACCAAATGGGGCAGGTTATGAAGCAGACTCTGACTTTGGCTGAGAGTTTGATAATACAGTGCAGCAATACAGCATGTGGGGAACTGTCCACTTGTAATTACAATATAGGTTGGACGATAACGTCGCTGGAAACACCTGATATCGAGGATTTGATTATAGTCTCAAACCAGTTGCCCCTTCTGACTAACGAACGATCAGCAAGCAGCTTCCAGAGAAAGTGATGTAGCTTTCTTATGTTTTGTGTTTGAGGCCAGGACGAGGAGAACTTACTTCGCTCAAGTTTGGTCTTGGTGTGTGCTTCGCCTGTGACTTTCATCGTATTATTCAGTCTCGTCGTCGTTTTCATCTTCATCATCTTCTGCCGTGACGTCTTCCTCCTTGTTGTCTTCATTGTCTGTCTCCTCATTACTCTCTTCTATATTCTCATCATCCGTGTCATGCCACTCGTCCTCACTACGGTCTCGCATACTCTGTTCATCCTCAGATTGCTCGTCGTCAGATTCCGCAGGAAAAGCTCCAGGAAGACGGGGCGTGTTCTTCTTTTCGGACGCAGAATTGGAAGGTATGATGCTATCGAGCAGGGCTTTGAAAGCAGCCTTTTCTTCCTCGATGGGCGCTCGATCTCCGAAAACAGTTTCGTCGCGCCAACTAAAGCAGCCCCAATATCCTTTAACTGCTTCGTCGTCTATCGGCAGGCCTTCGATTTGTGCTTCTTCCAGTATACGCATTGTTTCCAGATCTCCGAACCAGGCTGCATAATGAATCATTGAATCTCCATCCCGATCTTTTCGATTCAATATGGCTTTGCGATCACAGAGGAGCTTGAGAACGTCATGGTTGTTATTTTGGACAGCACCGAGGACAGCCGTTACGCCATATTCGTTTTGGATTTCCATGTCTGCTCCATATTGTAACAGCTTCTCGCAACTAATCTGGGTTCCAAACTGAGCTGCGAACATCAGACTCGTCCTTCCATCTCGATCTTGATGATTCACATCAGTACCAGCGCGCACAAGTAGATGAACTATTTCCTCGTTGACAGGAAACATCAGCAAAGCTCGTAACATAACATTTTGCTGTTCTCTATCCAGGATGTTAACGTGGGCGCCAGCATCAAGAAGCTTCTGACAACACATAACTGAACCTGACTCTACTGCCCAGCTTATGACTGATCTGCCTTGTCTGCATACTGCATTGACATCAGCCCCAGCACTCAACAGCGCATCAACGATGTCCAAATGAGCGAATCGCACTGCCCAGTGAAGTGGCGTGAAACCATAGTAGTCTCTCGATAAAACAGACGAGGCATCGAGCCTCACTTGATGCGTGAGGTCCTCTATCTGGTTGCCTATTGCTGAGTCGTGGACAGAGCTAAGGTTCAAATTGTCACGCACATCTTCGAGGTCCGGACGAGCTCGTACAATTGCAAACTTATCACTGTTCATGCGTTTCAACCAGAGGTATTCTGCGAGGGTACTGGATCGTATGAGTAGTTTCTATCGAAAGCTTACAGGGCGACTCACAATCCGATTCGACTCCGATGATTCAACTCTGTGCCAGTGTCAAGAAGTAGGTTGCATACATCGGCGCGATTATGAATCACAGCCATCTGTCAAGTTAGGGTCGTTTGTGTACGAAGTAAAATGAGAATCTTACAGCAAAAATTGTTTCGTAGCCGCCATCATAGTCAAAGCAATCAAAAGCCCTTAGACCATATGAGGACATAAATTTTTGAAGGTCTTCCACAGTAAATCTATCTTCGAATAGGTAAAATAGTTTGTTATAGATAACACTATCAAAACAGATTCGTGGTATCCTCAAGGTCCAAGTACCGCCAAGGCCACCGAGAGAGCGCCAGGACGACGTAAGCTCGATGCCCAAAGGAAGTAACCAAGACGGAAAGAAGTACTGGAAGCGTGCTGATCCCGATCCTGGGTCTTGGTTGCCACATTTCTTGAAATTGCAAGACCGGTGGTTGAGCAAGGGTGTACCAGTAAAGTTGACGAAAGCAGAACCGATCAGGCCCTTGAGCCATTTTGGTGTGCTACCTTGGAGTGGGATATGGCATTGGCACGGACATCGCCGTGGACAGCGTCGACTCACGAGCTTCGTCTCGATTTTGACGTAGGTTGTCGGTTGCTGTACCGTGAGTGTCAATCTTGTTTCGTTGTTGCTGCCTGTAGTCGTCGATGACTCTGGGAAAGAAATCTCCCGAACATTTCCTTGGGCTTCGGACGTGCTGGCTGATATGATATTCTCGAGTATCATAGCTGTATCTGCATTGGGACTGCCTTTTAAGCAAGTCATCTCCGTATCGTTTGGTCGTACCAGAGTGATCTGCTGAATGCTTGTGAAAAGCTTTGGAATCGTCCGCCTGAAGAGGGGTTAGGGGACGTACGACGCGTTGGGATGCACTTACAGTTGTGAAGCACTTAATGTCAACCCGAGGCTCACTTTGATAGAGACAAGCTCTTGTTGTAGAGCATCGAATTGAGATTGACCTTCGCCAATAAGTTCTCTCCATTTTGCTCGCCTTCTTAACTTCGGATCGCGGTTGTCGACTAGGTTCTCTCCTTCACGTAACACATCTTCTTTCAAAAACTTGTTGAAAGCGTCTAACCGTGCCTTCGCTCGGAGAAGCAACCGTTCTATCTCAGCCTTCGTATCTCCTTGAACCTCGTCTCCTAAATCATCCAAAACCCGATGCACGAAACTCAGAGTTGCCTTGAAATCGTTCACCTCATTCAAAGCCGTAAGAATATAGAGAGGAGCTCCGCGGAGTCCGTATAGCCTTGTTAGAGTGGAACCAGTCAGAGAGGCCGCGCCAATGAGAGTGATGATACTCGCAACAAGGCCGACAACCTCCATCGCATCGAAGAGGGCACAAGAAGCACCGCAAAGGAGGTTGTGTTAGATAGATGGCGGGACCAAAGTCGCTTTAGATAGGAAGTCGAGGGTCGCCAAGCGAGAAGGCTGAGTTTAGAAGCAGGCGCAGTCATCAGCCTCGTTGCCATAATGTAAGTCCAATAGCATCCCAAATTGACAGAATAAAGTTTTACATGAGGCGGCAGCTTGAACCAATTATATTATGAGGTCACATATCAAGTATGCGTTGTCTGACGCTGCGCCAGCTCGAAGCGCTCAGCCTTGTGTGACCATAAGACGCGTTTTGAGCTCATGATCAACCAGAACGCAATATTTACGTATGGAAACGAGTAATTGGTGGTGGTCTTGGTAAGACTTGATACACATGTCGGGGGCAAAAAGGCTGCGAGGAGAGGCTGCGCCTTCGGACAACGTACTGGAGGAGACAGAATTGAAAATACCGACGCTACGCGCTGCGCCAGAGACGGCAAGAGCAGACACACCTTGCCATCTACATTCATCTGTTAGACAGTCTTAGAGGATCCCTCCAGAGACTATGTATATATCTCCATCTGATTAGGTTTGTTGATTCTCTACGCTACCGAGGCTTCATTTTGTGAGGCCTTCTCTGTGGGAGCCACCGCTTACGAACATGTCGACATGGTGAAAACTCCTCTACCAAGATAGCAAGAATGGGAATATCCTAAATCCAGAAGTATGACGAACAAGCTGCGGCTTTGATAACGTGCATGGGTCCGAGGGATTGTTGGACTGGAAAGCAAGAGCCAATCGTTCGAGCTAAATGTTATCACCATGTGACGTTGGGCGGTCCAAACAACTCCACGAAACTATTATAGGGATTGATACCAACCTGAAGAAAGGTACAAGAGAAAATACGAAGGACAACGCCGAAGAATTATACATTTTCAGATACCAATAGTCGATTTGCTACTAGCTACATCATGTGATACCAAGGAATCCACAAACGATTTTTATCACGTCGTCGTCGGATCACGCAATTCGCGCTAACATCGTTTTTTGGTCGCGTCAACGCGACAATCCGCAATTCGCCCTCTCTCGCCCGAACAAAGTGTAGAGGCCTCCAATCATGGAACAAGGAATTGATTGCGTATTCCTAATCCGCCTCGGCTGGACTTGCGCCGATGTCGCTATGTCTTTGCGTAGTTTCTCGTTGAAGGCGCAACTGCAATTCACTCACATTTCCCCGCGGTGAGACCTCAAGAGAGTTTTCGCCTGCTCTCAGTCTCTCGTATATTGAAGAGGGATTTATAGTAGATCTGTAGAGAGATCTTTACACATACTGTCTTTCAAGATGCACAACCAGCAGACCGAGTCCGCTGGGCCGGGCGCCACCGAGCCGAACACACCCAAGAACTTCGTCAAGAAGTCCTCGAGCCTACCATTCGGCCAGGATCTCGCCCTCGAATCGATCAGCGGCCCCACGTACCTCACAGCCCAGACGCTCGTACAGCAGGTCGCATACACGCTCTCGGACAAGATCTTTGCGTACTCTGCCGAGTCGTTCGACTTGGATGTGGCAGTCAAGTACTGGCAAGAGCAGGGCGAGAAGAATGCTTTTGGATACCAGACGGGTGTCTCGTCTCTGGAGACAAGAACGGGCGCTGGTGCCATTGCGCTAGGGTACATGTTCTCCAAAGACTTCGACCTGAAGAAGCGCCACATCCCGCAGTCGATTGTCGCCTCTTCGTCGACATTGGACTACCTCCGCTCGACACTCGATCAGCTATCCGCTCTGTACTCAGTGGCCAACCCGCTCACTGCACACATCGCCGCCGTCGATTACTCGGCCAACTCGAATGCGGGACTTGTGACCGACTATGTCTCCTCTCTTACACTCGCCGAGGACCTTGGACTGGGTCTCGTCTGCAGCCCGTCTGTCTTCGAGACGCAGCACATGTCGCTGTTCGCCACCCTGCTCTCGAGCATCCTCCCCACCATCCACACCTACGACGGCATCAGCGTTGGACGCGAAACAGCTAGGCTGGTCGATACACTAGACCAGACCAGACTATACAATAGCTACCAGGCTGTCCTGAAGGCTGTCTCGGACGTGGACAAGAAGCACTCGGACAATGCTGGCCGTGTCGTTCGTCTGCTCCAAGCTTTCAACGACGAGTTCGGCGAGGACTACAAGCTCTTCGACTACTATGGCCACGAGGAGCCTGAGAGCGTCCTTGTTGTCTTTGGTACTGTCGAGGCATCGCTGACCGCCCAGGTCGCCAACGCCTTGTCCAAGGATGGCGACAAGGTTGGTGTCATCAACGTGCGCGTCTACCGCCCATTCGTCGAGGAGGCTTTCCTCGAGGTGCTTCCCAAGAGCACTCAGCGCATCGCTGTTCTTGGTCAGGTCAAGGACGAGACCGCCGTGTTGGACACTGCCGAGTACTCCAAGCTCTACTCGGATGTCTTGGCGGCCATCCAATTCGCGTTCGAGAGAAACATTGAGGTATCCGACGTTAAGTACTCTCGCGAGCAAGTCTGGACCCCAAGCAACATCTTGGACGTCTTCCGTCAGATCTACAGCGAAAAGACACAGTCTGAGGTGCGCTCTTATGTCGACATCCTGAACACTGCGGATGTCAAGCAGTACACTTTCTGGAATCTTGATGAGTCGCCGGCTGCCAATGCCCCAGTTGTTGTTGGCAAGCTTCTTTCATCCGACTCCTCGAAGAACGTCTTTGTCCGAAATGGCCATGACAACCTTGTTGGTGGAGGTGTCACTCGTACTGATATTCGTAACGCCGATTACACCATTGAGGCCCCCTACTCCGTTGAGCAGGCTGACATCGCCTTCATTGGCGATCTGACAATTCTGCAGCACTTCGACGTCCTCAACGGTGTCAAGTCCGACAGCTCTATCATCGTCAAACTTCCTGGAGTTAAGAATGAGGACGTCGAGAACAAGCTGTCACCTGCTTTCCGCAAGGCTCTTGTCGAAAAGGACGTTCAACTTTTCGTGCTTGACCCTACCCTCTCGGAGGCTGTCGCTGAGGACTCTTCCCTCGAGACCTATCTCACACAGTTGGCTTTCCTGAAGGTCGCTCGCGACGACCTCTTGGCCTCTGGCCTGTCCAAGCTGGCTGCTATCAATGGTAGCTCTGAGGTCTTCGAGAAGCTTACCCAGCAGCTGGAGTCCGCCCTTCGTGAGGTCGAGGTTCCTGCTGCTTGGAGCACTGTCGAGGATGATGTCGAGCCCATTCAACTCCCGGCTGACATCAACGTCAACAGCTTCGCGCCCTTTGACCGTATTGAGCCTGAACCCCCGACACTCCTCAAGGACTGGACTATCGCAGCCAAGGGTCTCGCCTTCAAGGAGGCCTTTGGTACGGAGACTCGTCTCCGCCCTGACTTGGGAATTAAGACTGCTGTTGTTACTGTCAAGGAACACCGCCGTCTTACGCCGCTCACATACGACCGCAACATCTTCCACATCGAGTTCGACCTTGGCAATTCTGGTGTTACGTACGCCATCGGCGAAGCCCTTGGTATCCACGCCGAAAACGACAAGGAGCAAGTCGAAACCTTCATCAAATGGTACGGCCTCAACCCCGATGAAGTTGTTGAAGTGCCATCCCGCGAGGACCCCAACGTTTTGGTGAACCGCACTGTCTACCAATCACTGCTTCAGAACGTCGACATTTTCGGCCGCCCACCCAAGCGCTTTTACGAAGCCCTTGCCGAGTTCGCCGATGAAGAGAAGGAAAGGCTGGAGCTTTTGCAGCTCCTTAGCGGTGAGGGTGCAACGGAATTCAAGCGCCGCGCCGAGGTCGACACTATCACCTACGCTGATATTCTCCTCGAGTTCCCGTCTGCACACCCTTCTTTCCACGACATCGTCCGGATCGTCAACCCTATGAAGCGCCGCGAGTACTCCATCGCCTCCTCCCAGAATGTCACCCCCACTGCTGTCTCCCTGCTCATCGTCACGGTGAACTGGGTCGACCCCAAGGGTCGTGACCGCTTCGGACAGGCTACACGTTACATGGACGGCTTGAAGATTGGCGAAACAGTCACCGTCTCAGTCAAACCATCCGTTATGAAACTTCCACCGAAGACCACCGCGCCTATTATCATGGCCGGTCTCGGAACCGGTCTTGCACCCTTCCGTGCGTTTGTCCAGGAACGTGCCTACCAAAAGCAGCAAGGCCACGAGATTGGCGAGGTGTTGCTGTACATGGGCTCACGCCACCAGCGCGAAGAGTACCTCTTCGGTGAGGAGTGGGAAGCGTACCAAGACGCTGGCATCATCACGCTCTTGGGCCGCGCCTTCTCGCGTGACCAGCCGCAGAAGATCTACATCCAAGATCGCATGCGGGAGAGCTTGAGCGATATCCGCAAGGCGTACCTCGAAAAGGAAGGCAGCTTCTACCTATGTGGCCCTACGTGGCCTGTTCCTGACGTCACGGAAGTTCTCCAGGAGGCTGTTGAAATTGACCACAAGATCAAGACCTTTGGCGACGAGAAGGCGAAGAAGGTTGATTCCAGGAGGGCTATTGAGACGCTGAAGGATGAGGGGAGATATGTGCTTGAAGTCTATTAGACGGATATGGGAAAATGTCGAGGTAGTAGATGGCTGGATGGGAAAAATAGATCGTTCAAGGTTCAGTTTAGATCATGTCAGAATTTTCACTCAGAGATGGAGTCTCAACGCGTTCGTGATGTTGGATATGCTGTTGCTCAGAGATGCAAGATATGAGGTAGAGGAGTTGGTGAGGTAGGACTGTGATGAGTAGGTAAACAGACCACGCTAGCGAGACGTCACACTTTGACCTCAGACTGCCCTTCACTCCACTCTCCACATCACCTTGAATATCATTTCCACGCCGTCCTTCCCGATTTTGCAACCCTTTTTATTCAAACTGTGGGAATTTGCTGAGGCTATGTAATATGATCCAATTCTACCGTAGATGCCGCCTCGCGAGAGAGACACGTTGTGTGAACGCGACGCGCACGCTACATGACTATCGAACGAGTGGGAGTACCAGATCGTTCGTCGAGGACTGCAACAGACCGACGTCACTGTCATCGAAGGATGGGTTCATTGATTGTCGTAAGCACAAATCAATTTCGTTCACACTCGGTCGCGTAACATCATCACGCCAACAAATCACAAAGTACAAGAACGCATGTTGTCATTGGTCATTATGAGGGATCTATCATCTTCCTAATCTTGGACACCCAACCTCGTCTGAGATCCCGACCAACCACCAGCGACGTGTAGAAGCTTGGAAGGATTAGAACATTTCAGAATACACTAACCATGCTGCCCAGATAGAAATTCTTCATTTCTGTCTCATTACTACTCATATGCCGCGCAGGAAGACGAACCGAGAAAAGCAAATTTTAGGAAAGGGTAGGTTCGTCAGGATATGGATAGCGAGCAAGATCTGGTCACCACTCAAGTCTTGCACCAGAGTAGCTCGATCCTAGTCATGAATGGTATAGAGCACTATGTTTACGTTTTTGATTAGCAGCAAGCTCACAAAATCAGACAGTGGAAGGGTATCACGTACCTAGTTGGCATCCTGTTGCTGCTTCCGCATGGCAGCTTTCTTGGCTCGAAGTTGAGCCACTTTGAGCTGGAGCTCGACGGCCGCCAACTCCGCATCAATCGCCTCCTCGTCAGCATCGTTCACAGAACCATCCATATCGTCGGGCGAGTTGATGCGTTCCTCAAGTTCAGAAGTTTCCCGCTTGATCGAGTCCTGCCTGTCCCTCTGAAAGGCATTCTGATACTCCCGCGCGTCCGCATCGAGAGGACTCATACCGACCATGGGAGTTTGTTCGTAACCTTCGCGGCCACGCCTATTCGTTCCAAACGGAGAGAAACGCTCTCGCTCGTTGGGGTTGCGGTCAGAAGATTCGTA
Source organism: Dothidotthia symphoricarpi CBS 119687 (assembly GCF_010015815.1). Lineage (NCBI taxonomy): Eukaryota > Fungi > Ascomycota > Dothideomycetes > Pleosporales > Dothidotthiaceae > Dothidotthia > Dothidotthia symphoricarpi. Next base: position 667,108 of record NW_022985032.1, read on the forward strand.
TCCACGATGGCCAGCGGGAGGCCCCATGGGATAAGGCGGAAACTGATGCATGCCACGGGTTGGTGGCTGTTGTGAACCTTGACGGCGTCGAGGATCTCCGCCTGGGTACTCGGGAGGGCCGAGGGCATAGCCACCGTAATGTTCATATCGACCGTACCCACCGTATCGACCGTAATCTTGAGGACCGCCATAGCCAGGCAAAGGACGGCCCCAGGGATCCATCGGCGGACCATACCCATGCGCCTGGCCGCCATAGCCATACATGCCCTGTGACGGATTTGGTAATTCCTGCTTGAGCTGCTTTTGCTTTTGCTTCGGCAACTTCTGCTGTTTCTGTTGTTGGGGAGGGGCGGGCATAAGGTACTGAAGGGGTTGGGTGTAGCCGCTCGCCTGCATGTACTGGCCTGTGAGACCACTCTGGCCGGTATCCTCGTCGTCGCTGCCGTCTTCGTCTACCTCTGCTTGAGCTTCTATATCCTCATCTGCGTTGTCCTCGTCGTCCTCGCTTCCATCTGCATGGTCGGATCCTACTCCAAGGATGTGGTCGATATCCTCATCCGTCTCCAGCTGGTCCTTGCGGTTCACCATGAGATGCTTATAACGGATATCGAAGCTGTAATCAACCGTCCACTCTTTCACGAGCATGTCTTCAATGACGTCGAAGTCCGTAGTGACCAACTGAGGCTTGCGGTTGCCGGTGTTCTTGATACGGTAGCGGACGACTTCATTCATAGCCTTCTTCAACCAGGTCTTGTTCTTGGTGAGCTTGGCAATCATGAGGATAGCCTTCAAGACAGACGGCAGCCAGTTCTTGGGGTTTGTCTCGTGTTCTCGGTGGAAAGACCGCTTGCCTTTCTTGCCTCGCTTGACCAGCGGACGGTGACACTGGGGGATATACGACTTGATGAAGTTCTTACCCCAAAAGCCCTCGATTTCGCGGATCACTTCCATCTTGGCAACCATATCGTTCTTCATGATAGGTTTGGCCGCCCATGGGCGGGGTCCAGGCTTCTTGTGTCCCTTCGCGGCGCTCTTGAGCGCTGGCTTGGGTGGCTGGCGCTGGGGAGTGTGATCGCGGCTCGCATAATCTTTCGGCTCGCGGGCATTCTCGCGACGAGGACGACGTTCGCGGACTTCTATGGTACCCTCGCCCTTATTCACAGCTTCGCGGATCTTAGGAAGACGAGTACGCAGCGGTAGATCGTCATCGTCACTCGACGAGCAAGCATCTTGATCGTCGTTGGTCATAGTCTTGGGGTCGAGCTTTTCGTCATCGACCGTAGCAATGGGGTAGTCTTGTGACGGGGACGAAAGCGTATTGAAGTTCATGTCGACCTGGATCCAACAATTAGCACGCGCAAGTGGCGAAGGTAAGAAAGCCATGGTTTCACCTCTTGGGAGTAGTCCTTCAGGTTTGTTCTCAGGGTAGAGAGAGAGTACGAGTGGGTGTCGAATCGATCCTGGTATGAAGAGGCACCGCGATCCAGTGTGTTGGTATTGATGGACGGCTCGGGCGTGGGTGAGGGGCTGTTAGTAGAAAGGTCAGGGCTGGAGAGGCGCTCTAAACGCTCTGGGGAATACACCTTGCCGTGGTTCAGCGCTCCCGAAAAGTCGATAGCAGGAAGCTGATTCAACCCCACTAAGTCAGCGGGCTGAATGCTTTCTACAATCGCTTCTTGGAGGGAACTAGAAGGTGGTGTGCTTATTCCGGCACGGACAATAGGGCAGAGGTTACTGTAGGCTCGCGATGAGGGACGTGTGTAAGTGAGGTGAGAGAGAGGGAAGAGGGGCTGAAGAGGGTTCTGAACGTCTGTCTATAAGTACTAGCGAGGCACAGACATCATGACTGGTTGAAATCAAGGCAGAGAACCTAGACAAGAGGCTCAAAATGGAAAAGTAAGCAAGGGAAAGGCGCGGGAGACAGCCCCGCATGACACTCTGTCCTCGTCTAGGCAACGGAGAACAGCTTCCAGGTAAAGGTCGAGCAGAGGGAACTGAATGTAGAGAGGGCGTGGTAAGGAGCGAGAAGCGATCGATCACGCACGACTACTATGACAGAGTAGTACTCCTTGCAGGCGTCTGCACCCATGCTGGATTGAGATGGGCGGGAGCGGTTCGTGGTCTCACAGCATCTAGAATTGATAGAGAAGTCAACAGATACGAGTGCTTGGTTTAGGGAGTACGGGCATACGATGTAATCTTCGGGTCGATACCATGACGGGCGGTGCCTTCTAGGTCTTTCCCTGGATGAAATCCCACTGGCGAGAGGAATGGCTATCCACAACTGTATGCCCAGCTTGATTTGATCCTGGCCGAGCTGCAGGAAAACACGTATTTGTGCTACTCAGTTGTTTGCGATCCGCAGTCGCAAGAACTTGCTGATCGACCAGACGATCAACAACAGCAAGTCGAGCCAATGAGATACATCTTCCGCTCGTCGAGATCTTCCGCTCCATCAAGACAAGCTTCAGTGACGTGCTAGGATGCTATATCCAGGGGCTGGCATTCACAACACTAGGATCTGGTATGGCAAGATATGGGTACAGAGGTGTGTTGACGCGAAAGAAGATCACCATTTGACGTCTGAAGGGCTACGTAGATCAGAGAAATAGAGGGTTGCTTCTACCTACATATCTACTCGTCTGCGTCCTGCACTAGAAGCTCACTGAGCGCTCTCCTGGTCGCATCACCCATGAAGTTACCACATCTTGGCTACTTGCCAGAGCTTTGGGTACTGCATATTCGATCTATCCTGAAAAGGTGCTATCGAGTGGCAGGGTTGTTACGATGCTAAAATTTACTCGCTGCGGAGCCTGTGTATGAGCATGCACACTTCTGGACAACCGTGAAGGCTGCGTTTGAACATGATAAATTAAGCAAAATATCTTCCAAAAATACCAAATCTGCTGGTGTAGCTGTGAGGTACTTTCTAGTCTCACAGACCGACTAGATTCCCGAAGGTACAATTCAGCATTAGTTAATTGCAAGAACCTGAAGAAGGGCGGGTAGGTCATTCTGACAAATTCTTGCACTTTGTGTTCTATAGAGTCATGTTGGCATTCAGCATGAACGGCTCTTCATTCGATCCTAATCAACTGTCCAAGAGTTCCATACCAACGAGTGAACGCAACCTTCCACCAACAATCTCAAGTCAGCGAATGATTGTTTGTGCCCAAACACATCCCTTGAGCTTGCAAAAGGTTTTGTCGACCGAAACTAGAATGATAGTGATGAATATGATAAAGTATACAATATGGAACATGTAAGTATCATTTCAGATTGGCAGGAGGTTGACCGTTGGTGATGTCACGAAGAGGCTGGATCAGTCCGTATCATCAAATTACTGTGCTCAATCCTACCAATCAATACGCTTTGTCCCTTTTGTTCAAATGTTTGTCCCTGCTATTGTTGAGAATGTATCAAGTGTATAGTTTCGAATACCAAACTCTCCCTGAGCCCTCTGCGTTGCGTTGTTGCTATTAACGTATCAACGGTCCATAACTCAAAATGCGCTACTGCTCCATGATGGGTGAAAGGTACAAGGTGCGTTCTTATCCAAGTTTGCGGATGTTATTAGAAAGACATGCACATAAAAAGTCTCATAGCTAGTCACGACCAGCGCTTTCGGGAAGTGGGACGTCCGAACCTAAGGCCTTGGACCTGGCAACGCGGCATGGACAAAGAGTGATGGGAGGTTGGAGAGAGTTGATACGGTGATTGGAGACCCACTTTCTATGGGCCAGTGGCACGCGGCCTTGCCCCGCAAGACCGTGCACTCCCGCCACCGGACTGTATCTCCCATAAGAACATCCCAAACACTTGCAGTGCCGTCTTATTCTTTATCTTGTCCCCATTCTTCGGCAATACTGTGCATCATACCATCATGTCTCGATTCATCAAACGTATATTCAACGAGAACCTATTCCGGAAAGACGCCCCCAGAACCACAGATGATCTCCAGCGATCACGGCGTGTATTGAGAAAAGCTTCGACAGACAGACTGGGCGAATATTCAAATGGAAGGGCTTCTTTGCTTGATCTTTCACAGCATGTGGAGGAAAACAGGGCATTAAGAGATGGGGCAAGTCTAGCCGATAGCGAGATGCGTGCTGCAGAGCCCATCCTAGCGTCGAACCAGGTCGATTATGAGCAACCTACAACGATATCGAAAACAAAATCCACGCGCCGCCGACTTAGTAAAAGGCATGGAAGACCGACATAAATGATTTTATCGGTGTTTGAGTCAGCGTCTTACCTATGTTGTGCTTTCAGAAGATATAGGTCGGTTTCACTCACTGATGAAGATTAGCTGGAAACTCACTGACCGCCTGCAGAATGGCTCTACGCAAGGAATTTCAAACGAGCTTGAATTCCACGATACAAAGAACGTGCTACATACTGGAACTATAGAAAGAGTAGTTAGTTGCACCTATAGACCAGAGCACGCCAACTGCATGCATGATCCGGCGTGATCACCGGCGTTTGGCCCTCGACTTATACGAACCCATTTCAAATCACCAACCTATTGTCTTAAACTCGTGCATCCAAACCGATCTCGTGGAATATAAAGGTTGCTGCAACTGATTGGATGACTAAAGTCAAGTTGTATAGACCCAGCCATTCAGCTACTCCAGTTTTCGTCATATTCTCAAGCCACAAAAAACAAGTTTGCACACACCCACCTCCAAGATACTCAACGGATACGGAGGACAGACCAGGAGCTATATGGCACAACATTCCTAGTCTGACAGGTTATACGAGCTGGCCTCCCGCCACTGCATTTTACACTTACTACGACATCAGTCCTTCTAGAGTGAAAAGACGTGGTATCAGCTCCGTTACCATGCCAACCACGTTGTATCTATTCTGTACAGTTCAGTGCAACAAGAGCTTACGATACCAGAGCTCACAACGTCAGAGCTTACAACGCCTACACTAACCTCGTAGAGATAGCTTTCCCCTTCGAATCCTAACACAACCCAAATTTTGATCTCTCCGTCACAACTACCCCACTCAACCCACAACTCATATTCAAACAACCCACCTCATCACCATGTCCCCCTCCAACACCAACACAGACACCGACACCGAAATGCCCGACATCCCCTCCCCCACAACACAAGCACACAACGCCAAACCAAGCCCCAACCTCATCAACCACCTCACTCAAAAACTCGCTCAAGCAGATCTAAACAGCGGCAAACACGCTCAGTGGATCTGCTTCCCGCTCGGCACAACCCTCGACGAGCAACTTCTGATTCTTGCCGGCGCTAAGGATTGGAAGTTAGCTGGTGGCAATGCAGAGGTCGGTGGGGAGGAGAAGGTGTGTGTAGGTGATGGTGAGCGGGGAAGCTTGGAAGGAGGTGAAGGGGGTGGAGAGATGAGGGGGGTGGAGAAATGAGGGGGACGTGAATATGATGATTGACGAAGATAGCGTCTATGAGAAAGGGGATTCTGTTCTCATTTCGACGTAGATGCAGCCTACATCTTCCGCGCGAATACCAGAGGCAGCACTCGCAAAGTCCAAAACCGCAGAGGATATCCAAACCCGGAACGCGATCTCAACGACCCCACCCACCGCCTTCTCCACGCACCAGCCATACGCGCAAACAAAATACCAACCACGACTTCAGCGCATCTACACAGAGATTTAGACCACGCTATCCAAAGAGAAGTCTAGTCATTTTCCAAAGTTCAGAGCAGACTTACTATCAACTTTTACCGGCTGGACATTCGCGGAAGCTGTACTCACATATGACCGCACATGTCATACCGGCGCAAACTACTTACTACCTTGTAACACTCCGTACGTAAGTAAAGCTTGTTCCTCGCCTTACGCGGGAGAATGTTTCCAAAGGAGGTGGCAGAGTGTGTGCTGCGCTGTTTTACTAGTGAAGCGGTGCAGAGATGAAGGAGGAGATGCAAATGTGATTTCTCCGTGGAGTCTTTGTACATTGGTGACAGGGACGAAGAGCTTAGGAGGGGAGGGGAGAGGTATTGAGTGTATCCCAGGCATTGCTGAGGTGAAGATGTTGAATGAGAGGATAGATGTCGGTGGAAAATCAAGAGTCGATATGTTTTCAAGTAGTCCATTCAAGTTCACCGAAAGAACCTAGAAGCAAGAAACTTTTCATCAAGGGTATATATATCCACCATCTTCGAACTTCGTTTTAGATAGAGACTACGAACCCCCATCCATCCATCCATCCATCCATCCATCCATCCATACAAGATAACCATGCCGGCCGTCATCGCGTGCAGAACTTTTGTCCAGTCATGTGGATTACAATACATACGTACTTTGACAAGTCACCATATCTCATAAAGCGATCCAATCCAAGCCCCCCCCTCCCAAAGAAAAGGAAAGACCATCTATCGCTTCCGTGGCGGTAAATGCTAAGAACAAAGGACACGGACCGAAACCCACATCGCCCCTTCGCCGAGACCCCGACCGACCCCCAACCTCACCCACCCAACCACCCACTCCAGTAGAAACCATGTCGAAACGAAGAAAAGCATACGCAATCAGCGCCTCGCTATGGCGAGAACGAGAAGGCGCCGTCAGAAACAAAAAGGTGAGAAGAGCTAACGCAGATGAGCGTCGAGGCGGATCGGCGACGAGGTCGCGTAGCGCAACGAACGGGACTCTGCAAAGCTTACATTAGCCAGATCGTAGATAGGGGTATCAAAGCGGACGAGGGTGTAGGATGCTGTCATGGTTTTTATGACTCGCCTCCCGTCGATGCTGGTGCACCTTCACCCGCGCCACCTCGGAACGCTCCCCTTCCACGGCCTCGGCCACCGCGCTCGCCACGCTCGCCGCCACGGCTGCCACGGAATGCGCCACCACGACCTCCGCGTCCGCCGCGGCCACCTTCGCTGTCTGAGGCGCCTCCGCTCCTGTAGCCGCCAGCCGGAGCACCACCTCGGTTGCTGGCTTGCCAGCTCCCAGCACCGTATCTAGGGGCGTTGGGACGCTCGTTGTACACCTTGACGCTTGGCTTATCTGGTCCTCGGGCGTTCTTGACGTCAGGCGCAACGCGGTTGAGGGCGGCCTGCATCTCAGCAGGGGAGGCGAAGTGAGCGACGAAGAAGTGCTTCACCTTCTCCAGGTTCTCGATCTTTGACCTGTCCTCCTCGGCCAACAGGTTCTTGGCTTCCTCCTCATCTTTAACACCTGAGATGAACAGCCCCTTGCTCTCTTTGCGCTCAACTTGCTCCCTGGGCTCCCTGGGCTCCCTGGGCTCCCGGGACTCCCTGTGGGCAGGCGAGGTAGGGCCCTTCTCTGGCGCTGACGTGCCGTTCGGCTTCGCATCGCTTGGAGCAGCCTTGGCAGCGGTGGTGTTGGCGGAAGCGTTGTTGGCAGTTGTGCTGGGCTGTGGCGTTGCAGCCTTGAGAGGCTCCTTGGGGATGGCAGCAGGTGCGGGGGATGGACCCGTCCGTGCAGGCTGCGCAGGCTTGATTTGCTGCTGGGGAACCGGGGGAGTCGCGACAGCTGGGCGGGGCTGTTGAGGGGCGTTAGATGGAGGACCAGTCTGGCGGCCTTGGGCAGGTGACGGTTGCTGAGGAGCAGGGCTCGGGACTACGGCTGGAGGACCTGAGGTAGTAGCAGCGGGCACAGGCTGGCCACCTTGACCTGGTGGGACCTTGCCACCGCGGTGGGCGAAGTTGAAGCCCTGGGCTCTCATTTCTGTACCAATCCTACCGTTGTCAATGTCCAGCACGAGCCAACCGTATGCAGCATCTGCCAGGTTGAAGTTCCACATGTTCTTGAATGCGCTCTCGTCAATGACGCCGCTCTGAGGACCGGGAGCAGGGCCACCAAAGGGGTTGCCGCCATTTGCAACCGTGGGCATCTTGTTGACAATCTCGAGGGCCAAGTTGAGTAGTCGCTGCTGCGAGTCACTGTCGGCAACGGCGGGCTCCACCTCGGTCTTGACTGTTTCCCACACGTCGTTGAAGGAGGCCTTGGAAGCAGCGAGCTTGCCGCGGTAGTGGTCCAGAGTGGGGTTGACGCTGAACTCGTTGTAGGAGCTACCGTAGCGGAAGTGGAGACCAGCCGAGACGGAGAAATCGGCCTTGAGCGTGACAGACAGCTGGTTGAGCAGACCTTCGCGGGCGGGGGAGGCGTGCGTGACGAAGATACGCGTCTCGGTGGGGTCGTATACGCGGTTCGCTGTGTCGACAAGCTCGCCCATTTGCAGCAGCGTCGTCCACATGGTGCCTTGCCCACCCGCGATTGTAGTCCTGCCCTCGCCGTTGTCGAACAGCTTGTGCATGACGACGGCGCCGCCGAGGCCGAGCAGTCGCAGTTTGACACCGCCCACGTCGAGCAGTCGCGCGTGCGCCTCGTCTATGATGTGCAGGTTGTCGACCTTGTACTCGCCGGACCGCAGCTTCTCCAGAACCTGGACGTCCTCACAGGCACCCCATACTGTGTAGACTGGCACGTTGAGTGTGTATGTCTTGTTGAGAAAGAGGGGCAGCTCCGAGAGGGGCAGGTGCTCTCTTGAGAAGCGCTCCTTGATTGGCGGTTGCGGGCCTGCTTGGGCGATGGAGCGCTTGACGCCGTCGGACAGCAGAGGTGAGTATTGTGCGACGTGCTTGAGGGTCCTGGCCAAGTCAGCGTCGTGCACGTGCACACGGCAGATGTTCCACCTACTTCTCGGCGATGCGATCGAGCGAGCGGTCATCGTAGAAGCCAAAGTCACCAGTGTGGATGATGTAGTTTGCCCGCGCGTCTGCGGCGAGCTGGTTGAGCGATTGCAGGTTTCCTGGCCACGGTCAGTCCGGCTCCGTGTCTTGCACGTGGTGCCGCTGCTCACCTCGGACATCAGCAATGCAGAGCACTCTGATGCTGCCCTGCTGAATCACACGACCCTGGTTGGGGAGCAGTGGGACGGCCCCAGGCGCAGGACCTGATGGAGTGGGGGTACCGCCGTTGGGGAGGTAGTTGCCGGGGTAGGGCCGCGGCTGGTTGGGAGCTTGCTGTGGTGAGTCAGTATCAGGCTCGCCAGATGTGAGGCACTGAGGCACGCGGGTTGTTCAGCATACCGAAGCCATGGAGACGGGAGGCGGAGGCGTTGGGAAAGTTGCCAGATATGCTACTACTGTGACGCGGTTGTGCGGTGTAGTAGTGTGAGGGATATATTAAGTCGGTCGTAAGAGAGGGGAATAGAGAGTAGCCTCTTCGTGTTGGTGATGGCGGTGAATGTGATTCAGCTTGTTGCGAGGCACAAAGGTTCCAGGCGCTAAGCTCGACATGCCAAGTCTTTTTACATCTCCAAGACTAGGGAAGAAACCCGTTCCGTCTCGACGTCAACCCATCACCTGTTATCCTTTCCATCTCTGTCCCGCTTTTCGAATCTCTTCTCGCTCGCCTTTCATTTAGGGCATGGGATTGACCTCGTTTCTTCCTCCGATGTAGCTTCTATTCCTCAACTCTGCCATGTAGCACTTTCTCGTTCGCACTTTCGTCGACAGTTCATCTCTCCGCGTTCCATCACGGACAACATCTCCGCCTTAGTCTGAAGATATGGAATTTAACAGCTCATGGACCAAGAATACGCGTGCAACGTGTAGTTGGATTGCTTCGCGTTGCTTCAACAAGACCCATACTCGTCTACCTTCCCCATAATGGTCTCGGTAATGCCTCCAATATATTGTTTTCATGGCCTTGGAGTATTCATAGTTGGTCATAGACATGGAAAGATATGGTCGTTTGAGCTTATGTTTCTCCACCAATCCTAGGATAGGCCTGCCCAACACTGATATTCTAGGTGGAATATGGTGCCAGATTCGGAACTCAGACGACAGCTCGATCTATCAGGTCGCCAGTACATATAGACTGGACTATATGTACCTTCAACTGGAAGTGTAAAGGGTGATCATGCTGTCTATCGGTAGCTTGGGTTCCACTGGTCGTTCTTCATTCCCCAGAATCACTACAGGAGCATATGGATCGGCACTCTAAGACCTGTCCCGTATCACGATACCACCGCTGGCGATTCGAATGTTATGGCTTGCTTGAATAGCAAACCAAACAATGACATAACAGACGCAGTCGGGCGATCGGCGCGGCGTTTCTCTCTCCGAATGATACTAACCTCATTCGACTGGACCCTGACCCCACCTCAAGAAAAAAAGTGTCCAGTGCAGCCCTCCTCTTCTGCAACTGCCAAAATTTCTGATCTTTCGTGGTTCTGCGACTGATCACCTCACGGCCTGCTTTTTACACTCAAAACCACTGTAAAGGCATCGCCATGGACGAGCAACAGTTCGTGCAGCTGCTTGAGAGCCTGTTGCAGCGTAAGTCTACCCGAGTCGCCTCAAGTTTATAACCAAATTCTGACGTCGACTAGCCGACACGGAGCGTGTCAAGAATGCAACGGCTACTCTCAACAAGAACTATTACAGCTCTCCTGCGTCCCTGAATGCCCTCCTCCAAATTCTGTGCGGCCACCCCAAGACCGACCTCCGCCAGTTGGCTGCGGTTGAGGCCAGAAAGCTTGTGACCAAGCACTGGGCAAGTCTGCCTGCGGACCAGAAGGCTGCGCTGCGAAACCAGCTCTTCCAGGCCACGCTGAACGACGAAGTCACTTTGACACGACACTCGGCTGCCCGCGTCATTGCTCAGATCGCCGCTCAGGATTTCGAGGATGGAGAGTGGGCTGACCTCCCTGGCTACTTGCACCAGGCCGCCACCAGCCCAACCGCACGACACAGGGAAGTGGGCACATACATCATCTGGACGACGCTTGAGTCTACCGGGGACGCGTTCCCAGGCAAATCTGCGGATCTGTACAAGCTGTTCAGCACCACCATCCAGGACAGCGAGAGCGCAGAGGTCAGGATCAACACGATGCTTGGTCTGAGCCGCATGGCTATGCTCATGGATGCTGAGGAAGACCCCAAGGGCCTTGCCATGTTCCAGGAGGCCATCCCTGCTATGGTAGTTGTGTTGAAGGGTACTGTCGACGAGGGTGACGAGGAGCGTGCGATGCAGGCCTTCGAGGTCTTCCAGACCCTCCTAAGCTGTGACTCAGCTCTCCTACAAAAGCACTTTGGCGATCTTGTCAGGTTTATGCTTGAACTCGCCTCCTCCACCACCGTCGAGGATGACTACCGGTCCCAGGCACTTGCATTCCTCATGCACTGCGTCCGATACAGGAAACTTAAGATCCAGTCTTTGAGGATCGGTGAAGAGCTGACTCTCAAGGCCTTGCACATCGTCACCGAGTTGGGCGACCTCTCCAGCGACGACGAGGATGTCACACCTGCCCGCTCCGCCCTTGGCTTGCTCGACGTCCTTGCGTCAAGCTTGCCCCCGAGCCAGGTCGTCATCCCATTGTTGAAGAACCTCGGCAACTACTTCACCTCCCAGAATCCCGACTACCGACAAGCTGGTATCTTGGCCCTGGGCATGTGTGTCGAGGGTGCGCCGGATTTCATTGCAACACAACTGCACGAGATCTTGCCCATGGTCCTGCATTTGCTCGAAGATCCTGAGCTCAAGGTTCGAGCCGCAGCACTCAACGGTGTTGCTCGCTTGGCCGATGACCTAGCTGAGGACGTCGGCAAGGAGCACGCCCGACTCATTCCAGCTATGATCGTAAACTTCGATTTGGCCGCCAACAACGCGCAGAATGCGGAGGATGAGCACAATCTCTCCATCATCCGTGGAAGCTGCATGGCCATTGACTCGCTCATCGAAGGGCTCGACCCCGAGGACGCCGGCAAGTATGTTCCCGAACTGATCCCCCGATTCAGCAAGCTCTTCGACCATGAGGATCTCCGGGTCAAGGAGGTGGCTATCAGTGCAGTTGGCTCAATTGCTTGCGCTGCCGAGCAAGCTTTCCTTCCGTTCTTCGAGCAGACTATGCATGCTCTCTCTCCGTATGTGAGGGTCAAGGACAGCCAAGACGAGTTGGACCTCCGTGGCGTCACTTGTGATACCATGGGCAAAATTGCTTCGGCCGTTGGCGCCCAGCCGTTTGAGCCTTATGTCCTTCCTCTCATGGAAGCGTCCGAGGAGGCACTCCACCTTGATCACCCTCGCCTGCGCGAAACTAGCTACATTCTCTGGAGCACCATGGCGAAGGTTTACGAAGAACAGTTTGCCAAGTATCTTCCTGGTACAGTCAAGGGTCTGCAAGAGTGTCTCGAGCAAGAGGAGACAGGTGAACTTATCGGCGAGGAAGCCTTGGAGCAGCTCAACGGTTCAGAGGTCGTCATCGGCGGCACCAAGTTCCAGGTGGCTCCTGACGATGATGATGATGACAGCGACTTGAACGAGGCTGCTATGGGAGACGAAGATGAAGACGACTGGGATGACCTTGAGGGTGTCTCCGCCGTTGCCATGGAGAAGGAGATTGCAGCGGAGGTTTTTGGCGACATCATCACACATACTCGTCGTGAATACATCCCCTACCTTGAGGCCACCGTCACGAAGCTTCTCGAGCTTGTCAACCACTCGTACGAGGGTATCCGCAAGGCCGCAATCGGAACGCTCTGGCGCACATTCGCTTGCCTCTTCAGCTTGGCTGAGGGTGACGGTATGGCAAAGTGGCAGCCTGGTCTTCCCCCTAGCAATGAGCCACCGGCGGAGCTGAAGAAGCTCGGCAACCTCGTCATGTTGGCTACCATGTCCGTCTGGCAAGACGAGATGGATCGGTATGTATCTCTCTCTTTTCGTCAACAACCCACCTGCAAAGATGACTTTACTTCGTTAATCCCAGCTCACTCCGATGCCAAGTGCAATTGAGGTGAAAGCGAATCTGTTTCTGAGCTTTCTTCGCTACATTCTGTCATTTGATTTGGTTTCTAAGGTCACGACTGACGTTTATTAGGGGAACTGTCACCGACATCAACCGCGATGTTGCTGCCACACTCAAGCTTTGCGGACCCGCGATTCTCATGACCGAAAACGGTACCGTTGTTCCTGAGATCTGCCAAACATTGCTCGCCATCATCACCAAGCATCACATCTGTCAGCAAGACGATGGCGAGGAAATGGACGAGGACATGCTTGAGGAGTCTTCCGAGTACGACTGGCTGGTCATCGAGACTGCGATGGAGACTATCACATGTTTGTCGGTCGCCCTGGGTCCCCAGTTCTCTGAGCTCTGGAAGATGTTCGAGAAGCCCCTCATGAAGTATGCCAGCAGCCAAGAATCGACAGAACGCAGCGCGGCCGTTGGAACTATCGCCGAGTGTGTCGGGAATATGGGTGCGGGTTGCACGCCCTACACGACCGGGCTCTTGAAGCTTCTCCTCCACCGCCTGTCTGACGAGGACCCGGAGACAAAGTCCAACGCTGTATACGGCATTGGTCTTTTATGCGAGGCAACAACCAACGACGAAGAGATTCTCAAGTCGTTGTCAACTATCTTCTCCAAGCTTGAGCCCCTCCTCGATGCTCAGGATCAGGCTCGTTTGTTGGACAACACCGCTGGGTGCGTCAGCAGGTTCATCACCAAGCACACCGATAGGCTCCCCATTGCGGAGGTTCTGCCCCGTCTGGTCAACCTACTGCCACTTCGTGAAGACTACGAGGAGAACAAGCCTGTATTTGGCATGATTGTGAAGCTTTGTAAGTTTTGTCTATTACCTACTCGTCAACAAAGGCTAACAAGATGCAGACCAAAAGAACGACGCGACCGTGCAGCAAATGACACCAAGACTCATGCCTGTATTTGAGAAGGTGCTCGGCGAGCCTCAGGATCAGCTCGAAGATGAGACACGGTCTCAGCTTGTTGAGCTTGTGCAGTATTTGCGCAAGTAAGAGGTTCATTGGATTGCATAGGAGCGGAGGATACCCGTCGAAAGACACTATAGACGGCAAGAATGACCCTGGAGGGTATGATGGCACGTCGACACCACGGATTTACGACAATAGATAGCATGTTTGAAGGATCTAGCAATAGACAAATGATATGATGACGAGATATTCAGTGCTTCTTCCCAATGTTGGCAAGATTGTCATGACTGGAACGGGTGGCCTGTGCATGGTGCGAAACCGCGCGTGACGTCGATGCTTCGTGTTCTCCATGTTCTCGGGTGGATGCCAAGGGCGCGTGTGACGTGACGATTGTGTAGACTATCTAGTGCATCGCTCGTTCTTCATAACAGCGCTGCAGCTATCATCGCTGCGCGTATCCTGTTTACCATCACTCACGTGCCCTGGTTGTGTTGTGGCAGCCTTCCCTGTTGTTGCCTCCGCCTCATTAGTGCAAGCTCTAGCTGTAGCTCTCCACAACAGCTGCGCGCCACCTCGGCTTCCATCGCTATCAACACTCGCCCATCGCCGCGTCACCAGCCTCAACAACCCAACATAGACGCACCCAGAAGACGTATTTATCACGTCGCTTTCCGGGGGGCACTCATCCAACACTCGCTTCCGGCGCCCAGGCGCAGTCGAGTAACATGGTGCAGCAACACCCGCGAGGATGGCGAGCGATGACGGTGCTCTCCATCCTGGCCGGATCCGCTCTGGCAGCGCCAGACCTGACGGCTGTGCACGAAAAGGGACGATGCGCAATGAGGGGACACTGTGGGAAGCAGGGCTTCTTCGGGTCGGACCTGCCTTGCCCAGACAACGGCCTGGCGACGACGCCCGAAGACGATGTTAGGCAGAAGTTGGTGGACATTTGCGGTGACCAGTGGTCAGACACGGACATTTGCTGCGCCGAGGAACAGCTCGACGCGCTGAAGAGCAACCTCAACCGCGCGACGCCCATCATCAACGCCTGTCCTGCCTGCAAGGAGAACTTCTACAACCTCTTCTGCACCTTCACATGCTCGCCAGACCAGTCGCTGTTCATAAACATCACAGACACCGTGCCAAAGGGGGACAAGTTCCTAGTCACAGAGCTGGACAACTTGGTGGCGGACGAGTATGCGTCGACATTCTACGACAGCTGCAAGGACGTCAAGTTCGGAGCTACAAATGGCAAGGCCATGGACTTCATCGGAGGCGGCGCGAAGAACTACACTCAGTTCCTCAAATTTCTTGGCGACAAGAAGTTTTTGGGCTCGCCCTTCCAGATCAACTTCCCGCGACCAGCAGAGGGAGATTATCCCGATATGGTAGCCATGAACAAACACGCGTATCCATGTGACACGGAAGACGAGAAGTATCGGTGCGCCTGCCTAGACTGTGGTGGTTCTTGCGCCGAGCTGTCTGAGGTGACAGAGGACAAACAGTGCTATGTCGGTCTGCTACCCTGTCTCTCGTTTGCCGTCATCGTCGTCTACTCTGTATTCATTGCCCTTCTATGCTCTGCCGTCGCTGGACATGTCGCATACCAGAAGCACTCGAACCACAAGAACGAACGACTGCGACTGCTGCAAGACCTGGAGCCGAGCGATGATGAAGACGAAGGCGACATTGTGCACAATGTTGGCATGCTTGACCGGCCCACGAAGCACTATGCCATCAACACCTGGTGTGACCGCATGTTCAGTCGTCTTGGTTACTTCTGTGCAAAATTTCCGGCCATCACCATCAGTACCAGCATTGTATTTGTGGGGTTGTTGAGCTTGGGGTGGATGAGGTTTGAGGTCGAAACAGACCCCGTCCGCCTATGGGTTTCACCTGACTCCGCCGCCGCACAAGAAAAGACCTTCTTTGATGAGAAGTTTGGTCCTTTCTTCCGCGCAGAACAAGTATTTTTGGTAAACGAGACATCGGCAAACTCCACTGTTCTCAGCTATGAGACTCTCGACTGGTGGTTTGGCGTTGAGAGCCAAATTCAGCGCCTAAAGTCTTTCGACAACGGCATCACCCTTGATCAGGTTTGCTTCAAGCCTGTAGGAGATGACTGCGTTGTACAGTCCGTGTCTGGATATTTCCAAGGCGATTTTGCCAACGTCTCGCCTGATAGCTGGCAAGAGGACTTGCAGGCTTGCGTTGAGAATCCTGCGCAATGTCTGCCTACCTTCCAGCAACCTCTCGATCATCACCTCCTCTTCGGTGGTGTCAACGAGAGCATTCTCGACGCGAAGGCACTCGTTATCACATGGGTCGTGCAAAATCACCAGGAAGGGACGCCTGAACTGGAACGTGCGATGGAGTTCGAGAATGAGATGAAGAACTTCCTGAAGCTGGTACAGGACGATGCCAACAACAGGGGCCTCCGATTAAGCTTCAATACGGAAGTCAGTCTTGAGCAGGAACTGAACAAGAGCACCAACACAGACGCTAAGATCGTGGTCATAAGCTACATCATTATGTTCTTGTACGCATCTCTGGCTCTTGGCTCCACCACCCTCACAGTCAAGTCGGTTCTTCGCAATCCAGCAAATGCTCTTGTTCAATCGAAGTTCATGTTGGGCATAGTAGGTATCCTCATCGTCCTCATGTCAGTCTCTGCTTCGGTCGGTTTGTTCTCCGCTGCCGGCATCAAGGTTACTTTGATCATCGCTGAGGTTATTCCTTTCCTCGTGTTGGCCGTCGGTGTTGACAACATCTTCCTGATCGTACACGAATTCGAGCGTATCAACATCAGCCATCCCGAGGGCGAAATTCCGGAACGTATTTCGCGTGCTCTTGGTCGAATGGGTCCATCCATTCTCCTATCTGCACTCACCGAGACTACAGCGTTTGCTCTCGGATGTGCGGTGGGTATGCCTGCGGTTCGTAACTTCGCTGCGTACGCTGCTGGCGCTGTCTTCATCAACGCTATTCTCCAAGTCACGATGTTCATCGCTGTTCTTGCTCTCAATCAGCGCCGTGTTGAGTCCAACCGCGCCGACTGTTTCCCCTGCGTCCGTGTTTCTCGCGCGGACTCTGGCTATCTCAATGGCGGCATGGGCTACGGCGCTGGTGAAGAAAGCACTCTGCAGCGATTCATCCGTAAGACATATGCCCCTGCTCTTCTAGGTAAGAAGACCAAGGTCGGCGTCCTCGCCCTGTTTTTCGGTATCTTCACTGCGGGTGTGGCTCTCTTCCCAATGGTTGAGCTTGGTCTTGATCAGCGTATTGCTATTCCCAGCGACTCGTATCTCATCCCGTACTTCAACGACCTCTACGACTACCTCGATGTCGGCCCACCCGTCTACTTCGTCACTAAAGAGCTCGACGTCACCAAGAGGAAGCCCCAGAAAGAACTTTGCGGCCGCTTCTCGACCTGCGACCAGGACAGTCTGGCAAACGTTATCGAAGCCGAGCGGAAGCGACCTGAAGTCTCCTTCCTTGCGGCTTCTGCTGCCAACTGGCTTGACGACTTCTTCCTCTGGCTCAACCCTGAGAACGAGAAGTGTTGTGTTGATGACAAGGGTAAGCCTTGTTTCCAGGACCGAACACCAGCCTGGAACATGACGCTCTCTGGCATGCCCGAGGGCGAGGAGTTCATCCACTACCTCGAGCGCTGGATCGACGCCCCAACTACGGAAGAGTGCCCCATCGGCGGGAAAGCAGCGTACTCCGATGCTCTCGTGATTGACTCAAAGCATCTGACCATCCCAGCGAGCCATTTCCGCACCTCGCACACCCCGCTTCGCTCCCAGGAAGACTTCATCGCCGCATACACAGCCGCACGTCGCATTTCCCGCGAAATCTCCCAAGACGTCGACACAGAAGTCTTCCCCTACTCCAAATTCTACATCTTCTTCGACCAATACACAACCATCGTGCGTCTAGCCGGCGCGCTCATCGGCTCCGCCCTCGCCGCCGTCCTAGTCATCACCACCATCCTCCTCGGCTCCATCGCAACCGGGCTCATCGTCACCCTCGTCGTCGCCATGACGGTCTCCGCGATCATCGGCTCCATGGCCGTCATGGGCGTCTCGCTCAATGCCGTCTCCCTCGTCAACCTCATCATCTGCGTCGGCATCAGCGTCGAGTTCACCGCTCATATCGCCCGCGCTTTCACCTTCCCCAGCCGCGCGACTATGGAAAAAGCACCGCGTCACCGCTTCCGCGGCCGCGATGCCCGCGCCTGGACCGCTATGGTGAACGTCGCTAGTAGCGTCGTTAGCGGGATCACTATCACTAAGATCCTCGGCGTCGGCGTGTTGGCGTTTACGAGGAGTAAGGTACGTCACCTCCCTATCCCTTATATATCTCTACGCGCATTATACTAACCCCACCAACACAGATCTTCGAAATCTACTACTTCCGCGTCTGGGTCGCACTCGTTCTGTGGGCGTCGACACACGCGCTTATCCTCCTCCCTGTTCTGCTCTCCCTTGTCGGTGGGAAGGGATATGTTGATCCCGAGAGTGAGGGGGGGCTGGAGCAGGATCTTAGGAGGAGACAGTATCCTGCGCTTTTGGGGGATGATGATGAGGAGTATGATAGTGATGCTTAGGTTGTGGGGGTGTTGTTTGATGTGAGTTGGTGTTGGATGGAGGGATGGGGAGAGGTGGGATGGGATGGAATGTAATATTACTATCGGCTATTGAATTTGTCAAGTGAATGGAGAGTTTTCATCAAGATGCTTTTTGGTGGTTTGTTCTTGTGGTGATGTTCTACTCTGTGTAAGATTCGAGAGGTGTGAGGCTTTACTCGCAGAACGGGATACCTTCCTATGTCCATTTCTACCTCCGTTTGCCTTTACAATACACTACAGTTCAGTGAATTCCCCGCTCTCCATTCCTACATCTAAACACACGAGACAGGCCTCACTCACGCCTGCCCTCCACCCTCTTCATCCTTCCCCTCCTTCCTCCCGTCCTCCTTCGACGGCAGTGGCAGCGGCTGCTGCACCCGTCCACCCCCCAGCAGCGAAGCGCGTAAATGCGCCGGTCCATCAACGTCCCACTCCTCCCTGAAATGCGACTGTCCAGGCGCCACTTTACGCTTGGCGGGTTTAGGGTAGACGCGCTGGACTTTCGAGTTGTCGTAAGGGGTTGAGACATCGGCCGTGAGGGTAGGAGCTGGCGAGACGATGCGGCGCGGTGGCGAGGGGGTACGGGGTTGTGTGGTTTCGGTGTGCGGATGCAAGGTTGACTTGTTGACTGGTGTGTTTTCCGCGGGGGTGTCGGGTCGGGGTGGGGGGTTGTTGGTGTGTGTTTCTTCGGGGGTGGGGGAGTGTCCTCCGCCCCGGAGGTGGACGTGTGGGTGCTTTTTTGCGAGGGGGATTTTCCGTGGGCGCATCGTTTTGGCATCCTGTTCTGGCTGTGGAGATGTATGGGGTTTGTAGACTCTGGATGTTGAGATATGGTCGTGAACAGCGCGGCGTGGCTGAGACAGCATCGTGCTTGTGGGTTGGTTTGGAGACTGTGTTTCTTGAGGTGTGCGAGCAAACGAAGATGGTTTTATGATCGGCCGAGGAATGCGACTGGGCGAGACGGACGCCATGTCTCTCAATGGAGAGATAGGTTGGACTGGTTCGTTGGCTAAAGCCAAGGCGATGTGGTCCCAAATTCTGGTTATCATGTCTTGAACGCTGACTGGCTTGAACTCGCTCTCCTCAAAATTGCTTTCAGTAGACGCTGACGAGTTGTGATAGTCAACTTCAAAACCATCTCCATCATGATCGAATTGATTCCTGGCTGTTCCGTCGAGGCTTGTTTCATCGGACCAGGACGATGCATCCGAAACAGCATTCGAATCATCTGCATCGTATGCGCCCTCGTCGCCCTCGCTTATAGTTCCCTCAGACAGACAGACATAGCCTTGGATAGAACCACTAGGCTGTGGGATGAGGCCAGTCTACGGCTCTTGAACGTTCGTCTTACTTTGCTCAGGTGTCTCCACCTCATCCATCACCTTCTCCAACTGCATCAACTCAATCTATGACTCGACCTCGTCAGCCCAACTGCGACCCTTGTCCATAGGCGACGGTATGCCGAACGAATCCTGCTTCTGAATGGCAGGACGTTCCGGCTCGCTGTCCTTGGTCTCTGCGGCCTTGCCCTTGACGGGGAAGTCGAGATTCTTGGGTGCATCAGACTCCTTGGGGGCTGCAGTGGTGGTAGAAGGTAGTTCGGGGAAGTCAGCTGACGACGGTGGTTGCTGCTCGCGTCTCTTGTGCTCGGATGCAGCGTGATCACCACGTCCGCCACGGCCTCCCCTACCACCCCGACCTCTGCCTCGTCCACGTTGCGACTGCGGTGTATGATATTCTTCAGGCTGCTCGTTCTCAGGAGCTTGACCAGACGGCCGAGAAGGTGCAACACCTCCATGAGCTCCTCTTGTAGCGCCGCGCCTTCTCTCCTCTCCGGTTCCATCGAAGCCGTCCTCTTTCTCAAAGTCCCATTCTCTACCCTGCTGGGCGTTTAGCTTCCTAAGCCTGTTCTTTTCTCGTTCGCCCATCATTTGTTGACGGTTCTGGCGATCGGCCTTTTGCTTCTCGGCTTGCACCTTCTTACGCTCGACATCTTGTTTCTTGAGGGCGGCTTCACGTGCCTCATATTTGGCGACATCAGCTTCTGCGCGTGCGTGGGCAGTCTGCAATGCTTCGTTCTTAGATCGCATAGAGTTAACTTTGGCGTTCAGTTGTTCTTCGGTGAGACGGGTACGTGCATTGCCGCCTGTCAAGGTCCTGTCGCCACGGACAGAGTGGGCAGGCTTGTCTTTCGACCCAGTAGGGTCGACGCTGTCAGTAGTGGGAGCAGTGGCAGCGGCGGGTGCTGGTTCCGCTTCTTGTGTGGCTTCCTTGTCAGGCTTGGTCTCCCTGATATCTCTGCTTTCCCGAATGTCTCTGGTCTCCCTCACATCTCTGCTCTCAGCAGCGTGGCCGCCTCGTCCACGTCCACGGCCCTTGCCCCTTCCACGGCCACGACCTCCCCTCTCGCCATTGCTCGGACCTCTTGGCGTATGCGGCGCGAGGTGCTGCTGGGGTGCAGTCGGTGGTGTTGCCTCATCAGGCGCAGAAACGGGCTTGGGGGCTTCGACCTGAGGAGGGCCTCGTTCCACGACTGGCGCAGAAATGGGAATGATGTCATCGTCGAAAAATAGATCGTCTGTGCTGGCCGTCTGAGCAAAAGGGTCGATTGACGGGTCATTGTAGGCGGGGTCATATGATGTGTCCTGGTATTGGTGTTAGTCATGGTTATATATCTGTGATGTGTGTAGTAGTGTGGAACTATGCGTGAGGCAGTGCAAATGAGGCGTGGGGCAGATGTGTGGATGGGCAACATACCGTCGGTGCATACGAAGACGCTTCAGGTGCTGCTGCTGGCTGCGTCTCGGCCGGTCCGGCGGTTTCTTTAGCGATTGTTGCAGGCGTCGTGGCTTTCTCCTCCGTCTTCTCGGGCTGCGTCGCCCATCGTGATTGAAGCATACTGTGAGTGACTGTGAGGCTGATATGCAGTTATGAATAGCAAGAGTGTAAAAATACAAAAAGTGTGGTGGTGTGCAAGTTCAGTCGAGAAATGTGCTTCACCATTCCTACATGAAGCCTGCTGCTGTTGGCTCGTGGGCAGCCACTACGCTGCTTGCGGAAGGCGGGGGCTTTCTCCACATTGCAAGACCAACTTGGAACGCGCTTTCCTCCGTCGCTCAGTTTCGTTCGTTTCAGGTGCCTTCCTTCTCTTTATTTTCTTCTCTTTCCGTGTCGTCTTTGGGCGGTCGTGATAGGTGTAGTTATGAATAGTTTGCATACTCTCGATCTGACGTCATATGCTCTCCATCCGTTCATGTTCAAAACATCATGTTTGAAGCAGGTGTTCTTACTCTTCAAAGTAACCGAAAAAAGAGGTGTAGCATGTATTAACAACGATTCTTCTCTTCATCTTCCTGAATTATCAGTAAACGGATAGTCATCTCGTCTGATATCCCACTTTCCAAGGCATTGTATCTCACGATGCGGGGAATGTTCTATGCAGATGCCCCTCCCAAATCCTACACTACCGAGCCTGGTGTTGTTCCACGACCACACAGAGCCGAGCAACCTCTGACAAGAAGAATCAGACTCGAACAACCGCCATTAAAAACAAACAAACACCAATCTATTCAACCATCCATCAACCCACAACTAACCCCATCACCATGAAAGCCGCCCAATTCTTCGCCCAACGCGACCTGCGCGTAATCTCCACCCCCTCCCCAACACCAAAGTCCCACGAAGCCCTCATCGCCATAGAATGGTGTGGAATCTGCGGATCCGACACATCCGAGTACCTCCACGGTACCAATCCCCCCGACACCGCTGCAAGCCCCCAATCTAACCACCCCCAGGCCCCCTAACCATCCCCCGAGAATCCCGCCCCCACCCCTCAACAGGCGAGCACCTCCCCGTGACAATGGGCCATGAATTCTGTGGCCGCATCATCAGCGCACCGGCATCCTCCCACCTCGTATCCGGCCAACCTGTCATCGTCGACCCGCGCATCTACTGCAGCACGTGCGCCCACTGCAACGCGGGGAGCACGCACGCCTGTTCCACGCTGGGCTTCAAAGGGCTTTCCGGCTCCGGAGGCGGGTTCGCAGAGCGCGTGGCCGTCGATGCAAAACTATGCTATGCGCTTCCTGAGACTGTGGATCTGCGGCTCGCGGCGCTGATCGAGCCGCTTGCTGTGGCGTGGCATGCGGTGAAGCTGTGCGGGGTGGCGGAGTGGGCGGGGAACAGTGTGTTGATTCTGGGCGGCGGGCCTGTGGGGATTGCGTGTGTGTTTGTGCTGCGCGCGTTGGGGTGTAAGCACGTTTATGTGTCTGAACCGGCTGCTGCGCGGGCGGTGCATAATCGGACGATTGCTGATGCGGTGCTGGATCCGATGAATGAGCATGTCGGGGATAGGTGCCGTGAACTGACGGGCGGTGGGGGCGTCGATGTGGTCTTTGATTGTGCGGGGATGCAGAAGGGTATGGATGCTGGTATGGATGCGCTCAAGTTCAGAGGCACGTATATGAATGTAGCGAGTTGGATTGGTATGCCTGTACGTTTATCTCACGTTTTTTACCAGTGTGGAACTGATCTGAGTAGATGGTTATCCCGTTCATCGCGTTTATTAAGAAGGAAATCGCCATCAAGTGCAGTCTTGCCTACGACGATGAGGATTTCAAGGAGACGGTGGATGCGTTTGTAGCCGGTGAGTTCTTTCTGCAGAGAGAAGCATGGGAGCTAATCAAGTGGGTAGGCAGGTTCAAGGGCGTCGAAACCATGGTAACAAGTCGAATTCATCTCGATGACATCTCAGAGAAGGGTTTTGACGAGCTGGTCACGAATAAGGACGACCATGTTAAGATTTTGGTCACGCCTATCAAGAGTATGGTGTGAAGGATAAGTTGGGGCGCAATCAGCAACAACTCCACAACTACATCTAAATTAATCATAGGAGTATAAATACTGGATTCCAAGCAGTATCCGCCTAGCAGGCAGCTTTTGTACACTCTATCAGGGTGGTTCTTGCGGCTTGCAGGAGCTTGGAAAGAACGCAGCATTTTCTTGCTTTTCGCACTTGACTGAGAGAACGGCTCCTCTAGTTCCTTCTTAGTGTTTTCAAGACCTTCCTATCCGCGGCATCTTGCGTTGTTCAGTATTAGGCGGGCACGAGTGGGTTCGGAATGCAGTTCCTGGTAGTAAGTGGATCGGTCCATCATACCTCAGCACCATATCTCTCGGCTACTCTTCTTCCGTCAAGGCCTATTCCCGGGACCTAAAAAATGTAAGCCGCGATAACTGTCTGAGACCTGTCTTAAAGAGTATCTGTTCGTGAGAGGTTCTAATCGTCTCGGAAAGATTTCTATCGTATTGTTTTGATCGACATCTTATTCTACTTACCTTACATTTTTGAACAACGTTCTCTAACAAAAGTCTCGACTTTCTTTCGTATCGAAGATCACAAGCAAAAGCCCACCTACTGCGATAAACCCGCACATGTGCAGCACTAGGGCAGCCATTAACCTGCATTCCCTCGTCACTCCAGAACGCCTTACCTGCAGACTAGCATCGCCATTACCATCACCATTGCCATCGCCATCCATCTAGACCTCCAATGTCGTACACGCTCCATCATATCGCAACGCGTCCAATGCACCCGCCACTTTCCAAACAATAATTGAGGGTCGATCGCAGCCACACCAGACGTACTACGCGTAGGGGCGTCCACTAATCGCGTTAGGAGCGCCATCCGGCCGATCCTCGAATTTCCCCACGTGCAGCACCGTCGTGAGGAACCTATAGAGCTGCAAGGCAGCCTTGGGGGCCGGAATATTGAGGCCCCCAGCCTAGATAGGTACTTGACCGCAAGGCAGAAAGTTTATCAAGAGCTTTGCCCCTGGTCCCAATTTTCCTTGGATTTTCTGTACCTTTCGGAATTCGCAAATCTCAAGTCTCTTTTTCTTTTCTGTTCTGGAAAATATATCCTGGTCGTCGCAAAATACTCGCTGCGCGTGGTTCTTTAAACATGTCGGCTCAGTGCTATGCCATTAATGGCACCGCGTACCCGGACTCCCGTTACGTGCCCTGCAACAAAACGGCTGCGGCAAGCGGCCAACATACAGCTTGCTGCGCGCCGACCGACGTGTGTTTGACGAACGGACTGTGCCAGGAGGCTGGCGGTAATAAAGCCAGTACAAACCTATTCTGGCGCAACGGGTGTACAGATCCGACGTGGAACGACGCAGCATGCGCGAAGCATTGTGATGGCATGGGTACGTCCAGTCCACCGACCATCCCACTCCTTCAAATGGGGATACAAACTGCAAGAAAGCGAAAACATACTAATCTCACATTTCAGGCGACCCCATGAGCCACGCCATCCACTACTGTCTCACATCAGACGCATGGTGTTGCCCGACCGGCGCATTAAGAGACATCGGCACCCCCCTCAACACAACATGCTGCACAATCACAGACCTCGAGTTCACCGCCCCAGACCCCGTCGTATACACCACCGCCAACCTCGCCGTAGCCATCTCGACAATCGCGGGGTCCGCGTCGTCTAGCAGCGCGACAAGGGTCAGCATAGGCACCCTGTCGAGTTCCGCTCTAAGCACAGGCGCATCGACATCCCAGCCCTCATCATCGTCGCAGAACTCCCAGGCCTCCCAGACCGCTGCGGCGGGGTCCGGATCGTCGTCCAAAACCGGCATTTATGTTGGCGTACCGCTGGGCATTGCGCTGCTGGCTGCGATTGGCGTCATTGCGTGGTTTTTGCGCAAGAGGAAGGCGAGGGCTGCTGCTGTAAATTCGCGTACAATTCCGGAGCTGTATGAGGACGAGACGAAACGCCCGCATTATGCTGAGGCGGATGTAGGTCCCGTGCGGTCGGAACTGCCGCATGGGCAGCCGATTGCTGAGTTGCCCAGTAGTAGGCACTTGTGAGGTTGGTTGGGGGCTTTTTTGTGATTTTTCTTGTCATGGAAACCTGCGATTGCGGGGTTGTGGGCGGTTTTGTGGTTTGTATATTGGCTTTTTGATTGTTTTGGTTTTATACCAGCCTGCGAATTGAGCAGGCCAGCAGATGGTGGGGATGGTCGGTTTGGTAGAGAGGGGACTTTCATGTCGAAATGGGTGGTATAGTTGAAGTTGGAATGAAAATGACTACAGCATGACGATGCGTCTGCGCATACAAATTCTGCGCGTCTTCGAGTATTTGTCTCGCTCTACATACAACTGATGCTTGTAATTTATTATTAATGGATAGGTACTTTACCAGGCTCTGAAAGACAAGGGAACTTACAGCCTTGGTTTTGATCTAAGAATGGGCAGTCGACAACCTCATCTAGCAACACACACCCGCGGGTAGATTCTGACAACTCTCTACACACCCAGAATAATACACAAGAAGCAGGGTCATATTGAACGTGAGTAAAATTCATCATGGGTATCAAACGTAAAAACTACCACTCCAGCCGGTCATCGCTAATCAAACGGACATCCCACCTCTCCTCGCCCTTCCAGACCTCTCCACCCCTGTTGCTGCTCGCTACTATACTCCTCAGATCGCTGATCATGCCACCAGGGCCAGAAGCAAACACATCTGTCCTGCCCCGCACGGTCCCCGCAACAAATTCTGTCACCATCGTCGCGAGATCCGGCCGCGCTTGGTAGTGGTTTAGACCAACTTCTGCCTTGGACACACCGTGCATGGATATTACAGAGGAGGCGGAGGCACTCGAGGATGTGGAGGAGGATACCGGCTCGATCTCCTTGTCGTTACTACAGCACCCGCCCTTGTTACCCTTCTCGGATTTAGATGGTACGGACGGATCCTCCTCTTCTGCAGCGCGGGTAACGTAGATATGAATGCGGGTCCGTAGGTTCCTGCACTTGGCCTTCAAGACCGCGAGTTCGGGTGCGATCCAATCAATATCGCTTCTTCGTCGTACTGACCATACGAGGGACATGTGGCGGTCAGGGTTTTGGGGTCGGGAGGCCATGTCGAGGAGAACTGGGAGGACGTATGTAATTCCTGTGCCACCGGCTATGCAGAGGATGTTCGAATCGCTTGGGAGACCTTGAAGCGTGCGTTCCCCGTAGGGACCGGTGAGTACGACTGAGAGTCTGGCGTCTCCCATTAGATTTTCGTTAGACTTTTCGTGATCGCCCATGCGAGCGACGCGCTTGGCAGATAGCTCGGCGATCTTGCGTGTCTCCCCCTTCTTTGCGCGGAAGATGTACGAGTGACGTTGAGAGTCGGCGCCAAAAACTGGGAGGCTGAGTGGGGTGAAGGGGTGCGACTGCCAGATGCTGCTTTCCGGGAACATGAGGTAGAAGTGCTGACCAACGTCCCAGGCATCATGTGGATGATCAAAATCCAGACGTACAACATCGCCGTTTGTCTCATCCTCGAAGAACATGATGTCTGCCGGTGCGGCGCGGAATCCCATGTGGCCTGAGGGTAGGAAGTTGTAGTGCAGTAATGCAGTCCTAACGCCTCGAGCCGCACGGTCAAGGAACCAGACGATCAGCCCTGGGAGTAGGAAGACCTTCAACTGCGCCCAGTGACCCCAGCAAGCTCCAATGTAGATCATGGCTACCAGGTAGTGGAACTTTCGGAAGAACTCGTAACCGGTGAGTCGGATGCCCCATGGCGTGGACAAGACGACCATCAATAGGAGAAGTATCATGGCAACGATGCCCCAGATCATGTAAAGCTGAGTGATCCATGCGATAGCAACCGTGGGCTGGGGCTGATACAAGCGAACCTCAATGACAGTCCAGCCGATGGTATGAAGGACTGATTGCGCAAAGATGATGTAACCGAGCCAGCGGTGGAGAAAGTTAAAGCTTTGGTAGGGCAGTCCAGTCACAAGCGACAAAATCGATTCGCGGCTGGCCAACATGATGGATAGTGGTGTCAAAGCATAGGCCAAAACGCCCACGCGATCGGCCCAAGGTCCAAGACTGGTTCTGGTGTTGTAAACACCGGGGGATTTCTTGACGGGAGTGATCCATGTGTCATAGACAATGCCGACAAAAGAGAAGATGGCGAGATAACCGGTGAGGACGACCAGAGTGAGAACCTGTGTACGGTTTACGCGGCCAAAGACTGATCTTGCAGCATCTGGGAGCAGATATCGTCGTAGGTATGACGGAATGGCCTGTTGCAGTCGCGCAAGTGTGCTTTTGCTCTGGTTGACTTGCTCTCCTGCCTCAACTGGTAATTGCACCCCAGACGGCTCCGAGCGGAAGAAGTGTCGTCCAATGGCCCATGAGAGAAGAATCCCGCCGATAGTCGCCCAGAGGATGCCAGAGTAGAGCATTCCAAGCTCATGGCTGTGGTACACAACATCGAGATAGGCGCAAGAGCCCGGATCGTTGGTGCAGGGAACGGCGCGCTCCACGTAGCCCCAGTAGTCCTTGATACCAGCGGCCTCGCTGAGGTTCTGGATGTGACGGGGGGTCAGCGACATCGTTGCTCAGCCGTCAAGAGAACGACAAACAACGGAAAAAGATCGGATGAGGCTGCATTGTCCCTGACCCGGTCCATGGTTCCTATATAGACATGACATTCGTATCTCTCGGGAGCGGTTGACACAATGCTCAGTGCCAAGCTTCTAGATGAAGACCAAGTGGCGTGGGCGCGTCGAACAGGACAAGCGCGCGAGGATTTGAGCACATTCCCCCACAATTCCCGGATATTTGCCGGCACAGACGGTCGCGGATCTGAGTGCGCAACAGTAGTGAAACGGTTGATCTACACGTGTGGATGACCCTATGAATAACGGCTCGTCCGCTGGTTACATTGCGGTGTCGACGGCTTTTTGAAAGTTTTCTAAAGGCTCTGTTTCCACGGTTCAACTTTTGTCGGTGAAAGCTTTTTTCACGTACACAGCGTGCGAGGATATACACCCTACGCATATTTCAGCATGAACCACGGTAGTTCCAATGTCACGAGTATGGCGAGTAGTTGTGTGATGGAGGTATGTTCACCCCTCTACATCCTGTATTATATGTTCTAATCATTTTTTGTAGATGACATGGAACTGGAGGATAGTTGATTCATGCTTCCTTGCCGACTCATGGCACATCACCAACAATGGCATGTTTGCTGCCAGCTGCATCGGCGTCGCGCTCCTGGTAGTCTGTCTGGAATTTCTACGTCGAGTCGGCCACGAGTACGATGCTCTTCTCACCCGCCAATTTCAACGACGTGTTCGCGCCCAACAGGCCGCTCTTGCTGCTGCCACCTCTTCGAATTGCTGTGATGGCCCCGCCTCTACGCTTGGAACTCAATTTGTAACTTTCCGTGCTACTGGATTGCAGCAACTGGTTCGCGCCATTCTTCACGGAGTTACGCTTGGTCTCGCCTACATCATCATGCTGATCGTCATGTCCTTCAACGGTTACATGTTTATCTCGATTGTTCTGGGTGGCATCTTGGGCAAGTTTTTGTGCGACTGGTTGGTGGTCAGGATAGAAACAGGAGTCATGGAAGAGAAGGATGAGAGACGTTTTTCGGTTGAGGCTGCAGGGCCAACAGGGTGCTGTGCATGAGAAGGAACAAAGTGTGGATAGAAGCTGAAGAGATATACCCCAAACACTGGCACCGACTGGCCAAGAATGAAATTATGATCCTGTTTATTGCAACAAAGTGCTTGCTTTTCCGTGTCTCGATATGCATCTTACGTTCGAATGTGCCTACCAACTCATGTATACTTAGAAGAACGAACGGACAGGAACATACCAACGTCGAAAAGGTCTCTTTCAACTCATACATGCGAATTTTTAACCACTCTCGGAAACAGGTGTTGTATAGACTCATTGAGCCGCCTCGACTCTGTATAACTATCCACCTACTTTCTCAACTCAACACACGTGCCATAACCTCAGGCCGTCACGTGCGATCCTGCTCAAACTTTCCTCCAGAGAATCCCAACCGCACAGCTTGCTCACAAGGGCAAAGTCTAGAGAACGCACAACCTTCACCGCCAGAGTACCGCCACCAACCCCGCAGTCTTCGATTCCAAATCCTACACTGTGTAAAACTAACACGCACTCTTGCTCCTTCGCATCGTGAGCAGATTTCCAAAGAGACGAGGCAGTTTGTCAACGTGTCAGATGCCAAGTCACTCAGTGAGTGCATTTGCGCAGTTAACGACCCACTGCCGAGATGCCGCGCTTCTTCGCCTAAGGTGGCGTGTTTCTACTTCGAGGCTGTAGGCCGTGGCGATGCCTTATCGAGACATTCTGGTGGGTTGGCGGTCTGGTTGAATCCATAACTTTACTTTTACCTTCGGAGTTGGGTGGGGAATAGGAGTTATTGCCGGCAGCTCTGGGTTGGTCCCGTGTTCCATCTGTGTTGAGGTCGTTTACGTACGAAGCTGTCGATGAATGTGCTCAAACGATCTCTATTGGAAGTAATTTGCTGTTGTTATATGGGCCTGCAGTATATGTCTATCCTAAACTTTGTCGCCTTCACTTATTACGTCTTGTCATGGCAGTGAGGCAATTGCTTTCCAGTCCGTCTGCACGATGGCCGCGAGGCTCTGATGCGTCATCATGGTATGGAGAGAACATGAGATGTGCTGAGACCGGGAGCTAGATTGGACATGGAGAAAAAGACCAAAGATAGACGGGGGAAGTAGTCATGCTGGAATGTTTGTGTTAATTGGAGTAGGGAGTAGTTGAGATCAATTCAAAGGCGCCAGCCTACCTCGTCCTTATACATACTGATAGCGATACTGTCGATTCAACGGTACGAGTGAAATTGATGGTACCGTAAAGTGCCGCTTGATCACTTATAAACTACTGATATCTTAAAAACATACCGCTCTCTTCGCATTGTCTCTGTCGAAGATGTGAAATTCGCTGCTGGTACTATTCGACTATTCTAATTATGCGATCTTCTTTCTATAGTGCCTCTACTGCACTCTGATGAGACGTTGCTATTTAACATTATAATTTCGTGTTCTTCCGAGTGATCCAGAGTGGCTTTCATCCGGGGCAATTCTACCCAGGAAGGACAGAGGGTCTGAATGACCAGAGTGTAATGTAGATTGCTCCACGCCATGCTTCTCAAGCATAACAATCAACATCAAACGCAATGACTTACTATTGGTCTTTAGTCACTAAACTTAGGGTTGGAATCGGATAGCGTGTTAAATTCTTATCGGAAGGACAGTCTCTGTGGTCATTTCAACGAAGGTATCAAACGGCTAGGTAATCGAATGGCCGGATGTCTATGAGGAACAGCTCGCTCAGCGTTCAGCTTCTGGCGCTTAGCGTAACGCTTCTTCATCTGAGCCTCTTCTTTGGCGTGCATACGTGCCCAGTCTGAGCAATGTAATCGCAAAATGCGTCCCTGGTTGTCAGTGCGACGGCGGCGTACAGAATGGACGTTGTCCACCTGTGGGGCTCTGGCGGTATTTGGGACTATTAGGATCTGGTAGATTTTGTAGAACTTGTTAGCTACAGCAGTAATGCTAAAAACAATGGAGTTCTTTACGGAGCTCTATGGGTAGGGTCAGTGAAATTAGTCGGTACGGGGAGGTGATGCGCACCGTAGTAGTAGCCGTTTGGTTGAGACAGGTCTCGAGCCTCATGCATAGTGTTTGGTATTCCGACTTGGTTCGTGTGCGAAAGTGTTGTGCGGCACTGTAAACCATCTTAGCGTTGGTTCGCTAGAAAAGGGAATGGAGGGTTGAATATGGTTGGGATTTGCTGTAATGGAATTGTATCTGGTCAGTTCATGTAAAACGAGCTATGTTTTTCAATTTCAGTATGCCGCGAGAAGAGCCCCTACACAGCGTTTATATTCTGGAATTTATCTGTATACGTATGAAGCCTTCTGCGAACATTGTGCGGAGACTACAAAGGTATGATCTGGCCATGCTGAAGAGAATATTGCGTAAGCGACTGGGGAGCAAACAACGTAGAAGACAATGAAGTTCAATAGACCAAACGTAAGTCATTATGGCAG
The DNA here is from genome assembly GCF_010015815.1 of Dothidotthia symphoricarpi CBS 119687. Lineage (NCBI taxonomy): Eukaryota > Fungi > Ascomycota > Dothideomycetes > Pleosporales > Dothidotthiaceae > Dothidotthia > Dothidotthia symphoricarpi. Next base: position 698,365 of record NW_022985032.1, read on the forward strand.
GACTTGAAGTCTAACAGAGATTGCCGTAGACCTCACAATGCTGGCGGTCAAGTATTGCTTAGTTGTTGAGACAATGAATGTGTTCAATGTTCTGGCAATGTGTTAGGTGGCGATTCCGTTCGTGCTGCTTGTCTTTTTTAATCGATTGATCAGAATCTGACTGCCTATAGTCCTCAAGGTAAGTTGCGAGACAAGGATGTAACCATTGAAAGCAAAGCAAGACACGAGGAGGCTACAGGCGGCTGAATGAGCGAAAACAGCGCCGACGATGGACAGGGTTGGATGGAAGAACCGGTCGAAGATCAAAAGGTACAACAGCATCGTCTATTGCATCAGCGTGTACCAGGTGTTCTTTCCCCACAGTCGACCAAGTCATCAAAGAGGCGATAGGAAATCTCATTGTGCTCGTCTATGTCGCCGAAACCCATGACGTCACACGAACGCCTCTTCCGTCTTGGGCCGTCACAGCCTCAACGTCCCCTTATGCATCTTGGCGCACACAATTTAAATGTATATGATGGTGGCAACGGCAAGTGGCTGAGGCGGCTGCGATGAGTCGTGTCCCGCCGCGGACGTACCGTAGACAAGCCGTGTAGCCGATATCTCATACTTAAACGCCGAGGTGGGTTTGGATTCTATACAGAACACAGGAACCTGACCAAGCGCAGCAAAGAACAGAGTACTAGGTTGTGAAGGAGGCGAGCAGAGCAACCAACGAGTAAACATGATGTTCTAGGTCCCAGGATTACCTGCACATCCCCCAGTCATCTTGGCAGGATGCCGGGTACCCGCACACAGCCTGAATCGCGGGTTTGCGATAAAACAAGGACGAATGCAGATTCACAGGGGAATCTACTTGTCGTCGTCGTCGTTACTTTCTCCACATTCTCTCGTTCCCTTTTTTCTTTCGTCCGAAGCAATCTTTGTAATAAACAACTCTCGCTTGTTCTTCCTTCTCTTCTACCTCACTCGCTCACGTGCGACGATTCTCAACCATGAAGCTCGCGATTCTGACGCTCGTCTCACTTTCCTCAATCGTCCTCGCACAAGAACGCTGTGACGCACCATACCCAACGGTGTACTGTAATACGACTGAGATTCTCGCATACGAGTCCTCCGACTGCCGCCCCTACCACGTTTTCATAGCACGCGGCTCAGACGAGCCGTACCCCGGACGCCAGGGAAACATCACCAAGGAGATTTGCGCGGCGATTGGAAGCGACGATTGCGGTTTTGAAAACATCCAGTATCCGGCCAAGAGCACGGCGTGGGGGGTGGACGAGTGGTGCAAGTCTGCTGCGCAAGGAGCAAAGAACGGACAGGCGCAGATGACAGCGTACGCAGCGAAGTGCCCAGACAGCAAGTTGATACTATTGGGGTACTCGCAGGGTGCGAGTGTTGCGCAGGATATCTTGGGTGGTGGGGGTGGTGCTATATTCTCGTGTGAACAGGCTGTAAATCCAGCGTTGGATCGTTCCACCGCACCGGGCTCCAACAGTATGTTACATCTGCTACAGAGGCCTAAGCAGGTATGCTGACTATATGCAGTCGTCGCAGCTGTTACGTTTGGCGCAGTAGCCCGCGCTCGTAACCAGAACTTCACCATTGGCGATGGAAAACCATACGATGGCAGGCGCGCCCGTACAACCGAGCAAATCGCGGCCCTTAGAAAATTTGCCGGCGTTTTTGTAGAGTACTGCCACTACAGTGATCCTATGTGCGCCCCTGCGAGCTTGCCTCAGGACGTCATGGTGCATCTGAACTACTTTGTTGAGCACAACGAGGAGGCTGTGAAATGGGTTGTCGACATGGCCAAGCGTGGAGTAAACGATGCAGTTGCATCTAGTACTTCAACGAAGTCGGCGAAGTCCACCAGCTCTGCAAAATCATCGGCGTCCACGTCAGCATCAGCATCAGCATCAGCGTCAACGACAGGAAGCTCCAAGGCACAGACTGCACAGAGTGGCACTGCAACCACAACTGGTACGACCGATGCAACTGGTTCGGCTAGCATTCTGATGGCGAGCAGCCTCTCAGGCTCATTGTTCGTCGTATGTGTGGCATTGCTGCACTTGGCCCTTTGATTTCAAATACACGATCGAGCTATTTCATCACAACCAACTGCGGTTGATGGGGGAGAAGATGAAATTTAATCATAATATTTTAATGACTTTCAAACACTACTGAAACTAGCTACACATTCATTATCCAGATTCTACTCTATCAAAATACCCAGCACCATAATAGGGGTGAGAGCTTTTTCTTAATAGTTGGGCTGATAACCATTCGCAGGTAGACTACAACATTCCAACGGTCCTCTGCTTCATCTTCTTGACATCGACGTTCTGCCACATAGCAATGCTGAATAGCAGAGTGGCATAGACGCATGTACCGCCAATAAGCATGTACCTTTGTGTCTCAGCGTAGCTCCTGTTGATAGCATCACGAGTCGGGCTGCCGACAGCGTAGCTAGACTGAACGGTGACATCACCATAGATCAAGGCGAGGTCTGCCTGCGATTCCGCAGGAAGGTACATGGCAAGTCTGACAGGGAAAACACCAGTCCAAATGGCGCCTGCAATGGTAGATCCAACGGCACTTCCGATTGAAATGATCATGGACTCAACAGCAAGCAGGGCTGGGAAGTCCTGCTGCTTGGAGACCGCCATAAGCGTAGTCTGCTCACAAACAACTAGGACACCGCCACCGAACGCGATGAAGACCAGGCACATAACGATGTACCCGATGTTGACGTCAGGTTGGCGGAAGGCGATCTGGAGGCCACATCCAAGGATCAGGAGTGGTGCGCCAAAGAAGAGTGCGTACATCTTCAGCTTTCCGTAGTACCGCAGGCAAATACCGAATACAAGGCTGATGAAACAGCTACCCATGGTATAGGTACTATTGATGTATGTCGCGGGTGTAACTGGTTGGTTGAACAGTACAACCAAGCACGAGTAGAGGTACGAGTCCCAGATGTACCATCCGACGTACATCATGAACGCTAGTGTGTACGTGAAGATGACGGTACGATTCTTGATGAGCCTCCATGGAATGAACGTGATTGGAGCAAGATACTTTTCCCAGACACCGAAGAGAACGATGAGGATGGCGCCCAAGACGAGGAAGCAGATGATCATGGGCGACCTCCATTGATGCTTCTGGAATGAGTACAAATTGAAGCCGAGGAGAAACAGAGCTAGACCAGTGGCAAGGATGAGAATGCCGACAACATCGAACTCCTTGAGGTAGTAGAACAAAGTCTGGACGAAGTTGCCTCTGTTTGGGCAGGACGTAAGTAGACCTTGTTTGCGTGCCTTTGCTTGGTTGACGAAGAATATGATGACAAGAGGTGCACAGACAAAGGGAGCGAGGATGGCGAAGATTCCAAAACCCCACGCGAGTCCGATACCACCTGGGGCGACAATACGGTCCACAGCAGGGCCATAAATCCAAGTTGTGATGAGCCAGGGTGAGGCAGCATAACCGATGAAGAAGCCTCGGTTCTTGAGCTTAGAAGTATCGGCGATGAAAACTGTCATGGAGAAGTCGATACTGTTGTATCCAAGGTAGAAGAAGGTTGAGGCAGCGCAGTATGTTTCGACATTCTTGCAAGCCGCCATCATAATGAGGCCGATGACATATGCCATGACACCGAACAGGAGTGCCCATGGGCGACCCCATATGTTCATGATTTTGGCGTAGGGCAACTTCCAGAGACCAGCGATGATGGAGGAGATAACACCCACCAGAGCAGTAAGGGAGTGGTGTTGGAAGGAACTGGTAACGTAGACGGTCAGGGTCGATACGGCGCCAGATGCAAAGGCCATGAAGAAATTGATGAGCCACATGCTGGAGACGGTCAGTTCTATCCAGTAAATGAGTGGTATCACCACTTACAAGATGTATGCTAAAATCAGTTCCTTCTTGGTCCACACCATTGTAGCGGCTTGCATAGCCTGCACACCATGCTCGGCATTGGTGTCAACCTTGTTCAACTCCTCATCAGATCGGTCAGACAAGGGGCTGTGGGTTCTGGCCGTGCCAAGCTTCTCGTCAGGACGACCAACGTCCATGCTGGTGTGGCCCTGGACAGAGGCGGGGACATCGGCAACATCTCTTTGATTAGTTTGGGGAGAAGAGGCAGACAACAACGCATTGGTTGCCAGGCCTTTGAAGGTGAAGCCCATTTTGAATCCCAATGGTGTAGGGCAGCGCCTAGCGAGCAGTGCAGAGGTTGGATGAGGGGAGAGATTGATAAGATCAAAATAGCGGGAGGGCACGAGGGTTCAAATAGCTGGGTGGAACCGCACACGCACTTCTGCAGGGCTCCCCAGAAGTGCTCGGCTCTGCTGTTGTGTGCATTGATCATCTTGCCGTGGTCGGTAACGCGTGTTCCCTTTGCTGGGGCCGCGTACAGAATTGGGCAACAATGGTGAAGGTCGCGAGGCCAAAGGCCCTTGGCCTGCAGGTGCCGGTTAAACGAAGCTCATTTGGCTCGGAGTGGCACCATGCTAGGTGTTTAAGCTCTCCGAAACTCGGCCTAGATGCCCCAAGGAACGAGAAAAATCTTATCTCGATCATCAGCGGCGTCTCGCTGGCGAATCACAGCTTGAGATGGAGCGGCCCCACTTCTTATCAGATGAATTTTTCGATCTAATCATTATCTGATGGAAACTCCGGCTGTCGTATGGACGTGCGACATCCCGCGTACATGGTCATCTTGGTCATATGTCGGGCTGTCGTCCATTCACATTACGCGGCTCGGCCGTCGAGTGCAAAAGCCCTGCATGGAATGTCCCTCACGCTCACGGAGCTTCCGATCTCTCCCAGCATATCGTTCGATGTAATCCAGCGCTACGGTTTATCAGGTGGAGCTCTCGCCTTGTCTGGGTGGTCTGCCAAGTGTTCCTGCTGCTGCTTTGGTGGGAAACTCGCATGAGATTAGACAAGATTAGGTAGGTTACTCAAAGGGAATGCTTGAAAAGATGTTGGGAAAAAAGCTTTCGGATCCTGTGTGCATCTGCCAGCCACCAACAATCATCGACGCCCGATCCCTACATTTTCAGGGTCTGGCTACCGGTTCGTCGGCAATTCTTTACGGTCACCAGATCCGACAACCAATAAAACAACATCGTCTTTTGACAATTGATGGGGTCACATAGTAAGACCTCCAAGCCGAAGTACATATCTACAACTGAACAATCGTGTAAAAACTGCAACTCGTAGAATGTTGGTTCTTGATTATGAGACGTTTTGTATTAAAGTGTGTGAGTTTTAATGTAGCAAGCTCGCAACTCGAACTCGGACTTGAGCTCGGACTTGAGCTTTCAATTGATCTTCTGATTCTAGCTTCGGATTTGAGGTTCACCAATAGCTCGTTGCGTGGGCTTAAGTGCGAGCTAAACCATGAGCCTAAATCCGAGCTCGTATCCAATCTTGACCGCAAGCTCATTTGAGTGGGCTCAACTGTGAGCTCACAACAAGCTTACGGTTGAAGCTTGTAATCACCACCCTAAAATCCCATGACCCCCATTTACTAAGGCCTCGTTGGTAGGACCTGAGACACGTCGCTCTGGGCCGAGAACCATACCTCCAAACTTCAGACCAGTCTAAGAAAAATGGTATCGTCCAATACCAGAAGGGAACCGCAAGTATATCAACCCCGTCGCAATAAGATCAACATGATCCGAGCAACCGATTAGCCTATCCAGATTGACTATGAAAAGTCCCTCCATCCCAACGATGAAGACGATGTTTTGTATGGACTCCGAGACATCCACGTGACCAAGCTTTACGCCCAGAGAGATAAGGGATTCCGTAAACTTGACGCAAAGGCGATCTCGACGTGGAGCAGTCGGGGCTCCTGCAGAGCTTCTGCAGTCTTGGTCTGAAAGGGAAGCTATGCTTAGTTGGATCCGAGGTTGACAAAGGTGGCAACGTTTCTTCGGTTTGCACGAAGAGCGTATGGAGACACTGAATGGTTACAGAATACTGTATTACTCGTCGTCACACTTTGTCTCCGACTTTGGATGCCGCCTCGTACATCAGCTAGCTTGAATCATTCCCTTCATTAACATGGCACCAGGGTGCGAAACAACGAAACATGAATGATTCGATAAGTTGGTACAACTTTTTGCGGCAATGGCTAAGATCAAGGTGCGGTATTTTCTAGTCGCCAATTGTATGCACTTCGACCAAATACAGTGGTCAGCAACCATACACGAATGTTTGCAACGAGCCGTAAATACGTACATATAAATGGTTCAGTCTCGGTAGAGACTTGTCATCCAACAATCCTACACGCATTGAGTTACACTCACTCAGTCCAGGCTTTACGTACCTAGCATTAACAACGCTACGCCGCGAAGTTCTCGGGCCTTGCCATTAAATGCCTTGTCTACTCCACGCCCAGATCGAGTTCGGCATGTCATATTGTTAATCCAGCCGATAATACTCTCGAGGCAGGCATCATGAAATTCGCCTATGTAAGACTTGTTTTGGATGAAAGCTATCCAGGTCAATCCTCCACAAGACTGACTCGTCATTAATCGAGAACAACAACCTGTGAACACACACGAGTAAGATACTACGCAGTATGTTCTCGTCTCTCGACACGGGTCTTGTGGAAATAGCTGTCGCTTTGCATACCCTAAGAGTGAGTAGAAACAGTAACATTAATTCTGTGATGACATCCGAAGATTCGATCCATAACCCGGTATCCATTCTGTTATGCAACTACAGTGCCCATACAGAAAATCCTTAGAAGTCTCCTTGAGCTGTCGGATTCTGGATATCATTGATAGATTTATAACCGTTACATATGCACTCCCATGGTTATTTGGGAAAGAGTAAAATAGTGGTTACCACTCGAGTGGAACGATTCGAAATACAGAGCTACCACGCCAGAAGTCTAGGAGCGATACACAGTACAGTCTTTCTTCTATGTGTAGTTGATGAGTTCTTTGTACGTATTGCTGATGGGCCATTGAACACGTACGTATCACCGGCATTTTCACTGGCGTCCATTAGGCTGTGGCGGATGTTACGTTCTTCATGAGTGCTTTACCAAGTTAATGATCGTTCTTGATATACTTGTTTTCGTCTGATCAAACTTTCGTCGTGCAAGGTCGTACCTTCTTGGGGAAAAGCAAGTCTTCTGTACCTGTCAAATACATCCTGTCTTTTCTCTTCTCTCGGTGGGTACCCAGTCACACACTGTCAGGATATTCAACGCTTAACGGATCTCCTGGTGGGGATACAAGATTTACAATGAGTGGCCTCCAAACGCAATGATACATGAGCAACTGCTCATCCTCTCTCAAATATAACCAAACATCCATAATTTAGTACACAATACTCACAATTTGATTGGACACATTGTATCTCAGAACGTTGCGACAGTCCCTGTCGAATTCTACGACTCCAGGACTCGGTTTTCTGGATAAAATTTAAAGCTCACATGGGAACAAAGTGTATAGCATTGACTACAGTATTGTTCCAGACAGTGACGTCTCTTCGACGACGCAATCCCAAGGTTTTTGCCATCATCGATAATCAAGCAGGAGGGTATAGAGGCTCGAGATGCTACCGCAGCTGTGTCCACTCTCGTTCGCTCAGAAATCGGCCACACTTCGCGCCAGATTCTCGTATTCTGTATTGATCACTATTGACACTTCGCTGATCATCACCCCTCTTTACGTGTTCACGTTCGTGTTGCGCTTGTAATTTTCGTATGCATATGCGTCTCAAAACTTCGTCTTCTACAACTCCATTATTTCCGATGGAGAAGAGTCAGTTGACGGCCTCTCCCCTCAGTTTAGTCCTTCTCACGAGGAATATTGGCGGACATACCTGCTCTTCTCTATGCTCGCAATAGGCTGCAAAATTATCGGTGTAGATGTATAGCTCAAGGATGATGGGGAGACATTACTTATGGGTCACGATGGTGCGATTTAGAGACAGGACAAACGCTTTGAAACATGCATCTTCTTTCACTATTCGAAATTATGGAGTGACATAACCCTGCGGAGGAGTGTCACAACCACACTTTGTACGAGCATGCCAAGGGTGCGTTCCAAACGTAGCCACTTATTTTCATCACTGACCTCAATATCGAGTCCCTGGAAATATGGAAAGCGGTGCTTAAGAAGTTGGAGCGTTTCCAGACAGCACAGAGATATTATTTCACATAATGAATAGGTGTTTTGTTATCGAGATGGGTCAAGCGGTGGGAAGTATGACCTTCTGCTGTCGCTGCTATGGCATATGAAGACATGAACCCAGAAACAATCCGGAGATTGCCATCTTGTGCCTCAAAACCAACCCTTAACGTATTGGTCGTACCATGGCACATCTCTCGATACGCCCCTCAATACACCACCTGATCAATCATTGACCAACATGCAATGTATCCTTGAAACTCTTATCGTGTCTTGGTTTCGTTCCATCAGTTTATCGGACGTGTTTGTACCGGTTTCAGCGAAAAATAGATGGCAAAGACGCGGCAGCAGATCTTCGCGGCGCAAGAGAGTAGCTTGTTGACTAGGTAGGGGGCCTGCCATCATGACCGATGGATTATTGTGATTCTGTGTGGCAGACGCAGACGGACAGAGGCGCAGGGATGTGAGTGTGGATGATCTCAAGTCCGTAGCACGGAGAAGTTGGACGAAGGGATATGTTTGGGGTGTTATTTGAATAATCTTCATATTTGTCTGCATACTTTTCTGTTCATTGACTGCTCTGTGATTCTGTTGCGCTGTCATTCAGAGATGAAGAGCAAAGACAAGATAATATATTTATCTGGACTAGTCAGCACAGAAAATCATCTAGAGGCACCATGTTAAAGCAGCTACCATTTCGAATTGAATGACAACTGGGCTCACATTGCAGTCTCACTTCATACTTCATGCTCCAACGCGCCCCGCTTCTCGCTTTTGTTATGTCTTATTCGTGTTTCGTCTTCGATTGTCTCTTCTGCGTATTATGTTCAAAATATCCAAGTCATCAATCCGACCTGCGATTTCAAAAATACAAAGAAGGTTAGGTAGACGAGATATAGAGCAATAATTCTTGAACAGGTAACCAAGGTAAAGGTGCCTAAGACATGATAGCAAACACTGAGCAAGCCGTGACAAGATACCATCCGACATACAAACAAAACAATTGCGAACGAAGAAAAAGATGGGTTGAACACATACTATAACTACAGCTAATCAAGTTATCTCACAACCCTGGCCTGGACTTTGTATCTGAACAAATTAGACACCTCTAAACACTTACACTGGATGTATATCGACTTTGATGCGCCGACACTGCAACAACAGTATCTCAAACCCCCTCAGAAAGAGAGAGGATTTCTCGCAGAATCGAAACGTGAGGTAAGAAGCTAAACCTGCGGGAGAGGCGAAGGGTGAGAAAATAGTAGTCACGACGATGGCATTGTTGGACAAAGGTATCAGAAAAACAAGATGACTGCAGGCGATCACTAGTTCTCCCGAGTGTCTTAGTGCACTAAGGATGTAACTTAAAGGTATAATGGCCTACAAGCATTGGAGTTAGTAAGGTGGTAGGACTTAGTTTTTAGTGATGAGTGGGTGATGAAGTAGGTTGACAGATGGCGTTGTATCAGTATCATGAGATCTTAGTGCAGACTGTGTTGGCTTGGGAATAATTAGGTGTTCTGCTCCTAGGAGCGTAGGTTGATCAGAGTGGGTTGCATATTTCAGGAACACTGCGGGTGTGTGTTGTTTTTAGGATATCACTGGTGCAATAACAGGAAAGTGGATTACTGTTGGCTTTATAGCATAACAATATTGGTGTGCGTATGTCCTACAGCAGATAGCCTATATGCTGTGCTATATACTCTGTACTCCATCAGTTTGAGACAGGTTCGAAGTAAGCATTCTTCATGTACATCGAAGGTAGAGAGAATACTGAGATTATTGAGATATTGAAAGAGTCAAACATGGAGAGTTCAAAGTTCAAGATAGTGAGTTGTTCAGATATATTGGAAGTCAAATTGTTTGTGCGATAAATCATGCAAACGCAATATCCAACAAGAAACGCCATTCTCAAAACAGCCAGCATGCAGAAGATTGAAGTTCCTAAATGTGCGAGTATGCCTTCCTAAATACTTAGGACATGATCTTCAACAAATGGTGAGTGGTTTAGATTGTACTAGATAGCCTCCTCATGCTCAGACACAATTCGTGGCAGAAGGGTTAGCCATGTCCAGTTCGCTTGTGAGTTGAGGTTTGTTTGTTCGCCATCGAGCCTACCACAGGACTTCCCCCCACCTGGAATTTAGACATCAAGATAACTTCGAAGAAAACACTCTTAGCTCGAATCGTTTGTCGAGATGTCCACCGTGTAACAAAACGCCGTAATGTTACCGTGTCCACACGCGACAATAAATCTTCGTTTCGCAACTCACCCAAGCTCACCCTACACTCAAACTTACAGACCCACAACCCGGCTTCCATCCCAGTCCTGCACGTTGGAACAACACCGACTTACCTGCAGAACGTACGCACAGAACATTCTCCCGTTCCACTTCCGAGTCATAAGCGACAGACTCTGAGAATCGTCTTAGACTGCACGAAACACCAGGATCTTGCTGGCGCATGCTGAGCCTAGAAGCATCTTATAATGGCCCACCTGCTCGATGCAACCAAAAGAGCAATTTCGGATGACTCCAATTTCATGTGGACTGTGGTCGTAGAGCTTCCTTCCCGGAACGGTAACCCACTAGTACCGCCTGCAGCAGAGCCTCATCACATGTGACACCGCGAGTAGTTGGCCGGTGAGCGGGTAGAGTCGCTTCCTGGAGATCGGGTATCGGACGGTTACGGGTGAGGTGAAAATCAAGTAAAAAAAGTGGTTCTGTTCCCTTCACGTGTACTCTCCGCGCGCGAGAAATGAAGGGCTGGTGGGGGGTTGTGTGGTTGAGGAGTGGGTTTGTGGGTTGACGCGCATTGGGCACCATTTGGCAGCGTTTTGTTGTTGAGTTCCCGCTGTCAGCTGAAAGAACCTGCAGTAAGACGGTACCAAACCGAATAATTTTTAACGCTATGAGACTGTAGCATCCTTTCCGATGATTGGACCGCAGCACATACCTGTGTGGTTTCGCCAAAGGACATGAAGATGATACATCGGGGAGAGCTCGGCGAGTATCAGGAACAGACCCGGAGGCCTGAACACCAACCCCACGGCTTTGAACTGCGAGTAGAACGTTGTGGAGATGTAGTTACTCCACTGTAGGATTCTGTTCTCAACGAAATCTAGACTGCCACGTCGTTGACAATACCGACAACGTCTATGTTTGTATCGCAAGCGTGAGGTAGTCGTTGTATGATGGGTGTAACGACTGGTCGAGGACTAAACAGAACCCACAGTCTGAAAGAGAACTCGCACTACCATTATAGGTTCCACATCCAGTATGCAAGCCCAGGGTGACGAGTACAATTGAGACCTTTAGATCGTCGTCGTCGTCGTCGAGTTTCAAGGTGGGTCCGTTGAAGTTAGTGATGCCGGAATATAGATGTTAATATCGAGCTTGTATTCTCGAGCACGCTGGAAATATGTTGAGATGCAAGGCAGCGTCTACCAAAAGTGACAGGTCTGTTTTGCGTCAATATGTTTACTTACCGATATTTCCCCCGATAGGATTTGATATCGTATTCCCTGTAAGACAGAAAGTTTCCACGGGTGTCCTGAAAGCCATTGATCGTATTCTTTCATAGGCTGGAGAGATTGTGCAAATAATGGAACCCCATCTTACAACGAGTGCGACTCTTGCATGAGGATGCGCGTATCATTTGTAACTAATAGAGCTGCCTCCATCAGGGAAGTAACCAAGTAGCAGAGCACGCTCGGTATCTCCGTATCCTGTATTTTATAATGCCAATAGCCGCACCCTTTGCGTTTTGAATGATTGTGCATCTTAGAATACCAAATGCAATATCATGCGATATACACTCTACTGTACCTGCATATGGAGCAGGGAGCAGACGTCATAGTTCGCACTTGACTTATTAGCAGCAACCTCACGGGGATCGTTACTTTTTCACGAAGCCCCGTCACCTAATCTTCCGGTGCCTAGTGTGAACAAAGGCCGTGTTCCCGACGCCACTATTGCGTTGGATCTCGTTTCGACTGATGAGGAATCTCGAGACGATGATGCTTTTCTTGTCGCAGCTTGAGCAATAAGCATAGGTAGTGAGCCGGTTCACCTGCAGTGTTGATCTGGAAAGATTGAAAAGAGGACCATCCTTCTGACACAAAGGAGATGATTTTCAAACCTTGGTTATTGCTTGAGTCATGGCCAACCCCTTGTTGAAGGTTTGAACGAAGAATAACGTTCAGTTGCCGACGGGGAATCTGCAAAACATTCCGCGCCCGCCTCCCATCGAGGTGCTGTTGTCGTCCATTATACAGTCGTACAAGGAACCTCGATGCAATTCTCCAAGACAAAGCAAGCCAAGCCTGCAACATCGTGTGCCTTGCGCAGAGAGAGGATGTCTACCAAGAGAAGGATGATGTCACGAAAGTCATCTCCGCACCCAGCAGATTTCACGAGCCACGTGGAACCGTCCAGATGCGGCAGGATGGGATACCGCTGTTAGTGTAGCGTGATGCGGGGAAGTTTTGCCACGATCCAGTACAGCAGCTGACCTTCAAACATGTTCCCTTCAACCAAACATGGGCACCGTTCATGGATCCACAGTTAAGCCCAGTCATCCGTTACAAAACACAACTGGACAGCGCCAGAGCGTTGCTCGTCTTGGAAGCGGCAGCCGAGTTGGTAGGTTAAACGTTGGAACAATCTCGGATGAGGTACGAAGGGTTCATCTAGTAATAAGAACAAGCGTTGTTAGCAAGAGTTCCTTCCATCGCTAGTCGACCTATCAGTACAGGCCCTAGTTCAGTTGCCTCTTTGTGCGTTATTTTTCAAAAGCCATTTCGCTCATTGAACCACTGCACATATCATCCTACGCAATAAACCTCAATGCAAATACCTTACTGTCGTGTCTTCCGCCCGTGCTCATCCTTAATGGCAGCGTGTTCGATAGGCGTGTCACTTGTGTGAAGAGATTTTTCTGACTCCTAGAGAGAAGCATATCGGAGGTTTCTCCGGATATGCGAAAGTGTTGACCGTTATTGACGCATGAGGTTCTCGCGGTGGCAAGATAAGCTGTGATAGGAACAGTACCTCGGCGTTTGAGACCGAGTACTCCAGGAATTAGGCCATGCTTTTGCACATAAATCGTGAACTTAGCTTTGCCGATAGACTTTCCTAACGAGTACAGCCAAGCTCCCTCGTATTGTGAGAAGTGTCAGCCTTTGAACATGTCAGAAATGCGGGGAAGCCTAAGGCCGCGTACTACTTTTGGCGTATATGAGCATCGGTTCTTAGCCGTATGTACTTACGTGCAAGATGAAGTTGGGCAGAATAACTTCTCTAGAACACACGCAAGGTATGTATGTCCCACGTCCGAAGACCATGGTGTTGGAGCGAGATCAGCAACGTTATGTCAGTTGGATCGGGTCAAACTATCGATATCCCAGATATTCTTCGATCCTTTTAATTGTCAAGCGACCGTATCTCTTGACCGAGGCTGGAACCTAAGACAAGCCAACGAGATCTGGGGTAACGACTACGTATGGCACGCTGATCCAGAGAGGTGGGTTTGGCGTGGGCAGGTGGGAGGAGGCTGATCTTCGATCTCTTCCCGACAAACATGCCGTCCTTTGTCGTAGTGTCGATGCCTACGCTGTGTAAGTCAGAAGGGCATCATACTCATATGATGACTGCTGAAACAATGGCTTGATAGCTTGAAGTATCAATGAACGTTGTGCTGCAACAAGAGAGATCTGTTGGACTGCAGGGGTCGCCCTAAAGATAGATGCATGCAAAACGTCCATGTTGATGGAAATTAGCTCCACCAAATAAGCACTCCGGGATAGTAGTTGCTGTGATGGTGACACAAGTACCCCCGTTGCGTTCGTCCTATAGACATTTGATACGACGGATATGCCAGCTGGACGCGAATTGTGGTGATGCAGGAAATATTGATGGTAAGCAGGCATCCTTACGCCAGGCAATGGGATGGCATGCCGCGCCCACGCTATTAGAGCACGACATCCTTGGGTCGGTCTGAGATCTGCATACTGCATGTTACCTCGAAACCTCAAACCCCAATACCAGAGCACATGATTAGGGACCCCCACACGTGCGACCTCATCCGTGAGGCCGGTGTACATGGACCGTAATATACAGTGTCGATCGCGTCAAGTCGCGCTTGGTTAGTAGGCCCGATGTTTGACCAAAGCATCGCCTGAGAGCCTTCCCCAGTGTGTCAAGGGTTCACAGCTCCTAAGAGAGCGAGGCAGGCTTCAGATGACCTTCTCGCTGCATGCGCTAATCTGCCAGCGCATCGACCGCCAGACCGCGCGGGTGCCTGATGATGAGCCGTTTCTGGAGAACCTGTTGTTTACATGTGGCCAAATGATCACTGATACTGCGAATCGCAAGGAGATGCGACGGGTCAGCGGGAAAAAGCGCTGTGCCGAGCCCGTGCAATCCAAGGCATGGTGCTGAAAGGCAAGGCGGCGTGGGGAAAGATAGATGATGCTGTGTCTTCTCGTGGGCTAAAGCAGACTTGCGTGGAATTGAATGACACTGAAGCAGGAGTAAGGGCAGGCTTGCCATTGAGTCCGCGTTTGACTCATAGGGCTGAATGGACATCTGCAATCTTCGAGTCTCGACGCCGATCCCACGACGCACACGCATCTGGGCGCAAGAACGCGGGCGCAAAGACGGTTCACTCCGCCCTTGCGCTGTTCTCCTGTGATGCTGTGACGACGTGACGACGCTGACGGCGGACATGAGATGCCAGGCACACTCACGCATCACAGGCACACAACCGACAAAGATCCGGCCCGAGGGAAGGCGGCAACGAACCTACAAGGTAACCGAAAGCCACGGACTGCTCACGCGTCGTCACACCCGTGCAACAAGGTTCTCCATCGATGATGATGAGTATCACAAACTTCGAATGCCATCGTGACACGGCCGACACGTCCTCCTTGAACTATACACTCGTTGCGACGCCCGCGCCTTGTGCATCCGCTATTGGTGTCTACCCTGCAGTGCATAAGTACTAGTAAGCCGTACAGCAAAGCGTGCATAAGCGCCTGCGGAATGTCCAGCCTCGAGGCAAGTCACAGAAGAGCGGTAAAGAAGACCACCATACAGAACGCATGGTTGCGCCAGACTTGTGTTGTTGAGAACGGGCACTTGACAAGGAGACAAGAGTCCATCGAGGCTAGACGGCCACATCTGCTCACTTACCCGAAGTGGGGCCAATCATCACCACCATGTTCACGGTGCAAATGAGAATTCCATGTGAAGACAATACGCTTTTTTTGGAATTAGGTACCTGCTATCTCGTAAACTGACAACTTTGTCGTCAAGCAGCTTCGCGAAGCCATCTCTCTCCAGGGTATAATCACCGTCTCAGGCAGATCGCCTGGTAAAAGTACAACGCAGGTAAAAGTACAGACCAGCAGAGTCGATACTGCTCGACGAACGTATCCGCCCATCCGGGCGTGAGCCATGACCTGTCTTCAAAACCGAATGAATGTGCCCGTGTACGGACCTGCATGAATGAAATTCGTAGCCTCGTAGGGCATACACAAAGGCCCGTGTGGTATTGACCAGGAAATTTTGAAAAAAAAGACATTACCATCGACCGACCGTGCAGTATGAAGATGAAAACTGGTGATGCCTGAAAATATTGAACACAAAAACGCCGCAGACCCATCCATAAATGCCGCTAGAAGTGCAAACGTTGGAAAAATTGATGTGGAGCTCTACCAACCCTTCGCGTGGTACTCCTCGGAAATACCACCGCCAAAATAATCCTCCTGGTACGAGTTGGTGGTTTTAGTGTTGCTCGGCCTTGGTTGAGGCGCTGCATCCAGACCTCTAAGGTCGGTTGTGGTCATAGCCCGACGGATCACGGCGTTGGTAGTTGCATTTTTTTGCTGTCGCTCCCATAGGAGGTTCTGCCTTAAACTCCCGCTCAACTCCGTCTGGAGCATGTTCCTACGCGTGGTGCGTGGAGACAATGCAGGCGGATGCACATTCGAGGTGGTCATAATGATAGGCTTTGCCCGTGTGACTTGTTGACGCATCATAAGACCACTGTCTTCTTGGGGAGAATTGCCAATAGAAGGGCCGTTGGGGGTTGAAGTTCGGGATCGGCGAATGGCGGGTGTAGACCGGGAGGCAGCATTTTGCAAGGCCTGTGCGCGATCGCCTTCATGCATCATGGTAGTGAGAAGGGACCGGCGAGAAACAAGGTTGGGCTTCGAGTCGACTCGTTTGAACATGGACTGTTCGGTTACACTGGAAGGGCCACTATCATCGTTGTCGTCTTCCCAGTCACCATCAGAGTCTTCTTCTTCTATGGCACTCTCATCGGGCTCATCTTCACTGTCAGTCTCGATAGCTCCATCGCTGTCGGACGTGGCATCGTGGTAAGTGCGGGTGTTGACCTCGTTCTTGAACGAGAGCGTCTTTCGCATAGGGGGAGCGCCTCTTCTGAGATGCTCAGACAACGAGCTGCGTTGCGCGAGCGAATATGCCTCGAGGGAGCTACTGTTGTCCTCGTCGGATGAGCCACCAAGAGTGAACATGGGCTGTTTCTTCTTCGTCATTGGCTCTGCTTTGGAGGGCAAAGGCTTCACGAGGAAGCTTGATGTCTTTTTCAGGATAGGTGTCGGGGCCAGGTTGGTGCTTGAGCGTATCGATGTCGAGATGTGGCCCGGCTCAAAGCCGCGCACAACACTGTGGTTGCTAGCCTCCAACGATGAGCTCACCTCGGAGTGGGCAAGAGGGCTCAGTGCCATAGCGT
Source organism: Dothidotthia symphoricarpi CBS 119687 (assembly GCF_010015815.1). Lineage (NCBI taxonomy): Eukaryota > Fungi > Ascomycota > Dothideomycetes > Pleosporales > Dothidotthiaceae > Dothidotthia > Dothidotthia symphoricarpi. Next base: position 715,287 of record NW_022985032.1, read on the forward strand.
CGCTGCCACGGATAGCGGCGAGCGGCGATGTCGCTGGTTGAGGAATGCGGCGTGCAGTCACTGGTGGCGAGGCTGGCCGGAAAGTCGATGCTGCAGGGCGCGTCGATGGCTCGGCTACTGGCGGGGCCAGCTGCGGGGGCAGTGGCGATAATGGCTCAATCGCCTTCTTCTCTTGGATCGAGTTGACGACCTTCTCCAGATCAATGGGCGTCAGGTGCTTGCCGCGAGCCTGGCTAGCCGTGGAATCGTGGCGGCGCAAGTCCGGGCGCGAAGTGGACGAGGTTGAGCGGGAAGTTGTGGTGATGGCGCTGTCCATGGTTGAGTCGTCCGACCCCACGCTGGTTGACAGGTCGGGAACCTCGGCATTATTGGCTGCGAGCTGTCGCTCGAACGCCCACTGCGGCGACATCATGACGGGCGGACAGCAGAGCGTTTCACGGCCCCAGACTCTCCACGCCATGTTCTCGTAGCGTCGACCGTCTTCCATAGCAGGCGAGCATTTGGAGAATACTGTTTGGTGTGTTAGAGGCCGCGGTCCATTCGATATGGCCTGTGCCTTGGCCTATGCCTTCACTTACAAGACCAGAGGCCGAACAGATTCTCTGCGTTGCCTGTTTCGATGGTGTGCATGGAACCGTGCTCAACACGCACAATGGGGAGTTCTGAATGGAGAGGCATCGTGGACGGAGGGACTATATGGTTGGGTGCCGACGTAATGGAGGATATCCGTATGTGGACTTCCGGGTGCAACGGCGACGGCGACGGGGAGGGTACGATTGCGTCAGTGGGTTTGGCGGCGGCGAGACAGTGCGGATGCCGTCGTGATCAAAGGCGTGACGACTGCATGAAGGATACTGTATATGATGTGTGTGGTGAGGGCACGTTGGTATGGGGGGGATATCGCAGGTCGACTATGCAACCAGAATGGCCGAGGTGGGAGTGGATCTATGTATGAAAGCCAGTGTGGGAAGGTAGGCAAGGGTGTTCCGCCGACAAGGAAGGCGCGACCTGGCCGACGACAAGGAAGGAGCGATGGACACCCACACGCACTAAGCACCCCTGTCACCCTAAACAGGCTCTTCCGGAGACTCCCCGGCACTTTGCGTCCACGCTCTACCGCTCTTTCAGTCTTCTTGACAACCATGGCTCACACTGGCTCGCCATGCAGACCCGATCTAAATTCCTCGTACTGACATGCATTGCTTGTCACCCTCGTCTGCGTCTGTATCCTCCAGGCCGCAGCGCGGTTATCGATGCTCCCTCGTTCAGCTCTGACCGAAGCAAAGCTTCGGCACCCACGCGTGGCGTCTGGACTGCTCCCCACGAAGGCGTTTGCAGGGTTGTGTCTGCACGCAGGGCACATGATTCCGACCCGAACAGTGCTACGCAAGGTTCATCTTCTAGAAGCCCCGCCAAAAGAGGCTGACTCGCTGTTTTGCGAGGCGCTGCCCTCTGTGAACACGACTCTCCATTTCAATCACGGCGAGTCGCTGGGCGCAGCATTGCGGAGCTGACCAGCTGTTGCCGCTGGCTATTCGCTGTCTGTCTGACTGGTTGCGCTGGCCGACTGCTTCTGGTGGTCACGTCGCCCGCTTCCGCGTCACCTGAGCATCCCACCGTAAATAACCCTTTTCGATACAGTACTGTGCAGTCAGCGGTTTTGAAAACCAGTCCACGCCCATGTGACTGTTTGTGCACCGAGGGTGATCCCCTGGTCGCGGAACCTGGGCAGCCTTTCCGCGCGTTTCTTTTCTCCTTTGCTTCATACACTGTAATTGCCTCTAGCCTTGTTGTGCCTAGCCCCCCGGTACTTCTCGAGACTACGAGTCCCGAATCCGGCTGACCTTCACCCTCTGACATCAGAGCAGGACACAGCTCCCAAGGCTCCCCTGAGCAGCGTCATATCAGTCTTGGACAGTTTCAAATAGCCTCACTTCCATGCGACAGCCTGCCGCTCCCGTCTACGGGGATCACACTGGGGAAGACATCACGAGGTACTCGACTTTTTCCGCTGGCGGTCAAGAGCAGCCCGATGACATGCTGTTTTGGGAATACCCTCTCCGCTATTGTACTCTCAAGTGGAAGTTTCTCCGCCTACCAAACAGTCGTGATCCGCTCGATACTCTGACAGGACACTGGGCAACGCATGTAACCTCTGTGAACCATGCTTCTCCAGGATTTTCATTGCGCAGGACAACGCACGGGAAAGGTGCTACGAGGAAGCCTGACAGAGACCAGCTAGGGGGTGAACTCCGAATCTTATCCATCTCTGATACAATAATTCCCCAGCCGTTCAGCTCGGAAGTTGGGGTAGGGTAATGTACCCCGCTGAGGACGCGCACAGTGCTTCTATCGTCATACTCGAGCAACAGACGCGATATGTCGATCGACTACAAAGCAATCTCGAGAGGTCATCCGGATCGAATCAACGAGCCGCGCAAGAATCATGTGCGACTAATGCATTCCGCTATACGCAGCGTGATTACCTGTCTCATGCGTTGTGCAGCGATAATCATCTGTTTGCCAGGACATGCTGGATATTTCGCGAGCACCGAGAGCCTGTCTTTCTTCAAGCTCGAGTCCCAGCGATCATTACCAAGGCCCAGGTTCAGTCTTCGCTAGATACTGTTGCCCACGCACCGTGTTATTGTGCTCAATATGGTAGTCTTTGTTGTCCAGTCATCATCAGTTTACAAGCTGCTGACAGGATGCGCTGGTCGTGAATCGGCTCGTGACTTTACGTAGACTGCAGATCCTGCCTCTTATGTTCAACGGCAACAGAAGAAACGTGTGTCATGCATCCACCGTCCCAATTACGTTTGCCCTGAGAATGATCATGTTGCTTGGAACTGCCACGTCGCTTTCAACTCAATCAATCATTCTTCATGCTTATCGAAAATGGCTGCAGACGAATCTCATATGTAAGTCGATGGGACTTGGAATCTCTCACTAGGTGTGGATGAAGGTTGCATCCTTAGCCTGGGGTGTTGATCAGGTTCTCGTTTACGGCTGTTGAGCTGAACAAATCGTTGAGAAGACATCATTCTTAAGCAGAGGAGAATCGCATTTATATAACAGTAATAGCGCATTAACTTCCTAACTCTCACATCTGCTTGAGTACATCAATTTGCGATCAAAGAATCAAGATCAAAGCAAATTGGTACATCAATAATACGAACCTACAATTGTCTTTTCTTTTTCACGGACCATGACGCTGCGGCTTCGATGGCTTGCCTTGCGACACGAGAACGTGCACTCCCATCTCATCGCACCGAAGGATTTAGGTACATAGAACAACAGTCGTCGCATGGAATATGCAAGATCCGAACTCGATGCAAGCTCTGAGAGAATGGACCTTCCGTTCCCCGCAAGCTGTGCAACACAACCGAGCTGGGACACTCACGATGGTGGCGTGACAGTGCCGCAGATTCGGAGACTGTGGCTAAAGGCCCGACAGCCTGGATATGGCGTTGAGCGAATCCTCCTTGGGACCGGGACATGTTCCCGCTGCACGAATCGCGTGGCTGTCACCTCGTCAACCTTGGTCGAGCACCCATGCATAGCTGTTCGCGGCGGCAATTGTGTGTGTATACAAACAATGACGATGTACTTGATCCTTGATTTCTCACAACTGCGTCCAACCCCTTGGCGACAATCTTACCCATTGTGAATCTGTGCTTAGTTGGGTGGTGCGATACGATGTTTTGCTCGAGCTAAGTCATTGTTCAACTGAGAAAAGGTAGGCCCATCTCATAGCGCGCCAGTTCATTCACCTCGGTACGAATTACGGTCGCACATTGTTGTGGCGTTCGACTCGATCATTTCCGGGCACCGTTACGGCGCTCCGGAGTTGCCCTCCACCCTCGCGGCGTATCTTGGGCGGGCTTATCAATTGTAGCGCACGGGGGGGACTTGATGCTGGTCTCCGCATGGGCGAGTGACTGGCTGTACATTACAAGATTCCACAGCTCATCGGTTGTGGAGCCGCTTCCGCTGGTAAGTTGCTACCAACGGCTCGGTACCTCATTTCGTCGAGCATGGTCGCTAAGCGAACGAAAGCAACGTGTGAATTTCTGGAGCAGTGTTTGGTTCCCAGGCCCGGGATCTTAGACCTGGGGTTGTACATCGTAATTTGTTGCACCAGGAAGCCTTCAAAGTCAGTCAGCTATGCGCTCTCGAATGGACGAAGAAATATTTGGAAGAATTGTCGCTTACTGAGGCATCAGACGTTGTATCAGGTTGGGCACTAGCCTTCAATTCTGAGAAAAGGACGACGAGTCACACGCAACAATTTGAAATTTCGCCGCAATGTCGTGCTGTAACGCGGGACTCGAGATGGGCCAACTGCTAACTTCGAGACCTATCGCCCCTGTCCGACCAGAGTTCACATGGACACGCCCTTGCTTGGCAGGACCGCGTTGTGGTGTCGTTCCCCCCACGTGCTTATCGACAACCCGCATGTGGGGTTGTCCTCTCGCAGGGGAAACTCTGAATCTCGAACAACCTCTCGTCGCAACCCACCGAATGAATGTCATCGCAGCAGATAATTGTGGTCCTTTGATGTCTCTCCACCAGTGAGCGTAGCCCGCAAGGAAATACCGCGAGAAATATGTCGCGCCGTTGGGCTGCTGAGGTTTATCCGCCAACTAAGATACATGTTCGACCTTCTCCTTCGGGATCATCATGCACGATTTTCACGTCCTGGGGCCTGTTCGTGAAAATCTTTTCACGGCGAAGCTTGTCTCAGGACCCTCAATTGGATGATTTCTTCGTCTGGTAACCCTACCTTCTCAGGCCTCCAAGCAACTCTGAGCAGCTGGTGGAGTGTTCAACCCAACATGTTCTAGGATTGTTCCACTCGGAGCCTTCTTCCGACAATGACACTAGATATGAGGGTAGTATCGCATCCTTGAAACTTGACACGGTAATCTAACTTTGGGTCTGGCAGTTGGTAACACTGCGTGCTGATCTGTCAGCTGCGCGTCTCTTTCTGACTTTTGTCCTCCCGCCATACCGAACGAACACATCCCACCCCAGCATCTTCTAGGATGCTGTCGTTCTTGTAGTACATGCTACTCGTCTTGCTCAAAGACCCATGTTTAGAATTTCTTGCGGAATATCTGGGTAGGCTCTTTCTCTCGTGTCATTCACGCGAACATAGTCCTTTCGACTGTCCGCGTATGCAATCATTGCACGAGTAGCGGAGTCGCGGAATGATCATTGTTGATTGTTCCTTGAATCATAGCGACGTGCCACCATCAGGTTCGTGACCGTCTACGCCTTGACACAACGGAGCGTCACGGATTGGGAAGTAGCCGTTCACCCGTTGCATCACATTCTCGAGCCGCACCGAGCATTCGTAATCTTCTGTACCGTGTCACACGGCCCGAGATGCTCAGCAGCGTCGTGAATCATACCCGAGCGGAGGGTTCTTCGCGCGAATGTCGGCGAATTGGATAAATGCACGATGTAACGAGCCGCGTAGGATTCGGCAGCACTCTGCAAATCTCCAATCAACCCCGTTTTGGACGCGTTCGAGTCAACCCTACGAAGGATTTCAAGTTACGCTGTCGGTTCCAAGACTCCTGTGACATAGATTTTGGTGAAGAATGGGCATGGTCTACTGCGCCGTACGTCTGCGGGTTTTGCAAAACCTTATCTCTCGTTAAACCAACACCCAACTTTGACAATCTTATCTCAGGTAGCGCTTTTGCTCACCGACTCCATGATCAAGGAATAATCCGAAGTCGCCGTTCTCGGTTCTGCAACTATCCTGGACGGTCGCGTGGATGTCACCTTGGACCGGGTCTATCACATGCCAGACTATATCTGGCGAGATTAGAGATGGCGGAGATGCTTTTCCGGACGGAGCGACTATTCCTGTGAGATATCATATAACATCAGAATTATTGTAAATAACAGCCAACCGCGATGTCTAGGCACGGATCGCCCCGAGTCTTAGTGTCAGCTGAGCGTCTATGGTGCTAAGACCGCGGGTATCATATCTACCATGCGTTATACCTATGGGTAGATTTACATGTGCTTTTTTATGACTTCGCTGACCTAGATCTTACAGATTCACATGTATCGCATATGATTGTGAATCATTCGCACTCCTGCTTCGTTCATCCAATCCTCAAGGATTGTCAGATTTCGCCCTAGACACATGAGTAACCTCGATAGGCAACCACATCAGGGGCCTGCATGTTCCGTTACTCATGTCGTGAGACTGAGGTACTGCGCGTTATACATGTCCTACACTCCATCTATTCTAAGCCGCAAACTTGAAAACGACCCTATTCCTGAGCGTTCCCAGAGTTGAACAGACAATTATAGAAGAGGTTACGCATTGAAGAATGCTTCGCTCGGTCTTTCTCAAAGCAAGCTTGATATGCGTGGTTTGCGAGACACCGTGAACTCACAAGCTGAGGTAAGAACGGCACCACTTTTAGCACGACCATGTGTGGCTTCATGATTTGTTCTCTTGAGAACTAACTCATCGTTCTTTACTTCATGATTCCGGTCAACGTGTTGGTTCTACTTTTACAACCTCTATCTTGATTTCCGTCGATCCTCTACACCGCCCAAGTTTACTTCCTGAACAAGCAAGGGCAATATCTTGGTGCTCATACGGTGAGATCTCTCCTCCACGGGCCAACCACAAGTCTTTCACAGCATATAAGCTCATTCTCTCGTCGAGTCATTCTCCCTGTTTGAGTACAAAGGTTCTGCTCATTTCACCATGCGAGATTAGCCACAGGATAGAATCTGAAAACGGAGTCGAGCCGAGAATCATGACTACTGAAGTATCTGTGGACTATTTCCCTTAACATCCAGCAACCTTACCGTTCAAAACATGTTTACACTAGTCCTGAGAAACCAAGCACGTAAAATCTACCCGCAAACGTATATTGCCATCTTCTCGTCTTCCACATGCATCAATGCGCCGCAAATTTGACATCCTCAATATACCAGGCGCAGTCACGCGAGAACACTTGTTGACGCCTCACCAAGGGATAGCCCATGTCAAGAGCTGTAGTCACACGAATCACACGAATCACACCTAGAGAACAATAAAAGGAGATGTCGTGAGACATTCTATTGTTTTTTCATTCCGTCATGTATCTGGTATCCTTGGGCTTCCTTTGCGCCGCTAACGCGCCCTGCCCTGATTCCGTCAAACGATAGCGTTTACATCACGCTCCTGTGCCAGGCCATGTCGTCTAGAAATCATTCTCGTCGTTTCCAGCGATAATCACGTTGTTGACCTACAGATCCGTTAGCATTGCGCGCATGAAGTTCAGGTACGCAGACGAGATGCAAGATGGGCTATTGAGCCATTCTTGGCGATGGGACTCATAGGGACCACATATGAAATGGTGTATGTCGCGTATGACGCGAGTAAACACCCGTGCGCGTATAGTCCCGCACCCCCGCGTTTTTATCCTACAATCTGCGAGATCTCACGCGCAAGGGTTTTTTGGGGGTGGCACGGCAAAGGGATTTCGGAATGAGGAATTCGTTGGAAAGAGGAGTTGTGAAATATAAAACAGTATTGAAACTTACCTTGAGCACCATCCTGCAGAGCTGTGTCGCGAGAAGGAGCTGTTGCCTCTTTGAGATCAAGGGGTCGATCACGAAGGCTTTCTTCATATCTACGATAACGCCACGTTAGCACGACTGTGTACTAGATGAAACCACCAACGCGGGTTGTGATGTGATTGAAGCGGTGACAACTCATCATCTGGTGATTGCTCGAGGTTACGGTATTGCATGACGGGATGTGTGGATGATGCGTGGGGGTTGCGCTGTACATCCCACAGAGGCGTTGGAAGCGGAAGGTTACCATGCACCACGGGACCACGCATTACTGCAGGAGTACCACGACGCCCAATATGCGGGATATGCCCATTGGCGCCGAAGGCGTGCGGACGTGCATAACCGTGCAATGCAGGATTGGTTTGGAAATGAAAGCAACATGAACGAAAAGTGGAACTCACCATTGCTTCCTGTCTGCATGCAGTCAACACCTAGTCTCGTGTTCTTCTCCTTTGCTTGTCGGGACTTGATGTTGGCCAGAGTTTCAATGGGACTGAGACCCGAGTTCTCCGCCAGTGCCATGGGGACACAGTCTAGGGCATCGGCAAAGGCGCGCATCGCGTACTGCTCAAGACCAGGACTCTGTGGAAGGTCAGATATCACAGAAGTTGTCATCAAGTACCAAAGTGCTTACCTTAACGGCTGCATCCTCAACTGCCAATGAGCATGCAATCTCGGCAGCACCACCACCATAGACGATGCGGCTGTCTCGTACAAGGTTCCGGACGACGCAAAGAGCATCGTGCAATGATCGTTTCGCCTCATCAATGATCTGTATTATGTTAGCAACATGGACGTGGCTATGTTCTTGAGACATGGCGCTCGCTCAAAGGTGGGCCATATTTTGGCTTTACGTACCATCTTATTGCTACCTCGGACAAAGACGGTTACGGCTCTGGTGTTTGCGCACTCCTCAATGACCAACATCTTGTCCCTTGTCGTTCCAAAGGTGAGCTCGCGGACAATGCCTGCCTTGCCCAACTTCTCTGCGCTAAGGTCCTCGAAGCGCGGCACTATACGACCGTTTGTGGCAATTGCGATGAGTTCGATCTCTGGACCTCCGACCCACCGCACGGCGGGCAATTTGTTTGTAAGGAGGAGATGGTTGGCCTCGTCGTCGAAACCCCATTGACATATGACAACGTTTGCGCCTGTGTTCTTGATCTGATCAATCATCTCGGTGAACTTGTTGGACTCGTAATTTTGCAGCTTCTTGAACTCCTCGACTGAAGTGATGTCCAACTTGTGCTTGGTCTTGGGCTTAGGCGGCTCGAAAGCGCAAGTCAAAATGGCAAGTTTGGCATCCTTGACTTCAGACGGCATCTGGGGATGAGAGAAGTCTTTGTCTATTATGACGCCCTTGACCAGTAATGTGTCTTCCAGCGCACCACCGACCTTGCCATCGACCTTGATGAGCTCGAAATCGACGTCTTTGCGATCCAGGTCTGCCACCGATAGCACGGCGTCGACGGCAATCTTGGCGAACTGGTCGTGTGCTTTAGACACAATCTTGCTGCCCAGACTAGTTTTGGCGACCTTGAACAGCTCCTCAATGTTGTCTTTGGAGAAGTGGATCTCGTCGCTGATCTCGTCCAGCCTCGCCACAGCAACCTCACAGGCCTGGTCGTATCCGTCCGCTATCCTGATGGGATGGATGCCCTTGTCGATCAGGTCCGCTGCCTGTTCGAGCAACGCACCGGCCAGAACCACCACACCTGTTGTACCGTCGCCGATCTCATCATCTTGAGACTTTGATAGCTCGACTAGAAGCTTCGCGACGTGGTTGGATATTTCCATTTGAGAGAGAATGGTGGCGCCGTCGTTCGTTACGGTGATGTCGCCATCCGGTGAGATGAGGATCTTGTCCAGCCCCCGTGGTCCCTACAAGTCCATAAGCGCTTGCTTTCCTGCTCGAAATATGCATGCATACCAGAGAAGTCTTGACGATGTTCGCAACCGTCTTGGCGGCCAGGATATGTGACTTGACAGCGTCGTTGCCATGCTGCCTCTTCTTCTTGCCCTGACTGCCCCGTGTGTCAGCCTTGTCTCCTTGGTTCAGCTTCTCGGGCTGTTCCGCAGCGGTCCACATACTCTCTGACAATGATGAACGGCCTGCCCGCCTCGTCCTTCATCACCTGCGCTGTATCCCCTCCTGTTAGTGTCTGTCGTGCAGATTCGCGGGGTAGTCTCGTTTCGCAGAGGGCTCGGAAGCATACCGTTCGACATGTCCAGTTCTACAGGCGCATATAATCAGCATTCGAGTCTCGTGTATGGGTTGACGTCCGTGAATTGCAACGTATTGGAGCTGTTGCATGCTGCAGACTTACGCATCGCCATGGTGAGAGGTGTTCCGCTCCGCAAATGTGACGAGTAGAATCCGAATCCCAGGAAGGGGCTCAACACAACAGCCGGTATTGCCGTGTGTATTCGTGTGTATGGGCGGTGAGGGGTGGTGGGGTAGGCGAGGAGACAGTCGCATCCGCATTCTTCAAACTTTCAAGCTGAGTTCCCCAGAATTCGGCGCTAGTATAGCACGCTAAGCTCTTCTGACGCGCTCGCCGGCCTCACCAAACTTGACCACCACCACGGCCACTGCCCTCCCACTCGCTCAACGTCGTGTCGCGTGCAATTGAGCTTTCCTCGCCCACCCGTAGCTCCAGCGAGCTCCATTAATACCCAACTTCTCCATTTTCCACCCATAGCGACAGCATTGCGAACATGCCTCGTAAGCCATACAAATGTCGCGTCTCGTTCACTCTTCCTAACGCGTAAGCAGCCGCTCTCAGCGACGTCGAGTCCTCCGGCGACGAACAGGTCCCTGCTCAGAAGAAGACGAAACAAGCAAAGGCCCAGCCCGACCCTGTCGAAGAGGAAGAAGAGGACGAAGAAGAGGACGATGGCTCAGTCGCAGAAGACGAGTGCGCACGCCCATTGTCTGCATTTGGATCGCATCGTGCTGACAATGCGACAGATATGTTGTGGAAGAAATCTTGAAGCATCGATTCACAAAAGTGAGATCACCTCCTTAGACGCGACGCGCCACGCGCCATGAACTAACCATGTCAGGATGGCGAGCTCGAGCTCGACGTGAAGTGGGTAGGTTATGACGACCCCAAGGACCGCACATGGGAACCTGAGTCAAATTTGTATGTTGCTCGCGAGATACACTTCGAAAGCTGGTGCTAAAAGCAAGCAGGAGTGGTGCCATCGACATCCTCGAAGCCTACTTTACAAAGATAAAGGGCAGACCAGAGCCCAAGGCCGGTGGCGCAAAGCGCAAGGGACGACCATCTGCCGTCAAATCTGAGCCGGCGGAAACGCCTACAGCCAGTGCTAAGCGCGCGAAGAAGGAATGGAGCCCACCACCAGGCTCATGGGAGCACGACGTCAGCCACATCGACACTGTCGAAGAGAGCTTCGACAATAAAGCCGGAACGATGGGGAGGTTTGCCTATCTGGTTTGGAACAACCAACGCAAGACCTACCACCCGCTCAAGCATGTATACCAGAAGTGCCCTCAGAAGGTATGTTGCTCTCCATGGCGCATTGTTGTCTATTTGCGCCTTGCAAGCGGATGTCTGACGCGCCACAGATGCTTCTCTATTACGAGAGCCACCTTGTCTTCACACAAAATGACGGTATGGACGGCAAAGACGACTCGTCGATGAAGGATATCTGATCACATCCGACGTGATCAAAAAGCCCATACCACTATAACTGTTATGGGAGTACAATCGTCATGCTGAAAGCTCGACAAATAAACTCCCCAGCGTTGCCATATATGTCCTTTTTTCATACGGGCAAGTGTGCCTTGTCCCAGCATGACATGTAGGATACTCTACACGTTATGCGTGCCTTGAATAGCATTGAGGGCATTTATAAATAGCTGGTAGCTATGGAGTTGGATTCCGGACTTTTTGCAAGGGCTGGTCTTGTACTTTACTAGGACATTTTCCATACGTCCCACCTGTATCATCACTGGTTTTGCGCATCGCGATGTCGAGCGAGAGATGGGAAATGACCGAACGATCATCGAAAGAGGGGAGGTTTTGCTGTACTTCTATAGGGCGGAAATGCGACTTTTGAAAGCACGTGGGAGATCGAGAAATTGAGATGATTATGCTGGATAATCTGAAGAAATGACGTCTCAAAGCGGCAGCGCATTGTGGCGAACTCACATGTCGGAGGGAATCGCATGACTGGACGGAGCCAGGTGTTGTTAAACGCTGTTTAGTATTTAGACGAGAGATGGCTAATCCCCCCGTTTTGAGGCAGAGTAAACGCGCCAAGACCTACCACGTGATTTCGTGTCATCAATCACCAACTATCAAACTAACATATCCAATACTTCCTATCTAAGATACATACAATCTATCGTCATCTATCTAGATCACATCCGCTCCCCAATGCCGCCTTTCCCACCAAACATCCTGTTTCGCGTTTCAAATTTCAAATCCAACCTCGTCCGCCCCCAGCCCGCCCCAGCCTCCACCAACCACCCCCGCACGCACCCGCTATGTTTCTACAAAAGTACCACATTCCGAGTTGCTTGTTTCTGGCTTCACACCGCACACCACACTCAATAGCTCCACAACTCTATTCTTATTCTCCATCCATCTACACCGCTCAACAAATTTCTTGAAAGTCGAACTTGAACTTGAGCTTGGACCTGCTTCGTTGTCAAGGACTAGGTTGTTCGCTGTTAGGGTTACTACGACTACGCTGTTGATTGGTATTTGAAGAAGAACTAAAGCAAGGTATGTACAAGCCATGCTCCTACCGTCTACTATATATTATCATCGACTAACTCCTGCCAGTTTTCTCAACAACTCACAACTCGACTTCACGACGCGCACCGCTTCTCCACCACTCTCCACCGCTCTTCTCAACAAACTCACCACCACCACAAACCGAGCACCCCTCACACTACCGCAATCATGCAGCGCAACATCGTCATCTTCCTCATCATCCTCATCCTCTTCATCGTTATCGGTCTGATCGGATACCTCATCTACCACCTGCAAACGCGCATGGCCGTCGGCGGCACATCGTCAGCATCGACATCAGACATGACAGAAGTGTAAAGCACTTTTGCGACTCCACACCGAGTGGTTATTCGTTATATTTCGCCTCGCGCGTACTTTTTTGCCCTGCGCAAAATCCGGAGAAGAAGATATTTTTTGACGATATACAACGCATGATGGCTGAGACTAGATGCGATGGTTGGGATGGGACTATATATGGGATAACATGCATTGCAACGGCGTTTGGGATGTGAGTGGCGTTTAGGAAGTCTTGAAAAGAATTATTGTTATACGATGTATGCGCTGAAGAATTGGAGAGCTTGGATACGCCTCTGGATGGATGGATGGATACCCGCAATGTTGCGCTCTTGTTGATAGTTTGAGTGGACGGTTAATGCCTGGCCATTGGTGCCTAAATGAAAGAACATATGAATATCCTGTCGGTGGTCTGTTTTTTGTGAGGTCAGAGTTCTACCTGATAGTTGCGCAAGATGAAAAGTGGTGTAATGCGCTTGAGCAACAAGACAAGGAAACGAACCTGCCTGTATCTAAGAACAATGGAGAAGGTAATACAGCTGGAAAGCCAGGTCCGGATCAGCAAACATTCAAGGAGTGATCATCATTCATACCAAAACCCAAACTCCTCTACACAACTGTATACTTGCTACTTTCCAACATGCGCAAAAGATCCCGAGCAAGAACAACGCAGGCAAAACCTAAGAACCAATCCCCCAACTTGCACCATCACACCAAACACCTAAACCCTCAAATCCTTTCCCCACATCCGTCCTTCGCTCACCATCCCTCATCACTCTCGTCCTCATCCTCGTCCTCGCCCAACCCCCTATCACACGTCTTCCAAAACGCAGTCGGACCCGCCGGCCCATGCGGATCAAAGTCCTTGTCGAACCACGTCCCTATAACACCACGCTTAGATCGTACGCCGCCAACTTGAATGCCTTCACTGCGCCAGCGCTCTTCACCGCTAGAGAAAAGTCAGTAACACCCAGTCCATATTTAAAAAGTTGAGAAGGGATGAGTACTTACCCGTAAAAGACGGATATGGTCTGCCAGCGCACGTCACCGGAAGGGGTGAGACGTACGGAGCCTTATGGACGTTAGTGAGCGTAGATGAGACGAGTGAGGGGGGCGGCTGACCTCGGATTTTCGAGTTGGCACTCGGATCCCAGGCTGCATCTACGGCTCGCGATTTCCCGTTGAAGTGCACGACGGGTAAGGTTGGGTTATCGAATTCACCGGCTGGTTCGATAGATGTGACTTGGAGGTCCATCAGGATATGTCGGATCGCTTCTTCGGTGTTGAGGGGCTCTCGCGGTTCATCGGAAGGGACTTTCATGGCTTGGGAGCTAAAGTTGAACTGGTAAAGATCTGTTAAAGTCTCAGCATGATATTGTAGTGTGAGGGGGCAAGAAGCCTACCGTTGTAGTCCATGAAGCACACAATCTGTGACAGCTTCAGCATCATGCCAAGACGTACTCATGAACGGGTTACTTACACGTGACCAGAGACCAGAGACATTATACGGATCTCTGAGCTGCAACGGGACGTCGAGTTCCCTCGTTAGCGCATTCGACACCCCATCCGCTTGTCGTGGCACCACACCCTCTAACGGCTCGGACCACGGCGGGCGAAAGTTCTGTAGAAACCTCCTACAGCAGAGTCCTGAGTTATAGGCCAAAACAATCATAAGGCTCTCCACCATCTCCCAGTCCGTCCGCATACTCCCGTCATCCCGGAAAGGACCCCATTGCGTCTTATCCGTGTAAGTCCGCAAATCATACACTCTTGACCGAGCGTAGGAGTGCGTAGAAAGAACCCTTCGCCCAATGGTGCTCGAAGGAATGCCGAAGAGACAGAGTAGTTTGGCGCTTAGTTGCCGGCTCTCTTCGTCGTCTGCTGCCTTCTGGTATTCTGTTCCTGCGCGCGAGTACAGCGAGGATCGACACATGAATGCATCGTGGTTCTGGGATATAGAGAAAGACTGGGATACTAGGTTCTGATTTTGAGAGTGGTTGAATTGGTCTGTTGATGCGGTGGCGATTAGGCTTTCCACTGTCGATGCAACAAAGCCGAATTCATCTCGCTTTTTGGTAGTGTCAGTAGACGGCTTTCTTTGTTAACCTTACACTCATACCTTCAGGAAATTGTCGGCTGATTGTAGTATCCTGCGGCATTTGACGATCTTTTGGAGCTCTGGTACCCATTCTGGCTCCGGATCGCGTGGCTTGCGGCGAGGGTCATCCTGACCCGCTGTCAGAACAGCATGAGTCTAATGTTATAGCATACATACCAAGATTCTTAGATAATGTGCCTTGTATAAGCGTTTGTTCTTCTTGATGAATTCGTTGAAGCCTCGGGATGTTAGTGCACATGCTGCGAGGTCTTCTGGATTGATCTCCTCCAGGATCCGGATCAAGACATCATAGCATAAGTCAAGGAGTTCCGTCATTGCAGTTATTTGATCCCTGAGTGAGATCCGTACAAAGTAATGGTCCGAGGCTCGATGTTAATGTCGATGTCGTGATGTATCTCGGCACATGCAATGCAGTGGGGTTCCGGAGATAAGAAACCCGATAGGGCTGGATGCTGCTGAGGTGAACGAAGGCCGAGGAGCGGTTCTTCCGTTCTCGTAATCTTCTTCTAACCTTTCCTAGTTTTCGGGACTATGTATGTTACTTGTATTGTACACAAAACTCTCGAAATCAGATTGTATACTTTTTGATAAAGAGTGCATAACTGAATCATGATTGCCACCATTTTAGTAATCAAAATACCGAAACCTTCCAACTTGAGAACAAAACACTTGCATTTGACCTGATTCGCGACTAAAAGGAACTGAAACAAAGACAAGGCCTACGTATGCAACCTTCAAACGCCCCCTAGTAAGGTACTGTGCACTCGGGGTATCTATATAAACACACAACAAGATGAAGTCCTAGAAATCGGCTTGAAGTAGCAACCTATGGTTCGCCACACTCCAAATTACAACGAGTGAGGAAAAGGAGAAAACCCTGACGGACAGGCTTTTAACACGCCAACATAAGACTATTGGGATTTCGTCAGATCCAGAGGACTTGACTTCCGGAATTTCTGGCATTGAGTTCAAACTCCCAACTCTCCAAAGTCTGTGCAACTGGCAACATATTATCTTCGTTCCATGGGAGCCTCAGTGACGGATCGAGGTGAGTTGTCTGCGAAAACTGCTCAGGTTGAGAGCCATTGACTAGGTTTCGGTATGGCAAGCGCTCGGCGACGTTAGGTGGAACGGTGTTTCTGACTGCAAGTGCCCAACTCTCAGGCATCTGGGTAGCCTGACCGAAATTTTGCCACGTCTCAACTACTTGCGACACTATATCCACAATCTCATTAAAGGCTTGAAGAGCATGTCTTGCCTGTAGGAGACTTTGAGCAAGATCATACATCATGGCGACAGCATCTCGAAAGCCTTCTGTATAGGCTTGCAACTGTGCTTGTAGGTTCAAAGACGGCGCAGTGAGATCGCGAACGAGAAGCGTGCAGAGAACTAACAGAGCACTAGAGAGGCAAGTTGACATATAGTGTCGGAAGGGGGAGGGGCCTTTTGCTTCGGCGGCATAAACGCGAATGTGAGCGATAGTATCGAGAGCAACATCTCCACAGAGACGACCCATGGCGGCGTCGTACTGCAGCGACGTCATAATTCGTCGGTGTAAAAGAAGTCGAAGATTATTAAAACTGGTGTGAATAAAGGTTGCCTGTTGCACGTGACCGAATTTTGGTGCATGTTGGGGGAGGACATCGCGAAGATAACTCTCAATCTGAGCGTCAACTTGTGTCGTATCCTTGCGATTGAGCTCAGTTTTCAAGGCCTGTGGACTGAACACGAGGTCCCAGACTGAGTCAGCTAGGCGCGACCAGTGCACTGCACAGTTGACAAACTCATTGAGAGGACGCAGTAATTCAGAATTGGGCATGGGTCTCTTGTGATAGATCTCCTACAGCACTGTCAGACCGATCTTGTTGGTGACAACAAGATGCAATGAAAGTGTTGAAAATACTCACTCGATCGTATAAGTCGCCTGGTCGATCCTCAACATCAATCTCTGACTCGGGCATTGATTCAGGACGGCCGCATGACACTGCAATACGATGATCAGTGACGAATATAATCCAGAATATGCGAAGGCGCATGTAGTCTTGGAAGACGTTTGCGTCTGGGGGTGATGGCTGGCGATGCAGGCCAAACTGGAAGACAAGTCTGCTAGCAAGGCCGATACTATTGTAAGCAAGATCGGCCTTGTTTGCGAGAGTGAAGTAAAGAGTCTGCAACGGTCAGTGGGGCAGTAAAAGTGTACGCAACATGTGAGCCCACCTGAAAGAGCAGAAATTGTAGCAAACTCAAGTCGCCCCGCCCAGCTAGAGAGCGCTTCCCAGCCAGCTCATCAGCAATCTGAAACCACTGCCAACCAGGAACGCTGTTGCTGTTGGTAGTGGCAGGTGGTGCAACATGCAGTAGGATATCGCAGCAAGCAAAGATAATGTAGTGTAGGGCAAGAAAGCATGAGTCGGTGTGTTGGAGGTCGGAACTTGCTAGCATGTGCTCACTGCGTATGCGGAATTGTGCCTCGTCTATGCATGGATGGAACGGATGGAAGTCGGCAAAAAAGACTTGAAGATAGTTGTGGTAGTCTTGCGAAGGCGGGAAGGTCAGAGCGCGGCTGCCCATGCAGATGGTGGAGGGAGTGGCAGCAGATATCGACCGGCGCATCATGTCCGACGGCATGAGAGCAAGGCTTGACTGCAGGCCCATGGACGCGAGGGCGGGATGGATGGGGTCGAGGGCTGGCATGGAAAAGGCTGCATCGCTGCCATTCTCTTCTCTTTCAATACCACCACCAGGCGTCATGCTCATGCCTCGCTCGTGTATGAGGGCTTCCATCATCGTCTCAATGCGGGCCATGCGCGCCTCCATGGACATTGTGAGCACGCTGGCATCGCTGGCCCTGCGCTCGCTACTCTCATGACGCGGCAGTAAACTCCTCCTCGCAGAGCCATTGCCATTGAGGAGAGCTGCCGGCGAGGGCTGGACGGGAACTGGCCGACTGAGGTTTTGCAGAGCTTCGGCTGCCGTCTGGTCTTCCGAGTAGAAGCAGCGCCTCCCATTGTCGGTGCATCGCTGGCACGGATTCTCGCCCGAGCACTGTCTTGTCAGCCATGCCAGGAAAGGGATGCTGGAAGGAACACACCTTGAGCTTCGATCGCCTGCACGCAACACCTGCTTCGCTGTCAGTCACGCTCTCCAAATCGTCGTGGTCTGGCAGTTCGGAAACGGTCGGAATGGATCCCCAAACAAACTCATTCTTGAGACGGCATAATTTCCCAGCTTGTCGCGAATATCGTCGACGCAACTTACAGGCACGAGATGCATACTTCTGGCGAATCTTCTTGCGCTTCGGCGACGACGACGTATCGTCGTCAGCCCGGCTTAATGACGACGCCTGATCGTTCATCGCGACGAGATGGGTGGTTGGAAGGGATGTTGGGGATCGGAACAGTTGCCCCGGCCATGCGCTAGTCAGTCGCGCTTGCCCGACTGTCCGCCTTGCGTTTCACAGCGTCACGTCTCGTCTCGTCTCACCTCACCACAACACGCATCTGTTCAGTCCACACGTGATAAAATTACTCGTACACAGCTCCCTCACTTCCCTATGAGCCCACCAACATATTCCGCTACAGCCAACATCTTCTCCTCCTGCAATTTCCTCCCCACAATCTGTACGCTGACATGTGCTCCGTCATAAATCTCCGGATCATCTGTTCCTGTTAGCACGTTCAATAAATCTTCCCTTGTCCAGACTTACAATCGTCTTGTACCCCCTTGTCTGCTTCGTCAATCGGCGTGTACCCCTCTTCCTTCACATCAACACTTTTATCGACATTGGTAACAGGTACAACTACACTCGTGTAATCCAGCGCATTAACCCACGTCGAATACCCATAGTACTTGTACTTTCCTTCTCTAGCAGCAGGCCACGGTGCAAGAGGACAAATGACTGCATCAACAGGTCTCCCCGTGCCCGTCGCGTCAACAGTGCTGTTCCAAAAGTCCATATATTCCTTCTTCAATCGCCTTAGCTCGACATTTGTCGCTGCAATCTCGCTGCCCGTAGCTTCCTTGAGATCCGAAGAGTAAAACGATACTTGGTCCGCCATTGGCTCCCCAGATAGAGCGAAGGCACTGCATACGTCTTTGCCGCCGTCGAAGACCCAGGACTTGAAGCCAGTGTCGAGAATGGGCTTGTGAGACGGACTGTTCCAGGGAATCACCGTGTGGCCAGCTGAACGAAGAGCTTCGGCTACAAGATTGGTTGCACGGCGGACTGGGGGCGTGGGATTGACGATCCCGTCGGTTGCGATGAGTCCAAAACAGAGCTTTTCGTCGGATGTTGTGAGACGGAGCATCTCTTCGTGTTGGTCCTCGCGCCAGGGCACTTCATGCACCAGCGGATCATGAAGCCATGGCTTTTGCAATAGCAGGGCTTTAGTGGCCAGACGGAGAGACGCGGCGCTTTTCGCGAGTGGGCCTACGACGGAGAGGATGCTGTTTTGTCCATCCATGGAGTTTGCCATGCCTTCATAGGGGAGACGACCTGTCGAGGGGCGCAGACCATACAGTCCATTGAACGCAGCTGGGATTCGGATTGAGCCTCCGATATCAGTGCCAAAGCCGAGAGGTGCTGTGACGTGTTAGTGAACAACAACCTCTCACACATCCAAGAAAGAGGGAACATACAACCACGGATACCAATCAACGCGCCCTCGCCCCCTGAGCTCCCTCCACTGGTCAAGTGCCTGTTCTTAGGATTTAAAGTATACCCAATAATGTTGTTTACCGTCTCGCCTGTCATCAGTGTGTGCGGTACGCTCGTCTTGCAGTACAGCACCGCACCCGCATTTCTCAACTCCCTCACCATCTCACTTTCAAACACCTTTTCCTTCCCAGTACCCTTTTTTCCTTCAAACGTCCCGATCCAGCCCACATATCCCATCGACGTCTCCACACCTTTAACATGGAACTGGTCTTTGAGAGAAACAGGCACGCCGTGAAGGGGTCCAATCGGAGATTTGTGCTGAGCATAATGCGCATCAAGTCTTTTAGCATCCTCGATGGCAGCGTCGAAGAAGATCTCATGCAAACAATGCAACTGCACCCTTCAGTTTCAATATTACATCAAACATCATCTCAGGAAATACAACGTACCAGCTGATGCGCCAAACTTGCCCGATGACAAAAGGCCCTCGTAACCTTCTCCGCACTCCACTGCCCCGTTGTTGTCTTCACCGCGATCTGGTCTGCACTGCTCTCGGTAACCTCAAGCTCTTCTTGGGATAGGAATTGCTTGATGTATTCTGTGACATCGACTTGTTCCTCTACTGATGGAGGATGTGGGATGCGCCATTCTGATGGGATGGCGGCGAGTATAGCTTCGCGTTTCTGGGTAGCCAGGGATTGCCAGGATGCCGTCATGATGTGTGATGAAACTGAGGTGAGTACGAGGTGGTTAAGAGGTGTTTTGTGTGAATTGGTAGACGGATGATCTAATGCTTACACGGACCTTTGAACTTGACTTATGAGAATGCTGTCATAAAGCGATAGTGACGTGAATATGCGGGGCAATGCGGGGCGAGTGAGAGCGGAGATAAGTACGGCGATAGGTCAGTCTTATCGAGACTTTGATTGAAGAAGCCTTTGCATCTGGTGACAAAACAATCCGAGGATCGGCAAAGCTAGACATGATGTTTGGATTGATTCATCTGCTCCATTTTCCATGATCAAAACCAAGTCGCTCCATAGACAAACATGTTGAAAAGACATATGGAAACAGATGGTAACGCATACCCTCTTGAACTAGCTAGGTAGGTATCAATATGCCCAAAGCTTGAACCCAAAACCAAAAGATTGCAAAACGAAAAAAGGCTCCAGACGCCGTGCTACGTTCGTGATGAACGCTGTGGAGAGAGGATAGTTTTAGACGACGAACCGGAAGTGGCTGATGAAGCGTGTGTAGCAGTCTATAAAATATCTCGTGGTATCATTGTGTTCAAGGTCTCAGATCATCTCGACGTAGTTACTATGCACCATTAGCCATTGCGTTGTTGGGAATCGAGGGGTCGAAGCGTACCTTGGAAAGATGCCCTCCCTGTCGCCTACCCTACCTGTCCACCAATCCGTCTCGTTGTCTGTCTTCTTCAAAACTGTGATAATGTCTCCCTTCTTGAAACCCAGATCACCAGGCTGGTCAGGCTCAAAGGTGAATTTTGCAATTGCCTGGTCCGCTGCCAAGCTTGCTTTCTTCTGGCCGAAGACTGGCTTCGGGGCTGTGGGTCGTCCCGGCTTTGCGCGGTCGCTGTATGAGTAATCGTCCCCAAACGTCGACGCACGATCCCGTGCGGCGGTGCGATGGTCCAAGGATTCAAACGTTTCGTTCGGGTTTGCGCGGGTGGAGAAGGAGCGGTCGAGGCCCCCTCCGGTGTTGGGCTGGCGGTCGTACACGTCGTCTGCCCAGGTCGAGGAGCGCTGGGGACGGTCGCGGAACTGGTAGTCGTCGTCTGCGTGGCTCGTGGAGCCTCCTGTGCGGTCGCGTCGTACGCCCTCGCCGAGTGCGGGGCCTTGACGGCCCTGCCATACGACGTTGTCATGCGATTCGTCGTATACGGGGATGTCGTTGTACATTTGGTCGTTCTGGACGTTGGCGCCGGCAACGCCGGAGAAGACGCGCGAGTTGAGGATGCGGATGAGGGGTTCGGCGGCTGGTGGCGGGGGGACCTGGCCGCTGAGGAGCTCGCGCGCGGTCCAGCGGCGGCCGTACAGCTTCTCGTTTGCGTCTCGGCGCTCGATGATGCCGCTGCCCTCCAGACTGACGCCGGCAAACAGGCCCTTGGTCTTGCTGTAGCTGAAGATGCCCGCCACGCTCTTCAGACTTGCAGCTCCGGCGGCTTCCGCGTTGCGCCCGACGGGGCCCGCAGCAATCGACACATTGCCGCCCAGCGTGAGCGATCCTGCCTGCGCAAACGTCTTGACGGCCGAGGCGTCGTTGAGAATGAAGACGAAGTCGGTCAGTTCGAAGCCGATCTGGCCGCCGAAGCCGCCGCCAATGGTGCCAATGGCCGAGGGCGCCGACCACGAGCCGTCGGAGAGGCGGGCAACGACGATGCCGGACCCGAAGCGCGCGGTGCCGAGGAAGCCGGCCTTGAAGACGGTGAGGATGGCGAGGCCCTTTGCGTTGGCCAGCACCTGCGGCGGAATGATCTTGTCGGGCCCAAACGACTGTCGCGGGTCGACAAACGAGGCTAGGATCTTGCCCGTCTTTCTGCATTCGCCTGCGGGGCCGGCCTGTCAGCGACGTCACACCTGATGACGCAGAGAGCACACTTACTCCTCATCGACGAGGGCAGCGGGTTGTTGAGGTTGAAATTGATCGGCATCGTGGGCGCTGCTCGGGGGTGAGAGGATGGGAGTGGTGTGGTGCGCGGGAGAAAGTAACATGCATACACAAATGCCGTCGGCGGGGAGCTAAGATGCAGCTCCCATGACAAAGGTGGCTGTACGCGCCCAGGCTCGGGACGCGTCAACTCTCCGCAGCACATGGGCAGCTCCGAGCCATCGTCATAGGCACGCCACGCATTGTCACGAGACCTGTGGCTTCACTGCTGCTTGCTTCGAGGAGCTTCACGATGCTACTCGCGCCACGCATCAACCACCGCTGCCCGTCCCCTCCACTCACCCAACCGACCTGAACATGGAGGTGGACGTCATGTGATGTTCCCCACCAATCAACCCCAACAGCTCTGCTTACCATCTTCTCTACGTCAAGGAACATGGCTGACACCACTTCTCCCCGCGGGACAAAACGCGCCCGCCATGCTTGCCTGAACTGCCGTCGCAAGAAGACAAGATGCTCTGGCGAGCGTCCCATCTGCGCCTTCTGTTCTCGCATGCAGCAGGAATGTGTCTACGATGCCGGAACTAGCATCCATCCTCTTACAGTGCGTGAAGCCGTGTTTGCTGCATTCTCACTCTAGAGTGTACAACAGTCCTGACACTGCGTTGACTAGGGTCAGCCGTACGACGTGAACCTTGCTGCTCGTGTAGCATGGCTTGAATCCAAACTGGGAGCAATTGATTGGAACAGCTCAGAGTGAGACCACACATCTCCACCAAAACCTCATTCAAAGCCCTACCCATTCTCATGAAGCTAACCACTTACATGTTCTCAAACAATAGTAACTTGCCACCAGTATTGTCGGATCGACCATCGCCTGACGGGGCGAGTATAGAAGGGCGCCAACATGACTTTGACATGACTGCGTGAGTTTGCTTTGATCCGTGCTGTCATAACTCATGTCTACCCAATCGCTGACAAAAGACATGGCAGCGACTTTTCGTGCATACCTGACATGAACATACTCCAATCAGCCACAGACGTCTACTTTCGCCTTTGTCACAATCATCCTTACTCCTACTTCACAGAGTCTGACTTTCGCGAAAAGCTCCAAGAACGATGCTTCCCGTCTTATCTCCTGCTATCGTTCATGGCCGTTGTAGCCAGGTACTCTGACGATCCTTTCTTCAAAGGCCAAAACGCTTTGGCGGCAGAGCGCTTTGCCCGCACAGCATGGTCCCAAATCTCCGACTACATTTTCTCCAGTGATGGTGAAGCAGATATCCAGACAGTCCAGGCCACCAGCATGTTAGCCATAAACGATTTCCTTTGTAAGCTGTCTGGCTGACTCTTCTCCTTCGACGTAACTAACGTCGCATAGTTGGTCGACACCGGGCTGCTTCAGTCAAGACGGGACTTTGTGTGCGTTTAGCCCAGACTCTTCGACTCGGCGAGCAATCCGAGTATGATACGTGGTCTGAAGCAAGGAGACAAGAAAGTCGAATGACTTTCTGGTCTGTCTATCTCCTTGACAAACTGGTATCCTGTGGCCGGGATCGTCCGCCTACTATACTGGACGCGGACTGCACTGTTACGCTTCCTACGCTCCAGAAGTACTCCAAAGCTACTCAAACGACTCTCTCAGCACTCATCCAGCCATCTGAGAGCAGTCAGGTGCCCCAGCTTGATGATTTTGCGCTTGTAGTCTTCATGGCTTCTGTGTTGGGGCGAACAGTTAGGTTCAGCCTCCAGAGAGTATCAAATCCTTCCTATCCACCATGGGATTCTCGGAGCGAATTCGCAAGCATCTACGGTACTCTTTTGAGCTTCGAGGCCTTTTCCAATTCCCGTCCCCATGCGTTCGATGCTGATATTCCGTTTGGCTATTCATCGGCCAACAAGCCCGAGTTTGCCCAATCCAGCCACTTCATCTTTGCGCATGTTCTATATCACTACAATCAGTGCATCTTACACCACCCTTTCCTACTCAAGTTCCGGCTGAAATCTTCACATACGCGAGTACCACCTACCTTTCTCAGGGAGGCCATTCGCCGGAATAAGGAGCATGCAGATCGGCTTATCTCAATTCTCACATTTGTACAATGCGAACATCTCCCAATCTCCACCTTTTACGGATTTTGTGCCGTCATCTCCGGGGTCATACAGAGACTTCATAGTGCAACAACTACACAGAGTTGTTTGAGCCGAAAAGACGAGCTGTTTCAGTCATGTCTAGATTTCCTTGACCATGCGCCGCACCAATATGTACACTGCAAAAGGATGGTAAGAATTAGTCCGAACATCTCAGCTTCAATATTTTCTCTACTACATACTTCTAACTACAATCCCAGTCAACCGTGCTTCGTACATTGCAGCCTAATTCTGCGTACGCTGACGCCCTCATGTCTCCACTCCTATTCCCAGAACACCTCCACACACAAGACGACAACATAGATGAGCTTCTGTGGAATACTTTCGACTATGGCTGGCTTTGTGACCCCAACCGACCGCTTGAATTCGAACATCAAGTGCCGAAAACAAGTTCGAACTCCAATTACGGAGAAGTGCAACTACCAGAGTCAAGTGTGGGGTTTGACTATGAAGATTGGGATTGTTTGTTGCACATTGGGGCAGGCGGATCATTGCCAGCAGGTTCTACAGCTGCACTTGCAAACCATCTTTGATGACTCGAATGATGACATGATGAGAAACGCCTAGTCAGTATGGACACGGCTGCACTGTCCGTCACGGATCTCGTTTGGGACGGTGAACAGTCTATCAAAAGCTGGGTTGCCAGTGGAAACGATATCTACTACTACCGACGGAGATATTGGTGTGAGAATAACAGCATGAATTTAGTTGTAAAATTGGTCACAAACAAATTACCTTCTTCTGACTTTAGTTGTTCATGGTCTTCCTTCTCCTTACGCCTATCAAACTTCCAAGAGACTATTGTGATGCATGCAAGATCAATGCATACACAACATATCACTCTTCAAATCTTATTCGAATCGTCCGACACGAAGCAAACCGGTGCAATCTGCCTGCGCGGAAATCAACATGTCGATCAACTGAACTCGCACCACCCTTTGCAGGTAAGAAGGTAACAGAATCTGGCATTGACATGCTGAGCGCGTCTCGAGTCTTTCTGACGTGTAAGGACAGAGGAATGGTGCAATTGAGAAAGCGAATACAACACCAACATGTCACCCAGCATACCGGAGTGGAGTAGGTAACCGCTCGAACCAAGTCACACCACATATTTTAACAATCATTTCCAGCAAGACCTCCGCATATCATCTGCGGTATACAACCAAAGCGGAACAAGCATTACATGCAATTTCCAAACCTCAGTGTTGTCATCGTGGGAGCAAAAAGCGTAAATTCCGAGCCAATCCCGAAATGAACATTAATGCCCATCCATTCCCAATTCTGAAGCCCTGTCTTAACTACCCATATAATAAAGAATTCGGCTACACTCGACGTGTCATGGTATGTGTACACCGCTGGTTTCTGATCGTTTGGGGACGACACGCGACCCGTCGACGAGTGTTTGACTAGGTAGGATGGAGCGGCATGTCGAGGTCGATCTGGAAAGTGGTTGACGATCGTCATTTCAGGGCGACCGGATGCAGGTTGGAGGATGCAGATATCGCGGGTCATGACATGTATCGTGAGAATGGAGCGAGGGGGGTCAAGTGGTTGAATTGAGATGAGACACGGTATTAGTGAATGACATGATGCGGGGCAAAGTTTTTGTAATATCACAAGCATTGTTGCTTGGGAACTATCCTATCCTATCCTCACCGCGAATTAACTAATACATGCTGGTCCTTGGCTCTCGCCCTTCAAACTCTCGCACATCTCCAAATATCTCTTCCACTAAAAAGGGGGGTATAAAAACAAGGGGGGTATCACCAAACTCTAGCTCCATCAGAGAGAAAATAACGACGGCAATCATGTGCAAACATGCTTCCGGAGGGGATGTCCCAGGCAGATGTTTTCCATGGTGCCCTCCAACGCGCAGCGTCCCGTTGCGCGGTGTTCAGAAAAGACAAGGGGGGTATTCGACGTAAAAAAAAGTAAAACATTGGAGAATAATAAGATTATGACTCCCAGTGACTCAACAAAAGCTCTTCATAAAGGAAAGTAGATTATAGTTCCAGAAAGTAGATTTTCTTCGGTATCCCCACACACTTCGTCAATCGTGTCAAACAATAGAAGACAATGAGGATTACAAAAAGATAGTACTCGGAACTAAACGTGGGAGTAGAAAAGAGTTTTGAAGCGCAAAGGCTAGTTCAAAAGAGTGAATGTGAAAGTATATGGCAAAACATAGTAAAAAATAAAGATTAAATCGAACAAGGGCGAGCGGGGTATAGCAAGGCAAACGTGAATGGAAAGAATCCTCGTGAAGACGTGAGTGAGCACAAGTGCAGCCCTAGGCCGTGCGCTTCATGGTAAATGGGCGGTGTTGAATCAAAGACGGGCATCAGTCGATGATGCAAGAAGCTCCGGCTTCGGGGGAGGCAACTCAGAGCGCATCTCACAGGGCGAGGTAGCCGACGCCAGCAACGAGGGCTGCGACGAGAGCGTTGGCGTTGAGGGCCGATGCGGCGCCAGTGAACTGGGCTGGGCTGGGGTTGGACAGGGTGCCGCTGGGGGAGACGACGGTGCCATTGTGGCCGGCAGAGTAGGCGGGGGGAGAGTACGAGGGGACGGCGTACGGGGCGACAGACGTGGCGACAGACGTGGCGTGGATGGTCGAGGTTTGGTTGGCGACACTGCCGGTGGGCGAGGCGCCGGACGCAGTGACGACGTTGAGGTGGTAGATGGTGGACGTCATGTAGACGGTTGTCTCATAGGACCCAGCGCTCTGAGCCGAGGCGCACACGAGCAGCGCGAAGAGGGCGACGATGATCTGTTGGAAAGAGTGCATCTTGATGGTGGTGTTGTGTGTTGGTGAAGAAGCGGGATTGGATGTCTGATCAGGTGATTGTCCGGATTGCGATTGAGATGTGAGGTTCAAGACGCGTCTCGAGTGTTGTTTCGTGTTGATAAAAGAGTGTATGAGTTGGTATGCGACAGCAGTGTTGATATGTTATTGACCGAGTGAATGAATGAAGAAATGAGTGTATATCGGCTAACAGAGAATGATGCTTGAAAACGAGGCGAGGATAGAGTCTTATAAAAGAGTGACTGCGTCAGGAAGGACGTGCTTGAGTTGTTTGGAGGGGAATGGTGGCTAAACGGGGGTGCCCTGGGGGCGTTTCCTATCTTATGGCACGCAACCTCGTAATTTCCCGCGACCTTGGTGCAATTTCGGGACTTGACCACACTAACGCTGGTTCGCACCTGCCCAGCCTCTGTCCTGTGCGACACGAATAATGCGGGCACACGACGCGTCTGTGCACCACCTACTGCAGGGTGAAGAGTGGTCACGTTCAATGTCACGTCAATCTGTGGGACAGTCCAGGAATGCGTCTACCAAAACAACGTGTTCAACCACATCCTCTGGCTCTGCAATTGTGTCTGGGTACACTCGACACTCGTGCGAACTCGTTGCACCACAACAGCCAGCGCGTCGTCAATGAAACACGCGGCGAATCGCTATGCGCCTGGCCATCGGCGTGGTCTCCGGTAAGGCGCAACAGCCAACACCCCTCCCACGGTCGTGTGCATCGTGGGATTTTGATTGTTTTGTAAGACGGCTACGTGACTGTATGAGTCTCAAGCGGCATGGACTAGACTTTGCATAGAAGCTGCGCTGGCTGCTTGTGTGATGTTGGCGCAATAACATCTCGCCAAACATACTCCCTTGATTCCCTCCTTCTCTTCTGGTGGTGACAGACAGAGATCGCACGAATGGGTCACTCAGAAATGATGCAATTAGACTATGCCATTGGCTACTCGAGTCAAGTCTTTCTACTAAGCACACGCTATCATTATTGCACTATTGCTGCCACCGCAAGGCCAATGTTGGTCTTCATTTGTTGCAGCCGCCCGCACTGACCAATGCGTCTGGCAACAACCGCGGCTCCTCAGTCCAATCCAAGCCATCCCATCACCAGACCCCTAAATCGTACAAATCAATCATGCTCGCGAGCAAATGAGCAGCCTTGCGTGCTCGTACTATCTCGGCCAACTCTCTACCCAGACCTGAAAACACTCGCGTCCCAGGACAAAGGTCATAACGCCTGTGGTGCGCCATGTCAGTCACCTGAAGCACGTTTGACACGCGCCAAATTAAGGTAACCCGTCGGCCTTGTTCTTTTTCATCCAGGGCGAATTCAACCCACGACGCAAGCCTTGCACTCGTCCACTCTAGATGGACAAGGAAATGAACGCACGTACCTCGTGCCCGTGATCTTTCCTGTTTGCAGCGCGCGAAACACCACGTGTCGCCGTTGCTTCCCATCTCTGTTTCATCGCCTCCAACAGGGCTCTCAGTCCGCCTCGGCCGCCTCCGCACTCTCCCACATTCGGCGGCAGATCTCCTCGGCCTCTGTCGGAGGCCTGGCGTGTTCCTCGTCGAGGCTCTCCCTGTCAGGGTCCTCGTCGTCGCGACTAGTGCGGCCACCCGCGTCGAAGCTAAGTCGCGACCTTCGCGAGCTTGCGCCATCGGTTTCGCCATGGCCTCCAGCGTCGGTGAGGCTCGTGCTCAGGCTGGTGGTGCTGGCGGAGCCGTTCAGGCTGACTGACTTGGAGACACGCGTGTTCATCTTCTGCTTCACGCCGGGAATCTGCTGGATGCGCCAGATGGAGTCTGCGAGCGGGTTGCGGTAGCGTCGCACGACTCTGTACTCGACGGCGACGTGGTTGAACTGCTGCTGCAGGCGGGGGTCTACGCGTCCCTGGCCGTTTGCGTGGTAGTGCATGCCCGAGGGAAAGAAGGCCGAGCCGCCAGCACGCGCCATGACGGCGGGGACCAGCTTCTGGGGCTCAATGGCCGACGATGCGCGCTGGAGCAGTAGTTTCTGCTGGGTCCTGTTCAGCGTCGGGGTGGTGGTGCCCGAGCGTTGGACGTTGGACGTCGACTTGTTGCGTTTGCTCTCGTCGAGGTCGCCCTGGTCGGGTGTGGGGTCGTCGCGCGGCGGCATGTACTCGCCGTTGGCGGGGGTCCCCGCCGAGCCGTGGCCGTCCATGAAGCGCGACACCAGGTCCTTGCCCGGCGTGTCGACCAGCGTCGATGCCGCGCTGTGGGCTGGCAGGACGGAGCGGGGGGTTTCGCGGTCTGCAGCGGTCTTGTGCACGGTCAGGTTGGAGGTCGAGGTGGAGCTGCGCTGCAGCAGGCGCGAGGTGAGCATGTCGGCGTCGGGCGGGCGCGAGTGGTGGTGCGAGGTGCCCCCGTTGGCCTGCGTGTTGTTGCGCGTGCGGTCGGCCAGGGCGTTGGCGGCCTGGGCGTTGGCGGTGCTGGTGGTGCTGGCGGTGGGGGGCGTCTCGTCTGCGGCCTCTGCCTGGGCTACGCGGTCGCGCTGCTGCTCGAGGATGAGCGAGTTGGAGCGCGTGTTGGAGCGCGTCGTCGTGGGCGACTGCGAGGCGCTCTCCTCGGTCCAGCCGTCGTTGTCGGCGTGGTCGCTGTCCGGGTCCATGTCGACGGCGGGGTGGGCGTCGGGCGACGAGGGGCGCGAGCGGTTGGGCGTGGCCAGGGCGCGGCGGGCGGCGGCAATGTCGTTCTTGGAGACGCGGGCGGGCTGCTTGGCCTGACCCTGGCGCGCGAGGTGGCCGCTCGAGTGGTTCTTGCGCAGGTTGGCGTGGGCGTGGGCCTGCGAGGCGCGCACAATGGTATTCGTCGAGGCATTGCGCTTGAAGCCGGGGCGCGGGCTGCTGGGGGCCGAGACTGAGTTGCCCGACTGCGAGCGGCGGTGGTGTCGCGCCGTGTCGTCGGCGGCGGGCGGCGGCGGCTGGGCGGCTTTGGCCAGCTTGTTCAGGTGCTTGCCTGTCGAGGGGTTGCGCTGCACGCGCGAGCCGACGACGTGGTGGCGGGTGGCCTTGTGCTGGGGCCGCTGATGCGACTCGGACGGCGACTGCGACACCTGCGACTGCGACGAGTGCTGGCGGGACATGGCCGCCGGCCGCTTGGGCCGCGATTGGCCTTCGTCGCCGGAGGAGCCCATGCTGCTGCTGCTGCTGTTGCTGGGCGTGTGGGCTGCGCGCGTCGAGTGCGTCCGTCAGCTGCGAGCGGTGGGTGAGAGGGCGGATCAAGGGCCTGTGATTTGGTCGTGCACAGCCGGCGGAGGGAGTCTCTGAGCTGGCAGCGACATCAGCACGCGGCCATGGACGTCAATTGGGCCAAGGGGAGCGGTGTCTGGTTGCACGGCGTCGGCCACGTTCTGTCTTCCAACGCACAAGCCCAGACGTGCCGTCGCCAGAAAGCCCAAAGCAGCGAGCCACTGGCGGCGGGCGGCCCGTGCGCCTCTCCTTCGGTTCACCGCGCGCCGTTTGCAGACAAGCCCCAACGTCACAGTCCGGCCATTGGTCTCGTCTCTGTAAGATGCTGATTACGTGCTAATGCCTATGTCCTACTACCTACTCTTACACTCTAATTCCACATATCTCTACATCTGCCCCATAAACATGTCCCTCTCCTAGCTATGCTCGCCGTCCCATCTCAATGCCCATGTTCGTAATCGTCGTAAGCCTTGTCGACTGTCGTTCCGCTCCGTCTTTCTCAACACTCCTACACCTCTCTCTCCCGTGTGCATGTCGTAAAGTGAGCCCGCGCGAATTTCTTAAGCTTCCTCCGCACCCCGTGTCGGTGCGCGGCTTGCTGCTGGCTGATCTGCCGCTGCGCTGGGTTCATGCCATCGACGCACCCAAATGATGACGTGCTGAGCATCGACGCAGCGTGGGACCGGTACGAAGGCGGAGGCGGTCCTGAACTGTACGTGGGGGCATCTGAAAGGTCACACATCGAGTCTTCACCACTGGCGTGCGCCCCTGCTGTCGAGGGCCGCGTGCTGTTTCCACTCCTTGCAGCATGTCCAAGCACTGCGTTGATACGGCGCTCTGTGTTAGACTCTGTTTGCCCAAATCTCGCGCTTGCCCGACTTCCATGACGGACAGGCAGATGCTCGAGCGAGTTCTGACCAGCAGACAGCAGCTCTCGCATCTCCGTTGAGGCTTTGGATGTTGGTCGTCGTGCTGGAGGGCGAGACGATCTGGACCGCGTCAAGACCATGGGAGGGGCGGCCTGCTGTGTCTCCGTATAGGCGATGGCCAAGAGCGGCATCGAGCTTGATCGCCGCTTCATCTGCTTTCGAACGGCAGTGTGCTGAGATAGACTGCGTAAGAGCGAGGGCATTCGGACTTGCATCATCTTGGCGCCATGGCACAACGACTTCATCTGCTGGCTGGGCGATGTCGACAACTTCTCCGCATCTGGCTTGCGCACAATAGGGACAGCATATTGAAAGTCTACCGACTCTCCAGGACACACGGCTGTTCCCGCTCTCCAGTAAGGTAGCCCGCTCATGAGCGGTGGAGAAGGCATGCTCGTGCTAGTGTCCAGCCATGCATTGATGTCTCGCATGACGTCCGCGTCTGGTCTCGGCGGGCGAGGTGGAGGCTGACCTCGGAAGCAGGTCGATATGCGCTCAACATGGATTGAACTGGACGGCACTGTTGGTGCTGTGCTCGGGTTTGGTGCTGTTTGTGGGCGCTTGAGCGACATTCTCCTTCTCAACCACCCGTCTCCCTCACTGCTCTCAGCCTGCCGCACTGCTGGCCTCCGAAAAGCTCGCTGTAGCCACCTCCTTGCCCCTTCGTTCTTGTTGCGCGTTGGGGGAAAACTGTATTTGGTATGCATTGCTGTCATGTTGCCTCTGTCCGAAGAAGTTGTTTACGGGAAAAAGGTACGCTGAGTGATGTCCGAGGATAAGCGTGTTGATGAAGGCCCAGATGTCAGGATAGCGAGTGTCGTCAGCCCAGCCGGTGTTGTTATTGATGGCGGCAGGCAAACAGGCGCAGCGGCGTGCGGGAAGTGAAAGAAGGAAGTTGGGTGAAGGGAAAGGTCACTGCCGTCATGGGCTGCACATCTGACAGTCACCGCGAAATGGGAAGTTACGCCTAACACCTCCCACGTCACCTTCATTTTCTAGAAAAATGTTTGAAGCTCACCACATTCTCAACCCAGCTCTGATCCTTCTCGGTCAAAACATGAGATGGAATCTGACTCGATGAGCGAGTATGAGTATGGAACAGGACTGGATAAGAATGACCGAAAAGCAATGCACAATCGAACTCAAGAGATGTAATAGAAACATAGGCCCTCTTTGCTTGCCCATTGCAAACTCCGACAAGTTTAGGAGGATTAAAACATGTGATAACATCCTCTCCAAGACCGACGTCTAAGTTCGGCGCACACAAGCTCTCAAGCCCAACTAACAGCGTCAGCTCAATTCGACTCCTCATGAACACCAACTAGGCGTGGTACATCGAAGCTGTCACTTCTGTTTTGGGCCTATATCAAGTGCAGCCGCTCTTGCAGGTTTGCATATCACAAACTCGCAAGTCCAATCTGAAGACCTTGATTATTTCAACTCACTATACGCTACACCTGACAACTCTCCCAAGCATTGTGCAGTAAACCAGCAACGGTCCACAGAACCAAAAACACACTTCCCGAACACCAAGGCGGTGGCTACATCACCGTCACAAGCCAGCAATCGCGACATGCACTGGACGCCGTCGATGCACCTGCCCCTAAAGAAGTCAGACACTCCTCTGACCAATTCGGTGTTATTCTGATTCTGATCTGGCCAGATATTGATCAAGAACCTTTCCATGTCCGTCTCGAACAAAGAGCTACTGTCGCATGCGAAGCGATCGTGTGAGAGAACAGTATTTACAAGAAGCCAAACTGTTGGGTGAAGCCAGGGACGTCTCAAAGGACCTTATGGCGCTAGTACGAGCGTACAGGCGAGTATGTCATGCGAGACTGGCGTTGCAACTTAGAGAAGGTCATCCTTCGCGCCCAGAGCCTTGACTAGTTCCGCGACAATCTAAGTCGTTACCAGCGAGAGCGATGGAAGAAGGCGAAATGGCTGATGAGGATGAAGTATGCACAGGATAGGACTCGCGGGCCTCAACGGCTATGGGAAGACCACACTTGTTTCTATGGTTGTGGGTAGTGATGAAGAGGGAGGGGTGAGACCTACCTCTGGCACGATCGCGCGACATGCTCGAGCAAGAATTGGTCAGTTTTCATAACAGTCGGTCGAAGAGATTGCTGCCATGGCATCTTCTGATCCTCAGTTGACGGCGCTTGGCCATGTTATGTACGTTAGTGAAGAGATGCAAGACAAGGACGCGCGCCAGATAGTGGAAAGTCTAGGACACCAAGGGCAGACTGTTCCTGATGTGCCACTGGGGTTGCTGTCTGGGGGCCAGAAGGTCAGGGTGGCGCTGGCGAAGCTGTTCTGGCCACCGCCGCAGCTGCTTATTTTGGATGAGGTTACGATAGGTTCTTCATGAGGTTTGTTTGGCTGGCTACTTGCGACTCGTCCCGTCCCGAGCTAACGACGCGGTAGAAGTGTAGTCAAAAGGGAGTCCCCGTATAGGCTAGCGCCAGGGATGGGCGGGGGTGAAGACGAGGCTGAAGAGGCAAGCGATTCAGACGACCAGGCAGGGGCAGGTCCTGGGGCTGTTTACCGGCTGAGCAGAAGGCAGCTGAGGAAGCTCGAGGGCGGCATGACGCAGTACGAGGAGACGGCGGCCAGGAGTGCAGCCAGGTTGGGCACGGCAAGGCGGTCGACGTGATTGATAGCAGCCAGTGAACTGGGCGTTGTGACGAGGGGGAAGGGGGAAGCGGTGCTGGTCCCGGCGCACGTGCAAGGGCGCGGCACCTGCATGGAGCTCCATCGACAAACCTCGTCTCTAGGGGCATCGTGGTGCGCCAAGTATCGAACACATTCCCCAGCACGTCGCTCTTTATGCGTGCAGTCTCTCATTCTTTTTATTTCATATCATGGTATTCACTTTCTCGTCTGGACTTGCAGGAGCGGCTTTGCGGTAGGAGGTGGCATGCACGAACCGAGGGACCCCTGGACACGATAATTCACACCCGAACGCAACTGGCACCATGGGCGAAGCCGACACGGCCACGACGCCCTGTCCCCGCTCGACGGTCGAGGCAGCCCCGCTCAAGGCCGCCAAGGACAAGAGCTGCCCGTTCTGCGGCCAGGCCTTCACCTCGAGCTCGCTGGGCCGCCATCTCGACCTCTACCTGCGGCCCAAGAACCCCAAGGCGCCCGACGGCATACACATTGTGGACGAGATCCGCAAGATCCGGGGCGGCATCACGCGGCGGCAGGCCAAGGGCAGCGTGTCGCTGCCCAAGAAGGAAGACGGCGGGGAGCGCACACCCGCGGGCCCCCGGCCGAGTGAGGCGTCGTCGACGGCGGCACCGAGCCCCGGCGACGAGGGCGAGGCAGAGGGAGAGGGCGGCGATGAGGGCGGCGACGAGGGGCAGCTGGACGTGGGCCGCACGCGGGGCCAGTTCCGCAACGTGAGCTGGGGCGCGCAGTCGTCGCGGGCGGTGGCGGCCAGGACGCCCGAGGTGCGGCGGCAGGCGGCACGGCACACGCAACGGCGGGCAGAGCTGGAGCAGCGGCACAAGGCGAGCGTCGACGGCGACACGGCGCGGGCGACGGAGATGGCGCTGCGCGAGCTGCTCAAGAGCGTGCGCGAGGCCAACGCCAAGGCCTGCGGCGCCGGCCTGTTCGACTTCGACCCCTACGCGCTCAACTTCCCCGCGCTGTGCCTGCACATGCTGCACGCGCCCTCGACGCTCTTCTCGCCCACGCCCTTCCCCACGGCCGAGTCGTGGTCCATCAGCCCGCCCGGCCAGGCCCAGTTCGACGCCCTCAACCGCCAGGTCCGCGAGCGCCTGCTGGCCCACCAGCGCCAGCGCCACGTCAACCGCGCATACCCCGCCGGCGACGGCTCGGGCGCCTCGTCGGCCGCCACGTCGCCGCTGCCCTCGCCGCCGCTGCTCGAGCCCGATCCGCAGAAGCTCTTCTGCCACATGGCCGACGCCTACAACCACTGGACCCGCCAGACGGAGCACACGCGCCACGAGTGCTGGCAGCTCGAGATCCTGCGCGCCTACGCCCGCGCCCACGACCGCCGCCGCGACACGCAGGCCCAGCTCGAGAGCGCCCGCCGCGAGATCGACTTCCTCAAGGCCAACCGCTGGACCGCCGGCGGGCCCGACCTCTCGCCCGTCAGCATCAACCTGGGCTCCGACGTGGCCAAGGAGCTGGGCAAGCACGGCATGGACTACCGCAACTGGGACTACGACCGCCTCGTCGACAAGTGGAAGACGGCCATCCGCGAGAGCAAGGCGGCCACGTCGGGTATGGCCGTGCAGAAGCCCCTGCCCAGCGGCCCCACCAGCACCCGCAGCGGCTCCATGACCAGCTTGCCTGCCCAGTCGTTCGCTGCCACCACCCAGCAGGACCGCCCGCCGAGTCCCGTCAAGGCGGAGAGCGCACTTCCCTTTCCTGCGCCGCCAGCCACAGGCCGCGAGCCAGAAGGCGACCAGCTGGACGCAGAAGGCGACGATGACGACGACGACGACTCGATCAACTGCCAGCAGCGTCAGATTCAGCACCAGCACCAACACCAACCCCTCTCTCATTTCCACGGCATGCCCCTGCAGCCAACGCCCATACACCCCTCACAGCAACTCCAGCACATGCAAGCACAGATCCACGTCTCGCAGGCCCAGGCCCACGCACAGGTACAAGCCCATGCACACGCCCAAGCACACGCGTGGGCAGCAGCACGGCAACACATGAACCAGTCGCGCGCCCAGGACTTCAGGCCTCACCAGCACCAGCAGCTGTCGCCACACCCACAGCACATCTCCCCACATCCCCAACACATGTCGCCACATCCGCAGCACATGGGTTCGGCCAACACCAGCCGCAGACCCTCGCTCGCCATGATGGATCCACACGCCATGGACCCCAACGCCGTGGCCGCCCTCAACGGCGCCATGGTCATGTCGACTGGGATGGAGGGCATCGAGACACACCAAGACCAGTTCCTAAGAATGGACATGGGACTCGCAGCGGGGTTTGTCGGGTCGAATGAAGGCGGCATGCACGGGGATGTCAAATTTTCATCTTGAGTCTGTCACACACGACGTAAGACTTGCATCGCCACACGGCCAAGTGGCCATCTTTCTTTTCTTTTTGTTTCGTTTGTTATACCCTCGTCATCTGTTTCGTTGCTTGCATATCACACCATCTTGTGTCGAAGATACCCAAACTCGCATACTCCGAAAAGCATCTCATCTACTTTGCGTGCAGCGGAGCCGTACACACTAATTTTTATTTCTTGTGTCACCTAATCTGGGGAACTGGGGTTCAAGGCTTGGCTTCTCTAGAACCGGTGGAAATTTTGTTAGAACGGGGTGGCTGTCTCCTTATGTTCATCCTCATTTGTACTGCATATTAATTTCCTTTGTATATACCATCATCATCATCATCATCACCACCATCACCACAGCCGGGCGAAGGGAAAACTTGTTAGGTACCAAGTCCTGCATGATTCTCGTAGTAGCTACATAATTACCATCATATTGCATCATCTTCATCCTGCGCTGTGAATATCAATGCCGATGATTATACCAAGCAGGTATCTACACAATCAGGCACATGCATGAGCAGAATCAGCATAGCGGAAACCAACAAAATGCCTGCTTTGGACGGTCTAGTCGTGCTGAAGTCGTCGTCATGCGGCAAGCTTGCCTGTTTTGGGACATGTTTCATCATTTGCCCTGCACATGCGAACACGTGCGTCTTGATACTGCAGGGTCGCCGACGGCGTCTGTTTTCAACAAAGACTCGACGCATCGTAGACTGTAGGTTGGGCGTCTGAGCGCTGGACAAGGACCCCGTGATTAGCATCCCGCACCGCGACTCACGCCCGTGCAGTGTCATCTCATTTGCCTCTGGACTCGGCACAGTGACCACTCACACAGCTTGACGAAGCTTAACAACGGGGCCCGGTGGCAGCGTCGGCGCCGCGAGAGGTTATGCGTCCGCCAAGGACAATCTCGCCTGGTGTGGCCATGATTTCTACCCTGTGCTTGGCTACTGGGCTGACGGGTAATAAAATGTGCCGAGCCCCCAGGCTGGCGCTGACGGTTCAGTCCCCCTTTCGTCGCACACGTCGTCGCCGCCGTGTTCTGTCGCTCCTTTGCTTTTGAGCACCGCCCGGCACCCTACCACGCCACGATGATGCTGCCGTCGACTGGGGCGCGCAGCCCGCTGTTCGGCCTCGCCATCAGCGCGTGCTTTGTCCTGATCTTCCTTTTCGGCTTCATGGCCTGGCAGAGTCCGCCGAGCATGGCCTTTTCCCACGAGTCCACCCATGTGGAGATGTACGTCCCCCAACCCGCCTCGTCGCACACGGGATGGAAGCTGAACCCCGACTGACTAGCGACCCGCACAGGACCTACACCGACGGCCAGACGCCCCTCACCATCAACGCCATCATCCAGTTCCTCTACGCGCCCCTGAAGGCGTCGCCGACTGAGCCTTTTATCCGCGAACCCAACGGCACCAAGATCGAGCTGCCGCGAAACCCCCGTTACACCAAGAAGTTGGGGAGCGACATCTTGATCCTGGACCTGGAGACGAGGCCGCTGGCGTCGACGCAGGAGTACGTCCAGAATGGCACCTACGAATGGCGCAACATCGGTCACGTGCCTGCAGGCGTCTTCAACCACTACGCGTATGCCCAGGTCCACGGCTATGACTACAAGTTCGTGCACGCCAAAGACTTTGAAGACCGACACGCTACATGGATCAAGCCCTCGGCGCTGGCCAACCTCATCAACGACTACAAGTTTATCGTGTTCCTCGACGCCGACGCTACTTTCCGCTTCATGCACCTGCCCATTGAGTGGATGCTGAACTACTGGAAGATCGAGCCTCACCACTCCATCACAATGGCAAAGGACCCCTGGGACCCCAAATCGCCCCAGTACAACTCTGATCGCTTCAACCGCACCTACACCAACACCGGCTTTATGATTGTGCAGAACAACAAGCAGACTATGCCGATTCTCAAGGCGTGGCATGAATGCCCAGAAGACGTACGATATCCCAACTGCTCCGAATGGAAGCAGCCTAAATTCCACGAGCAATCTGCTTTTGGCGAGTTTATTCGCTACGACTACGAGAAGAGCATTATGGAGCTTGAATGCGGCCAGGCCAACGGATTCCCCGGGGTTGAGATTAGCAATTGCCAGGGCAAATTCATCCGCCATTACTGGTTCGAAAAGGATTTGGTCAAGATGGATTTCCGCGACAACATGATGAACGCGATCACGCTTCCTATACAACAAATCTTCGCAAACACCACAGGCGGCGGCGTCGTTGTTGAGCAAGAGGAAAACGTCATACGCACATAATCTGCTTCGCATCAAGATTGTAATGCCTGGATAGGAGCATGATAATGTCAAAAGAGAAGTTCCTTATCGCGTAGCATAGCGTTGCATTATCACGGCGCATTGGGTTTTAAATTGGTCTGGAGAGAGGTTGGATTCCGGCTTTTGGGACCTACTTCGACTTGGGTTTCTGGACGCGTTGATACCCCAATATGAGTCTTCAAACTTCATCAAATCATACGCTAATGTTTCGACGATTTCGTCTTCGTATCACGAGAGTGCTTTCATGCGATGCAGGAGTTCTAGGCGAGCTGGGCACAGCATTTTAGGTGTCACCCGTCCCGATACAATGCCGAACGATCCGACTTACCTTCCTCATACGGTTCAACAGTGGCATCCCATCAAGCGACAACACACTGCCGTTCTCCAGTATGCTGTCACAGCGCCAATTCAGGCTTATCGTCGATCTTATCAAGCGTTCAGCCCCAATTGCGCCAAGCCACTACCCCAGGCTGAATGCCGGCGATCCATGGATCTGCGCAATATACTAGCCACTCTCCACACGCTGCTCATCTAGGTTCATTAGCTCGCGTGGTTGGGACCAATATCTTTACGCCAA
This sequence comes from Dothidotthia symphoricarpi CBS 119687, assembly GCF_010015815.1. Classification (NCBI taxonomy): domain Eukaryota; kingdom Fungi; phylum Ascomycota; class Dothideomycetes; order Pleosporales; family Dothidotthiaceae; genus Dothidotthia; species Dothidotthia symphoricarpi. Next base: position 754,377 of record NW_022985032.1, read on the forward strand.
CTTGGCCAAGTCGGTGTGAAGCAGTCACCGCCTAGCGCTACCTAGCCCCGGAAGTGTTGTTCGGCCTCTTCGAGATTGGGAAAGACAGATGCGTAGTTAGTGGTAGCGAGCGGCCCGAATGAGGATTCTGGTCAGGCTTGAGATTGTTGCAAGCCATGTTATGCTACAGAAGATGTGTTGGAGAAACGCAACAAGCACAGCGCTTGTTTGGCACAATTTAGAAGGTATCTCAAATCTAAAACGCAATAATGAAGCAGCATTTGTCACATGAGTAAAATCTCTTTCTGAAACTGTGAATCGCAATCACGTCGTTTTCTTGACAATTCAAGACTTGGAGTATATGTCTCATGGGCTTTTCTATCGTAGCTGTGCGCCGTAACCCTGATTTCAACTTCTGCCTTTATCACTCTCTCTTCATCCTCACAAGCCGCCTTATCTGCTGACCGTCATGCATGGCGGTCTCAATACGGATATCGCTACGACCCTTCGGTCGTCACAAATCTGGTCATTCTTTATATCAGCCCATTAACGTCTCGTTTGTTACTACATGGAATTTACTCTTCCCGTCCCTGCTGCATCGTCACATGCAATTGCAAATTCCTTATCACCACGCTGGACGACTTGTATAGGACGATTGACTGTAATATTTGATACAGGGTTTCATTCAGACTCATTGTAACTGCCAGGTAGAATGGTTCTGTGCCCAGTGTTCTTCAGAGTGACTATCACACTTTTTGCGCTCTACTGTCAGGACAGCCTGCCACTCCAAACTCATTACAAAATGAACTTGATGAGCAGCGCCGCCAGTCTCTCCGGCTGCTCGAGAGCAAGGCTGTGTCCACATTCATCGAAGACCTCAGAGATGGCCACTTCAACCGCAGCGCTCTTCATCTGCTCCTCCACAAGTGACCCGAAGAATCTGCATTTCATTAGCAACAGCGAAACCCAGGCGTGCATCTCGAACAACTAGGACGTAATACTTACTCTGGCGCTCCCACTGTCATGACTTTACACGCCAGTTTCTCATCCGATAATATCACAGCCTCAACATCAAGATTCACCCAATGGGACCTGTACGACTCCAAAATCCCCCTCAGCCCACCGGGAGCTTTAGAGCATCTGACCCATTCGTTCACTGCTCGTTGGTCAAGAGCACTCGGATTGTAACACTCGGCCTTCATGAAATGGGTCCAAAACTCCTCCTCCTTACCCTGAATCAACATCTCGGGCACATGCGGCAACCAAAAGAAGGGTATATGCCAGTTCCAAACTCCTTCCTGATTATACTGTGCAGAGATGTTCTCGCGCGTGAAAAACGATTGCTTGGTGAGTTGGTCCGAGAGAACCATCTCGCAAAAGCTCAGGTGCGTGACGCGATCTCGATATAAACCCGCGAGGCAAAACGCGTAGGTTGCGCCTCGATCCTCGCCATGGACGGAAAAAAGCTTGTAGCCGAGCTGGTCCATGAGTTCAATCATATCCTTCGCATTCGTTCGGCCATCGTAACCTTCGCTTGCAGGTGGCTTGTCGGTTGCGCCAAACCCGCGAAGATCCGGAGCGATGACACTGAAGTGCGATGTGAGATGGGGTAGTATAAGGTACCAGTAGTAATGATTTTTCGGCGTTCCATGGAGGAGTAACAAAGGAGGCCCTGATCCGGCGGTGATGTAGTGCAGGCGGATGCCATTGACGCGCGCCATGTGGTGTTGCACCGGCTTGCCATCGTGATCGTTCATTTCCGGCATTTTGGTAGCAAGGTTGAGAACTCAGGCTTTCTTGTGGACTTACCGATTCAAGAGGGGGACAATGGTAGATGAGTGGACTAGCACTACCCCTCATCGTTGCGCTCAAGACTCGACGTCATCGTTCCTGACTTATAAGGCTCGTTGAGCGCTACGAGAGTACATGGTTAATTGCTAGTGAACGGGTAGTCATTCGAGTGTACGAATTAGCTCAAAATTGGGGGTTGTGGTGAAGAGAACCAGAGCAAAAGGTTTATGCGCATGAAGGATAGGTGATGCATGTGAAACCTTACATACGCTACCTATACATCGTTCTACATATCGACCGTCGATAATTGCATGCCTAAAAACAATATGGAGTTTGTCGGGAGTTCATGGCTTTTTTTTTGCTCGTCAATAGCATTTGGCGCTAAGCAATTGCGCAATCGCGATATAGTCACATTCGTTATTCCATCTTGCCTCCTTCCACCTCAACATCTTCTAACACATTGCGAAAAGAAGAAACACGAACACATCTTGAGCAAAATCCGGAACCCAATGTCATTTGATTGTTATACATCCAGTCATCAACAAATTCACAGCGACGACGCGCCGAGGCTTTTCACACGTGAATCCACCTCCCCATCCAGGTCTCGACGATTTGCTTTGCCTCATCCACTAGTCCCATGTCCAACAACAATTGAGTTGTACCACGTACCGCTGAGTCGAGTGCGGAGAATATCCAGGCGTGTGTGTAGCTCGTGTGTTCGCCCATAAAGATGGTGTTGTACTCGGTTCGGTAGTAGGCAGGAAGATATAGCTCTTGCTGTCCAACAGTAGGCGACGCCCAGGCACCCGCCTGGTGCTCGTCCGTCTCCCAACACTGACGATAGTATTCACCGGTAAATTGCTGCGCCGCAACTTCGCCATGAACTTCAACCATCGCTCGCTGTATGAAGGCGACGTGGTCGGCTGTACTGAGAGCGGCAACTGAGCGAGCAAGCGTACCGGACAGGTATGATGCAAGGATTACGCCGGGACCAGTGGAGTTGATTTTGTATGCAGGATAGCAGACGGAGCCAACGCCGGGGATGTCGACTGCACCGCAGCCGCCAATGATGGGAGGCGTTAACTTCTCCCAGAAACGAGTTTTGTAGTGCAGAGCGACCTTACACGACTGCTCATAGTTCATGCTACTTATTGCACGTGACAAGAGCGACGAATAATTGGGAAGACTCCAAAGTCTGACCTTCGAAAACGGAACGGAAACGACGGCGTAATCATACTCTTCGCTTTCCGGCTCCATAGCAAAAGGATCTTCGCGCCATTGCAGAGCCACCCTGCCTGTATCATTGTCATACTTCAGGCCAGTAATCTTGCGGCCCAGTGTCAAACGATCCTGGACATGGGGCAAAAAGGCCCGAGGGAGGGACTCCAACCCTTTGTCGATAGTTCGCCATGTCGTAGCAGAAAAGTACACCGTGTCGTAGGCCCACATCGGGCTATCGTCGGATCCGACCATGTAATCAACCAGATCCGCGCTGACATTCAGTGCATACCTTAGGTACGCAGCTTCTGACCAATGGAACATGCCGTTCTCTACGGCTTCTTTGTGGGCTTTGTACATATTGGTCGATATGTTGCGCAGCAGTTGTGGTGTGACGCCCTCGAACTCCTCCAGAGCTGCCTCCGCTGTCGCCTCAGCCTCTTCATCAGGTGATGGAGCCGCTGGCAAAACCAAGGAAGCGTTTGCTCGGATCTGAGCGGCACTTGGAATACGACCGTTAGGCAAGCGGTAGCCGTTCGAGTCGGCAGGTACATTTGGGCTGCTCTGGATCCAAGGAATGAAATTGACCGCAAGCTTGGTATCATTGCCACCGTTCATCTGGTTCAAAACATCGCCTAGTTGGAATACCATCTTGTGATCCTGTATATCAAGCGTCTCATTCGTGTCGGCGTACTTGACCGAAACCGGAAAACGCATTGGTCCCATCTCCTGGTATTGGTATTGTTCTGGTGTACTTCCAGCGAGGTATTTGGTGCGAATGCGGCCGCCAATCCGTTGCGAGGACTCTGTAATGTGCCAGTCGTGGATACCTACCGAGTCAAGAAGATGGCTGGTCATCAGGCCTGACATTCCACCTCCAACGATGGCGATCTTCTTGCTCTTCGTAGCAGAAACAAACGAAGCATTGTTTTGCTTAGCTTGCATATAAGCAACGCCATCGAACCATGGTCCCATCACATCAGCAACTTTTGATATCTCTTCTCTCTTCCTCCTGTTCTGCCTTATAGTGATTGGAGCGCTACGTCCAATAAGCGTTGATCCAGAATAAGCATGCAGACAGCTCCCATGAACAGCGTTTTCCGGAACGATCCAAATCAAACGCCTTGGACGATTTGACCGCTCCATCCATGTAGAGGCAACCTCATGATGTGCTTCGCCATAGCTCCTCATATGGCAGTCGCCGTGCACCACTTGGACCTTGCCTTCGAATGTATCGTCGCCATAGCTGACGTGGACGTTGTGTACCGAGTCAGTGGTGACGTCCAAAGGCTTGAAAAAGAGAATATCAGAGCCAGTTACAAGTGGAGACGAGGAAGCTCCCCGAGTCAAAAAGAGTACAGCCAGGGAAGCTGTCGAGAAACCTCTCATGCTTGCTACTTGGAGCAGGGAGTTGTGCTGAAAGACAGCCTGGAAAAAGGGAAAAACAAATCTCTCATATACTGGACCTCAATCGAACGCATATGCCGATATCGTCCAACTGCTTTTTGATGAGCATAGGTCATGGGGCGTGCTATCTCAATGAGTCGGGATATCTGGAAAGCCTGTGAAGTTTCTGTACATCGGTATATCATCGCTTCAAGAGCGGCACAGACAATGCATGACATGGCGATAAGCAGAGTTCGGCTGTCGTAGGTGAGTTGGTGACAACACGGGCGTTCAAAGACTCATCGCCTTGCGACTCCCTGCCCTTTCTTGAGGCGACGTGCATTAGCGGCATGCTGTCACGAACAATTCTGTGGGGTAACTCGTAAGTAACACCAGGACCAAAGACGGCAACAGAGATAAGCTTGCTCAACGGCCGCTACAGTAGCCGATAGATGCGTATTATTAGGTTCAAGTATTGACCATAAATGCAGTCGACTTTCTACTACTCTACCACAGCGAGTTCTGGGTTGCTTGTTGATAGCTTCCCAGGGCACCCTCCAGAGAACTCTCGATGTCAGGTATCTCGTCGCGAGACACAACATCGAACGACGTAATTATTCAAGCAAGGGAGACGTAAGTCTTTGATCTTAGCTGTGGGAGCTGGAGATTTGATAATCTGACAATGCGTTCTTATCTTGGCCTGCATGTTCCGCTATCTACAGTATCATATCCTATTATGGAGTTCAGGATAGCAGGCTTGGCGGACGCCCCATCGCATGGTGTTCCCCGCTGTCTATTGTGACAGACCATTACCTCCTTCCCTATCTGGCGAATTTGGGGATCTCACCCCATGAAATGGACGTTGCATACGCAGCATGGACCCACTTCGATATGACTAGCGAGGGTGGAGATCAACTCGCGGGCCGACAGACAAACTCCGACGATATCGCTTAGATTGGTGGACAATGGCCGTCTCTGATGGCCGACATGATCTCACGGTATTATTCAACGTTTGGTAACACCAGGAAGACGGGCGTATATCACTTTGCAGACTTGGCACAGCGGCGAGAAGCCTCTATATCAAATGCGTCAGAACACGTTTATAGGTGGAGCTGTGATATTATAGAGAAACCACGTGGACGGTAACTTTCTTGGAAACCAACCCTGAATCTAATCGATAATCCTTTAGATCATCCCATAAACTCATTCCTCCTAGAATTGTTTCGGTCACTTCCCATTTAACAACCTTTCCTAACTGTTGGTGCCATAACTAACATTTTAACAACCAATCTTGTCAAATGACCTGTTATTGCAATAGCAAACGGCACATGAATTCTATGTGGCGTAGCTCATAACCGGAACGGTCTCGCTATGCAAGAAGTACAACCACAGGCAACATTGAAGCTCGAGTAGCACGTTGGTACTTACTAACATGTCCGACCTGTTTCCACAACCCAAGCCTGCGCGTACTGCCACTGAGGTGAACAAGCTTCCTGGCAATTTCCTAAAGGAGATCGGGGCGATCGCTATGACTCCAGATCTCTAAACTTGAGAACAGCGCAGGGGTGTGTTCCACGTGGGTGGATTTGAACATCCCACCGGGTTCCATGACGCCAGAGAGTGGAAAGACTCTTGATGGAGGATAGTGGTGAAATACAAGTTGAACCTTACATATCGGCGTTGGTATTTATTTGGTTTCGTCCATACTTTTGACCGTATTGAGCTAGACTAAACAGTCTCCAGTCTGGAAGGACTATGGCCATGTCTGCCCCGTAGATGATACTTCGACTACTTCTTTCCCATACCCATTGATCATGAATACACATAGAGCCAAAATATATCATAAAATTCAAGTCCGAATCTGTGCTGTAGTTAAATATGGGTGTCGCAAATTTTCTGAATACCTTATTCAGTCAAGCTTCGTCCTGATCCTAGTTCAAGGTAACAGCCGAAAAGATCTTTATCCAAGGTGATTACTGTAGTTATAGTGTACTTGAAAATTCGATCGTTGATTTTTCAATCTGGCACTGGACCTACTATGCGTATGGAAGGGAGTTTCGTTTGACTCATGGGAACATTTGATGCATGGCATGATTGAACTCTAACGCTGCGTAGTCTCTACAGTGTTAAACAGTCTTCAATAAGTGAATGATAAAAGACAAGCACATGACCCAAGTGATGTTTTCGTCTGTAAAGCGTTTATTTGGGTTAAGGCATATGTCATATTTTAACAACCTGTTGGGTGCAAGAGCGCTGCATCTCGAAACGTGCGAGGGGTGCCATACATGTGAAGATATTCTGTCACCTTTGCATAGTTTGCAGAAGATGATAGTATTCCTGCTTGCTCATACGCGGATGAGCTCTTGGGTTGAGTGACATTGCGGTGAAAGGTCCAGTTTTTCATACTGGGAAAAATCGCGAAGTTTAGATGAGGTAGAGCTTAAGAGCGGTGCCGCTAACAGATGACGGAGTCAGCAAGAGTGTACACTACAGTATCGTACAGGCCTCGGCACACTTTGAGACGGGGTCAAGCTACTAGATAGTGGATTCTTGCTATTGTCTTCTTCTCATTGTATGATCAAAGTAGTATTACCATTGACAACATTCAGCTTATACTATTTATAGTAGCCATTTTGGATGAGTTGACTGCTACTTGTCTGCTACCGCACGAACAGCTATCTATTTCTTCGCCAATGCTTCAGTTCTGGACTCGCTACTGGGATCAAGGTAAGGCACTTCCCCAATGCCAACTGCACGGTTGCCAAACCGTTCGCCAAGGCCATCATAATCGTGTGTGGCGCAGTGGAAAGCGCTTCGGTTGTCCCAGATGGCTGCAGTGCGGTATGATCAGCAAGATTGATAGCAGCTGGCAAAAAGAGGGATACACACCAAGATCGTTTTCGTTCCTCCACTTGAACCGTACTTGAAGATCGTGGTTCTCTGTGAGGATAGAGCGAAACTTCGCGAGGAGCTCGTTTGACTCCTCGTCGTTCAGCTCATTGATATATCTAGGAAAGGGACCAAGTGCATAAATACTCTTCCACCCGGTGACTGGGTTGGTTCGAACAACGGGGTGAACAGCAGTCAATTTTTTCCCCACGTTCTTTGGGCTCCCTCGCTCCTTCTCATACAACTTGACTCTGTCAGGATTGGCAGCGGCAGCCTTTATGAAACCTTCTCCAATGAAGGTAGCAGTGAGTCCTATACACAGGATGTGAGCTATACTGCTATTTGGTGACAACGTGAGAATCTACAGGGCAAGCACCGACCTTCGAAAAACTTTTGATACACTTTAGAAAAGCGATCATAGACTTCATACCCAGAGGCCCATAGTGTATCACCGCCAGTATCCGGCAGCTTTGTCAATCGAAGGGAAGTGTAGTCGGCAGGTACAGGTTCAAACTGGATATCAGAGTGCCATTGAGCCGCGCCGTAGCGGTTGTTGCCGGAAGTCCTGTTGTTGCCTGATTCATTCTTGAAGATGCTTTTTCGTTCGAGAGAGCTGATGGTACTGATCTCGGCATCATCCACACCAAATTCCGACGTATTGTTGTGTACAGGATGAATGTGAAGTGTGGAATCAGATGGTTTGCCGACTAGTCGTCCCAGACGTTGAACTAGTTGCTTTTGGAGTTCATCGCTGAGGTTATTCTGGGCGCGGAAGAAAACAACTCCACGTTCAGAAACTGTACGGGGCGCAAGCGATTAGTATGTAAAGAACTTAACTGAGGTGGGATACAGATGACTCACTGGTGATGGCCAAATCACGAACTAATTCGTCCACATTGGAGGCGGCAAGGATGTCATCGACGATGTTTACTTCAGGATACTCTCGTCCAATGACTGGGGTTGTCTCTTCAAACTTGAACTTTCCATCAAGCGCTCCGGACTTCTTCTGTGGCGATGGATAGCCTCGAGCTTGAACTGTGATAGTGTGCGTTGAGGACATATTTGACGTGATTTTCGGGTACTGCAACACTTCTGATCGTTCGACGGCGAAGTATGGAGTATTTCAGGCTTATATTTACGTGTTTGACATGTTGGGGATGGTTGGTTGGTTGGTTGGTTGGTATTTATTTTCGTCCGAAGGACAGTATCTAGGGTCTATCTACTGGCTTTCGAGCCTCCCAGGGGGCATGGGGACGTGTTGGGCAGGGGATTTACAGTGGTGACACACTACCTCTTCCAACAGTTCTTGCTCAAGTGCTGGCTGCCATAGGCAGCCCAATCTGATCCAGTCTCTGCCTCCGATTGCAGGTCTATGGACTTGTGTTTGGTGGCATTTGTGCCGTGTTCAGTCAGAGCTTGCTCTGTGTATTAAATAGGGGGGTTTTGAAGAAGTGAAGTAAAGAAAAGAGGGAGAGAGCGTGTAAAAACAGGGTAAAGAAAAACCCCACTAGGGGTTCCTAGCGGGAGTATTGCTGAGATGGGCGGCTTCGGCCGCCCGTTTCTGTGTCTTTTGGTGCCAAGACAAGGCGTGTTGTGAGTGGTCTACCGGGGGCAGATGGTGGCGTAAAAGTGGGTTCGCCGGATGAAGTCCTCGAAGTCCTGATGATTGGTTACCAGGCTGCGCAGGTACTCTAGTCCTTCCTGTCGGTCGCTCGGTGGAGCGTACGGTCGGTTGGGCCAGAGCCTGAACAGTCGTGTAGCCTTTCGACAGTGTACGAGGTGGTGAGGGGTCTTGTCCTGCCCACAGGAGCAGGTGAGGTTGGCGTCAGTGTGGTTGAACTTTCGGTGGTACCAGGCAAAGTCTCCGTGCATAGTGCGTGTTGCTAGGAGGCGCGCCAGGATGGGTCGTGGCAGGTTGAGTTCCTCTGGGGGTTTGTCGGGCGTGTATGTCAGGTCCCATTGTAGGTACCAGTGTGACAGTTTGGTTTGCGCCTTTGCCCACCAGTCCTGTTGGGCGTCTCGCGAGAGGCGCTTGGCTATCGACTTCATTCCTGAGACTGTGGGCAGGCCAGCTTCTCCAAGCGGGGTGGATCCTAGGCCCGCCTCTGTGTTGGCTAGGTCGTCTGCTCGTTCGTTGCCTATAATGCCGGTGTGCCCTGGAGCCCATTTGATCTTGATCTCATGTGTCTCCATCGCGCCCTGGCATTGTAGGAAGGCCCATTGGGATGAGGGGGGGGCGTTCCCTCGTAGGCACCAGATGACTGAGGTGCTGTCTATGCACAGCCATAGGCGCCTCGATTGTAGGGCGGGGTCCCGGAGTGTGCGCTGGAGGCCTCTCCATGCTCCGATTGCTTCGGCGTCGAAGACATGTGAGCTGGGGTGTAGCGAGCCCTGTCCTGCCTGTAATTCCTTTCCGTCTTGGAATATTGCAAAACCATAAGATACACACCTTATGCCGTTCAGCAGCTGCTCTGAGCCATCTGAGAAGATGGTTACGTCCGTGGGTGGAAGCATGCGCCACCAAAGCTTGAAGGCTTCTGCAGCGGCTTTCTTGTCTTGTCCTTGAGTCGGGTCTTCCCGGCACCCTGGGGAGTAGTGGGGAGGTGTCAGTGTGGGACGGGGAACTGCTGGGAGGATGAGCCCAGTTCTTTGGACCTTTGTACGGGGGCGTTGGGCACTGCCTGCTCCCCTTCCGCGTTGGATGATGTGTATGTTGGTGCGGCGTGCAAGCGGGTGTTCTTGGTCCACGGTTCGGAGGTGTGCTGCGAAACGGAGCCTTGCTCCTTCGAGGGCGACGTAGGCTGAGGGGAGGCCAGCGTCTCGGAAGAGGGTGGCGGTTGGGGTGGTGCGCCAGCCTGGGAGAACGCCTCTTGCCGCTATCGCTATAGCCTTGTCGATTGAGGCAATGTGCCATCCCATGCGTGTGCTAACGTCTGCCGGGCGGTCTGCCCGGCAGAGTCTTGCTGGTTTGGAGCGTCCGCCATACCAGGATTCTGTCCCGTAGAGTAGAGATGGGAGGACGCAGGTGGTGACGGCTTTTCGAAGGGCTGCGGCTGGGGGGCCGCATGTGGTTTTGGCCAGGCTGCGGATATGGTGTGCTACCTGCTTAGCTTTGGCTGTGCGGGTGGAGACGTGTTTTCGGAAGGTGAGCTTTCGATCAAACCATACTCCTAGCCATCGTAGCGCAGTCTGATCCCCATTTCCTGGCAGTATTGGGTGGATGGTGAGTTGTTCGTCAACCACACAAGGCGGGGCGTGGCTGCCTCGCTGTCTCGTGAGGTGTATCATTTCCAGCTTTTCGGGGGCAAAGACGATCCTGTTGTCCTGCCCCCAACGGTTGATTTCTTGCACATCAGTTGCAAGCAGCTGGACGTTCTGGTCGAGGGAGTGGGAGGCGCGGTAGATACACACGTCGTCAGCGTATCCGAAGCGGAGTGCCTTGTCTGCATTGAGCAGTTCGGATAGGTAGAGCGTGTATAGAACAGGGGACAGAGGGGAGCCTTGGGGGGTGCCGCAGGCAACTTGGTGCTGAGGAGTGATTTCCTTGCCTAGTCGTACCTGTATCTGCCTTTCTGTGAGGAAGGAGTCGATGAAGCGGAGCGTAGCGTCCGGCCAGCGCTGCTCTGCCATGCGTTTGAGCAAGCGGTTCTTGAGAAGGGCGTCGAAGGCGCCTTGGACATCCATGGTGACCATTGTGACATGCTGATTGAGGGCCCATGCTGCCTCAACGTCGTGGGTGAAAGCTGCGGTAAGGTCTGCAGCTGATCGTTTGGGGAGGGCGCCGCCGTGCTGCGGGCTGAGTATCTTGTGTGTCATGGCTGTCCATGCAATGCGTCTAGCCACGATCCGTTCCAGTCCCTTACCGAGGCATGAGAGCAGAGCGATTGGCCTCCAGGATCGGGGTGATGTCCTGTCCTTCTTGCCAACCTTCGGGATCATTGCAACTTCAGCCAGTTTCCAGCTGGGTGGGAAATGGCTAAGGCGGAGGCATTTCTCGTAGATGCCCCTGATGCACTCCCTCACCTGTGCCCAGCAGGCGTGGAGGAGGCGGACTGTGATCTTGTCAGAGCCCGGGGAGGTACTTGTTACCCCGATAGTGTTGCGTTCCACTTCTTCCATAGATATGGTGGTGTCCCATGGAAGGGGGCTGTCCTCATCAGTTCTTGTTTGCAGGATCTGCTGGAGGCCGCCTTCCAGGTCGTCATCTGAGCTGAATCGGCTGAGGATCTCCTGCCGGAGGGCCTCCGCCTTTTCTAGCGTGTCTGTGATTGTCCGGTTGCCTACTACGAGGGGCGAGTCCTGGTTCCCGGGCTCTAGTTTGTGCCATGCCACAATTTTGTACAGGTCCTTGTCCGTCTTAACTCCGTCGATGGTGTGTCGCCAGTAGTCCCTTTTGGCTTGTCTTACTGTGGCTTTGAAGGCGCGAGTTTCGTCAGTGTGTGGGGAGTTTGGGTCCCGGGTTCGGAGATGGGTTTTGTAGGCTTCTTGACAGGCAGCTGTCCACCAAGGCGCTGAGTGTCCCGTTCCTTTGTCTGGCCGGCCTGCTGTGACGGTGGCGCGTTTCAGCACTGCTGTAAGAAGCTCGACGCACTCGTCGATATCGTTAGTGGTGGTGGCGAGATGTGGGCTCGGGACCTGATTCATCCCGAGCTCTACTAGGCCTGCAAATTTTTCTAGGTTGTCCTCCGGGACTCGGTAGTGGAAGAGATCAAGGCTCTGCCTTCCTCGAGCGGGTATGATGGTGACTTGCGTTTCGTGGTCAGAGCCACAGTGTAGCTCTGCGTGCACCAAGGTGCGCGCAAACGGTATGTTGGAGAAGGTGAGATCTAGTACATGTCCAGCCCGGTGTGTTGATTGACCCGGGGTGCCTATGTAGTCAAGGCCGTTGGCAGCTGCCCAGTGCGCCAGGTCCGAGCCGCGTTGTGATGAGATGGCCCCTGGTTCGAAGGTGGGGTGGCGGGTGTTGAAGTCTCCCCCGATGAGGCACTGCGGAGGGGGAGAGAGTTGCATAAGGTAGTCGATGGTTTCGGGGGTTTGGGGTTGCCGGTAGGCGTTCAGGATGGCGTACCCGTTCACGTCAGTCCAGAGAAGGTCCCTGCAGTTCAGGCTGTGGCGGAGTTGGGTTTTTAAACCCTGTCCCTTTCGGATATATGTCATGACCCTTGGGCGGCCTGCTTCGTTGCGGTGCAGGTCATCCCATTGGTCTATTGGGGCATAGTGTTGGAAGCCGGGATGTGTAGAGGTTCTTGACCGCGAGCAGGTGAAGGGTTCCTGGATGCATAGGACGTCAATCTTCTCTTGGTAGGCAATTTGTAGAATCGATATGTGGCAGGGTGAGCTCCTGCCAACATTGGCCCAGCAGACCTTGAGGTCTTCTTGCTGTGGCCTTTTCCTGTGTCGATGTTGACTGTTTGAGGTAGGGTGGTGTCCTACCATACAGTAGTCTCGTCGCTAGCGTTCATGTCCACGTCTTCTGGTTCAGTGGAGGAGGGGTCGGTGTGTGGGTTCGCCTGGGGCTGCCGCTGCAGGCTGTTGGCAGACAGCTGGCGGACGTTGAGATTCTGGCGTGCAGCAGACGCTTTTCGTGGCAGCCTCCTCAGTTCGGTTGTCTGTGAGGATGAGGAGGTGGCGGTGCTCTTGGGGACAGAGATCCGTCGACTGCGCTTCGTTCGCTCTGGTGCAGTAGCGATCGTTGGGGCTTGGTTTGTGGGCGCGGGGGTGGAGCCGGCTGCATCCTCAGGTTCGGTGGGAGGGGCAGTCTGCTGAAGACCTCTCTCGAGTTCTTGGTGGAAGCGTGTGGAGGCCTGGCGACCCTCCCTTTGGATTGCAGCCAGTTCCTTCTTTGTGGGTCGGATGACCTTGCCGTGGGCCCTTCTCGGTGCAGCTGGGCATGTGGTGTGTGAAGCTGGGTGGGGTCCAGCGCAATTCGCACATCTGGCTCTATTAGGACACATATTTCCTATAGGGCCAGTGTGGTTTTCTTGTCTGTCCCCGCAGTTGCTGCATCGCACTGCCCGGCTGCATTTCGCGGGGTTGCAGTAGCCCTGGCACCCGTCAGAGTGTCTTTGTATGGCTGGGTTTTTGCGTATTTCCTTTGAGTAGTCGCTGGTGCCAAAGAGGCGGAACGTTCGAACTGGGTGCGTGTATGAGATGATCCAGGTCATGAGGTTGTTCTGAGGGTTCGGGCCGAGGCGGGAAGGCCGGCAGCTAGCTGCCTGCACTCCAGTCTGGGACAGGGCCTCCTGTTCGACTAATGCTGTGGTGATTGGGATAGATGTCCCAAGGATGTTTTGCAGGGAGCTGGCAACTCCCTGTATGGCGTAGTTTATCCAGGTCTCTGGTGTTCGGATACTATCTCCATGAAGGGCGCGCATGATGAGCTCCTTGTTTTCTTGTGTAAGCAGTGTAGTGCGTATCTGGTCGGTGGCTGGGGTGATTGCCCAGCCTGTGCGAATTGGGGCAGCTTTGGGTATGTCTTGGAGCGTGACTCCCTCCAAGACTTTGCAGATTTCCTGGCGAATTACAAAGGGCGAGGCTTTGCTGAGGCGTTCAGCTGCAGGCACCGTGACGAAGATGCGGGGATCTGCTTTAGGCATGGGCCTAGAGCTAGCGGGGGTGGCGAAAAATTTTCCGGGCTTGGCCGGATGGTTGTCTGTGCTGTTTCCCCCTTTTCCTCTGTTGAGATCTTGGGGGTCTCGGGCTACGTCCGCCCAGGAGCGGCGCGATGATAGGTGGCCTTCGCTCTCCTGGGTTGTAGTGGTGTAGGCAGTGCTGCTGCGTCGGGAGCTGGCAGTCTGGGGACTCGGGGGGTTTGTGAGGGCAAGGACAACGCGCTGTTGCAGTTCGGCTGCTACTTTTGCTCCTGCAGGGTCTGTGAATTCCCTTGCGCACCTGTCTATAGCCTCTGCCATTGCCTTAGTGACGTTGTTCCTTAGCAGAGTGTCTTGTTCGATTGTGTTGAGGTAGCGCGTGATTGCGTTCGTGACAAGGTTCGAGTTGGTTGCGCCTCCACCGAGGTTGAGGGAGCGTAGGGCAGGAGCTCTGGTTTGGGCTTCCTGTTGCTGTCGCTTTGAGGCGCGTAGGTTTCGTTGCTGCGGGGTTTCCACCTCCTGAGGTCGCGTGAAATGGACATGTGGTTCAGGAGGGGGCCTGTTGGGTGTCAACAACGCGTCAACCATACCTGCCATCGCCCCCTGACGCGTGAGCGTTGGGCGCGAGGGTGGGAAACGGCTTGAGGGGTGTAGGGGGGATCTAAGGATCAGTTTGGCATGAATTTCAGTGGTTTAGGGATCTTTTTGAAAATTCACAAAGTTGGTGTTCGGTG